>NW_026047644.1:13667002-14008104 GCF_023864345.2 Schistocerca serialis cubense
GTTGATTTAAAAAAATACACCAAGTTAAATAAAAATATTTTAATATATACATCTTACAACTACATCTTTGCACTACTTTTCTACATAGTCTCCATAGCGATTGAGGCACTTATCGTATCTCTTCACAAGCTTCACAAGCTCTTCTTTATAAAAATCACCCGCTTGTGCCTGGAGCCAGCCTGTGACCGCATCTTTGAGCTCTTCGTCGTCATCAAACCGCTGTGACCCGAGCCATTTCTTCAAATGCATGAAGAGGTGATAATCACTTGGCGCCAGGTCTGGGCTGTAAGGTGGATGGTTGGTAACGTCCCACTTGAAGGACTCAAGAAGGGCCGTTGTTCTGCGAGCAGAGTGAGGACGGGCGTTATCGTGCAAAAAAATGATACCGGAAGTCAGCATGCCACGGCGTTTGTTCTGTATAGCCCGTCGTAACTTTGTTATTGTTTCACAGTACACGTCTTGATTAATGGTCGTACCACGTTCCATGAATTCAACCAACAACACCCCTTTGGCATCCCAAAACACCGTTGCCATCAGTTTTCTGGCAGAAAAATCTTGCGAGGCTTTTCTTGGTTTGGTAGGCGAATTTGAATATGCCCACATCTCTGATTGTTCTTTTGTCTCAGGGTTCACGTACTTAATCCAGGTTTCGTCACCGGTCACGATTCTGTTTAACAATGGTTCTCCTTCGTCCTCATAACGTGACAGAAAGTCTAATGCAGAGGCCATTCTTTGAGTTTTGTGGTGGTCGGTAAGAATTTTGGGCACCCATCGTGCACAGAACTTACGGTAACCCAATCTTGCTGTCACTATCTCGTACAAGAGAGTCTTAGAAATCTGTGGAAAACCAGTAGACAACTCCGACATTGAGAAACGTCGATTTTCACGAACTTTTGCATCAACTGTCTGAACGAGTTCGTCAGTCACCAATGATGGTCTACCACTCCTCTCTTCATCATGAACGTTTTCTCGTCCACTTTTAAATAAACGTACCCATTCATGGACAACTCCTTCACTCATAACTCTTGGTCCGTACACGGCACAAAGCTCACGATGAATAGCTGCTGCAGAATATCCTTTGGCTGTAAAAAACCTTATGACAGCACGCACTTCACAATTGGCGGGGTTTTCTATTGCAGCACACATTTCAAACTGCCACAAAAACTAAACTAGCGCAGGTACGACGTTCACTCGACCACGGCTTGATGCCGACTGACCTGTTGAGTGCGTGAACGCACAGATGGCGTCGCTACTCCGCCCATAACCCGCACTGTGACCAATCGGAGGTTACTTTCTGAACCGCCCTCGTAGATTCCGATGCTTCACTTCAGGTTTACTGTATCCCTCTGACCTTCTTATTGACGATGAAACACAGAAATTGCATCGGAATTGAACACAAAATGCACAATGCCGACTTAAGAACCAAAAGCCTGACTTTTCTACTGACTATGTTTTGAACAATTCTGTGACACTAGTTATAAATTCCGATGCTACACACCAGGTTTACTGTATCCCATGGACCTTCTTATTGACAATGAAACACAGAAATTGCATCGGAATCAAATACATAAGGCACGATGCGGACTTAAGGACAAGAAGACTGACTCCTCTTACTGACTATGTTTTGAACCATTCCTGTGACACTTGTTATAGATTCCGATGCTTCACCTCAGGTTTACTGTATCCCTTGGACCTTCTTATTGACGATGAAACACAGAAATTGCATCGGAATTAAATCCAAAAGGCAAAATGCCGACTTAAGAACACGAAGACTGACTCTTCTTACTGACTTTGTTTTGAACCATTTCTGTGACACTAGTTATAGATTCCGATGCTTCACTTCAGGTTTACTGTATCCCTCTTACCTTCTTATTGACGATGAAACACAAAAGTTGCATCGGAATTAAATACAAAATGCACAATGCCGACTTAAGAACAAAAAGCCTGACTTTTCTTACTGACTATGTTTAGAACCATTCCTGTGACACTAGTTATAGATTCCGATGCTTCACTTCAGGTTTACTGTATCCCTCTGACCTTCTTATTGCATCGGAATTAAATAGAAAAGGCACAATGCCGACTTAAGTACAAGAAGACTGACTCGTCTTACCGACTATGCTTTAAACCATTCCTATGACACTAGTTATAGATTCCGATGCTTCACCTCAGGTTTACTGTATCCCTTGGCCCTTCCTATTGATGATGAATGACAGAAATTCCATCGGAATTAAATACAAGAGGCAAAATGCCGACTTAAGAACACGAAGACTGACTCTTCTTACTGTCTATGTTTTGAACCATTCCTGTGACACTGGTCATAGATTCCGATGCTTCACTTCAGGTTTACTGTATCACTTGGATCCTCTTATTGACGATGAAACACAGAAATTGCATCGGAATTAAATACAAAAGGCACAATGCCGACTTAAGTACAAGAAGACTGACTCTTCCTACTGTCTATGTTTTGAACCATTCCTGTGACACTAGTCATAGATTCCGATGCTTCACTTCAGGTTTACTGTATCCCTCCTACCTTCTTATTGACGATGAAACACAGAAGTTGCATCGGAATTAAATACAAAAGGCACAATGCCGACTTAAGTACAAGAAGACTGACTCTTCCTAATGTCTATGTTTTGAACCATTCCTGTGACACTAGTTATAGATTCCGATGCTTCACTTCAGGTTTACTGTATCCCTTGGACCTTCTTATTGACGATGAAACAGAGAAATTGCGTCGGAATTAAACACAAAAGACACAATGCCGACGTAAGTACAAAAAGACTGACTCTTCTTATTGACTATGTTTTGAACCATTCCTGTGACACTAGTTATACGAGGGCCGTTCAGAAAGTAACCTCCGGTTGATTTAAAAAAATACACCAAGTTAAATAAAAATATTTTAATATATACATCTTACAACTACATCTTTGCACTACTTTTCTACATAGTCTCCATAGCGATTGAGGCACTTATCGTATCTCTTCACAAGCTTCACAAGCTCTTCTTTATAAAAATCACCCGCTTGTGCCTGGAGCCAGCCTGTGACCGCATCTTTGAGCTCTTCGTCGTCATCAAACCGCTGTGACCCGAGCCATTTCTTCAAATGCATGAAGAGGTGATAATCACTTGGCGCCAGGTCTGGGCTGTAAGGTGGATGGTTGGTAACGTCCCACTTGAAGGACTCAAGAAGGGCCGTTGTTCTGCGAGCAGAGTGAGGACGGGCGTTATCGTGCAAAAAAATGATACCGGAAGTCAGCATGCCACGGCGTTTGTTCTGTATAGCCCGTCGTAACTTTGTTATTGTTTCACAGTACACGTCTTGATTAATGGTCGTACCACGTTCCATGAATTCAACCAACAACACCCCTTTGGCATCCCAAAACACCGTTGCCATCAGTTTTCTGGCAGAAAAATCTTGCGAGGCTTTTCTTGGTTTGGTAGGCGAATTTGAATATGCCCACATCTCTGATTGTTCTTTTGTCTCAGGGTTCACGTACTTAATCCAGGTTTCGTCACCGGTCACGATTCTGTTTAACAATGGTTCTCCTTCGTCCTCATAACGTGACAGAAAGTCTAATGCAGAGGCCATTCTTTGAGTTTTGTGGTGGTCGGTAAGAATTTTGGGCACCCATCGTGCACAGAACTTACGGTAACCCAATCTTGCTGTCACTATCTCGTACAAGAGAGTCTTAGAAATCTGTGGAAAACCAGTAGACAACTCCGACATTGAGAAACGTCGATTTTCACGAACTTTTGCATCAACTGTCTGAACGAGTTCGTCAGTCACCAATGATGGTCTACCACTCCTCTCTTCATCATGAACGTTTTCTCGTCCACTTTTAAATAAACGTACCCATTCATGGACAACTCCTTCACTCATAACTCTTGGTCCGTACACGGCACAAAGCTCACGATGAATAGCTGCTGCAGAATATCCTTTGGCTGTAAAAAACCTTATGACAGCACGCACTTCACATTTGGCGGGGTTTTCTATTGCAGCACACATTTCAAACTGCCACAAAAACTAAACTAGCGCAGGTACGACGTTCACTCGACCACGGCTTGATGCCGACTGACCTGTTGAGTGCGTGAACGCACAGATGGCGTCGCTACTCCGCCCATAACCCGCACTGTGACCAATCGGAGGTTACTTTCTGAACCGCCCTCGTAGATTCCGATGCTTCACTTCAGGTTTACTGTATCCCTCTGACCTTCTTATTGACGATGAAACACAGAAATTGCATCGGAATTGAACACAAAATGCACAATGCCGACTTAAGAACCAAAAGCCTGACTTTTCTACTGACTATGTTTTGAACAATTCTGTGACACTAGTTATAAATTCCGATGCTACACACCAGGTTTACTGTATCCCATGGACCTTCTTATTGACAATGAAACACAGAAATTGCATCGGAATCAAATACATAAGGCACGATGCGGACTTAAGGACAAGAAGACTGACTCCTCTTACTGACTATGTTTTGAACCATTCCTGTGACACTTGTTATAGATTCCGATGCTTCACCTCAGGTTTACTGTATCCCTTGGACCTTCTTATTGACGATGAAACACAGAAATTGCATCGGAATTAAATCCAAAAGGCAAAATGCCGACTTAAGAACACGAAGACTGACTCTTCTTACTGACTTTGTTTTGAACCATTTCTGTGACACTAGTTATAGATTCCGATGCTTCACTTCAGGTTTACTGTATCCCTCTGACCTTCTTATTGATGATGAAACACAGAAATTGCATCGGAATTAAATACGAAAGGCACAATGCTGACTTAAGTACATGAAGACCGACTCTTCTTACTGACTATGTTTTGAACCATTTCTGTGACACTAGTTACAAATTCCGATGCTACACACCAGGTTTACTGTATCCCTTGGACCTTCTTATTGACGATGAAACACAGGAATAGAATCGAAATTAAATGCAAAAGGCACAATGCCGACTTAAGGACAAGAAGACTGACTCCTCTTACTGACTATGTTTTGAACCATTCCTGTGACACTAGTTATAGATTCCGATGCTTCACCTCAGGTTTACTGTATCCCACTTACCTTCTTATTGACGATGAAACACAGAAATTGCTTCGGAATTAAGTAGAAAAGGCACAATGCCGACTTAAGTAAAAGAAGACTGACTCTTCTTACTGACTATGTTTTGAACCATTCCTCTGACACTAGTTATAGATTCCGAAGCTTCACTCCAGGTTTACTGTATCACTTGGACCTTGTTATTGATGATGAAACACAGAAATTGCATCGGAATTAAATAGAATAGGCACAATGCCAACTTAAGTTCAAGAAGACTGCCTCTTTATATTGACTATGCTTTGAACCATTCCTGTGACACTAGTTATGGTTTCCGATGCATCACTTCAGGTTTACTGTATCCCTTGGACCTTCTTATTGACGATGAAACACAGAAATTGCATCGGAATTAAATCCAAAAGGCAAAATGCCGACTTAAGAACACGAAGACTGACTCTTCTTACTGACTTTGTTTTGAACCATTTCTGTGACACTAGTTATAGATTCCGATGCTTCAATTCCGGTTTACTGTATCCCTCTTACCTTCTTAATGACGATGAAACACAGAAATTGCATCGGAATTAAATACAAAAGGCACAATGTTGACTTAAGTACATGAAGACCACTCTTCTTACTGACTATGTTTTGAACCATTTCTGTGACACTAGTTATAAATTCCGATGCTACACACCAGGTTTACTGTATCGCATGGACCTTCTTATTGACGATGAAACACAGAAATTGCATCGGAATCAAATACAAAGGGCACGATGCGGACTTAAGGACAGGAAGACTGACTCCTCTTACTGACTATGTTTTGAACCATTCCTGTGACACCAGTTATAGATTCCGATGCTTCACCTCAGGTTTACTGTATCCCTTGGACATTCTTATTGACGATGAAACACAGAAATTACATCGGAATTAAATCCAAAAGGCAAAATGCCGACTTAAGAACACGAAGACTGACTCTTCTTACTGATTTTGTTTTGAACCATTTCTGTGACACTAGTTATAGATTCCGATGCTTCACTTCCGGTTTACTGTATCCCTTGGACCTACTTATTGACGATGAAACACAGAAATTGCATCGGAATTAAATACAAAAGGCACAATGCCGACTTAAGTACAAGAAGACTGACTCTTCCTACTGTCTATGTTTTGAACCATTCCTGTGACACTAGTCATAGATTCCGATGCTTCACTTCAGGTTTACTGTATCCCTCTTACCTTCTTATTGACGATGAAACACAGAAGTAGCATCGGAATTAAATTCAAAAGGCACAATGCCGACTTAAGTACAAGAAGACTGACTCTTCCTACTGTCTATGTTTTGAACCATTCCTGTGACACTAGTTATAGATTCCGATGCTTCACTTCAGGTTTACTGTATCCCTTGGACCTTCTTATTGACGATGAAACAGAGAAATTGCGTCGGAATTAAACACAAAAGACACAATGCCGACTTAAGTACAAGAAGACTGACTCCTCTTACTGACTATGATTTGAACCATTCCTGTGACACTAGTTATAGATTCCGATGCTTCACCTGAGGTTTACTGTATGCCACGTACCTTCTTATTGACGATGAAACACAGAAATTGCATCGGAATTAAGTAGAAAAGGCACAATGCCGACTTAAGTAAAAGAAGACTGACTCTTCTTACTGACTATGTTTTGAACCATTCCTCTGACACTAGTTATAGATTCCGAAGCTTCACTCCAGGTTTACTGTATCACTTGGACCTTGTTATTGACGAGGAAACACAGAAATTGCATCGGAATTAAATAGAATATGCACAATGCCGACTTAAGTTCAAGAAGACTGCCTCTTTATACTGACTATGCTTTGAACCATTCCTGTGACACTAGTTATGGTTTCCGATGCTTCACTTCCGGTTTACTGTATCCCTTGGACCTACTTATTGACGATGAAACACAGAAATTGCATCCGAATTAAATACAAAAGGCACAATGCCGACTTAAGTAGAAGAAGACTGACTCTTCTTACTGTCTATGTTTTGACAAATTCCTGTGACACTCGTTATAGATTCCGATGCTTCACTCCAGGTTTACTGTATCCCTTGGACCTTCTTATTGACGATGAAACACAGAAATTGCATCGGAATTAAATAGAAAAGGCACAATTCCGACTTAAGTACAAGAAGACAGACTCGTCTTACTGACTATGTTTTGAACCATTCCTTTGACACTAGTTATAGATTCCGATGCTCACCTCAGGTTTACTGTATCCCTTGGCCCTTCTTATTGATGATGAATGCCAGAAATTCAATCGGAATTAAATACAAGAGGCAAAATGCCGACTTAAGGCCACGAAGACTGACTCTTTTTACTGTCTATGTTTTGAACCATTCCTGTGACACTGGTCATAGATTCCGATGCTTCACTTCAGGTTTACTGTATCACTTGGATCTTCTTATTGACGATGAAACACAGAAATTGCATCGGAATTAAATACAAAAGGCACAATGCCGACTTAAGTACAAGAAGACTGACTCTTCCTACTGTCTATGTTTTGAACCATTCCTGTGACGCTAGTCATAGATTCCGATGCTTCACTTCAGGTTTACTGTATCCCTCTTACCTTCTTATTGACGATGAAACACAGAAGTTGCTTCGGAATTAAATACAAAAGGCACAATGCCGACTTCAGTACAAGAGGACTGACTCTTCCGACTGTCTATGTTTTGAACCATTCCTGTGACACTAGTTATAGATTCCGATGCTTCACTTCAGGTTTACTGTATCCCTTGGACCTTCTTATTGACGATGAAACAGAGAAATTGCGTCGGAATTAAACACAAAAGACACAATGCCGACTTAAGTACAAAAAGACTGACTCTTCTTACTGACTATGTTTTGAACCATTCCTGTGACACTAGTTATAGATCCGATGCTTCACTTCAGGTTTACTGTATCCCTCTGACCTTCTTATTGACGATGAAACACAGAAATTGCATCGGAATTGAACACAAAATGCACAATGCCGACTTAAGAACCAAAAGCCTGACTTTTCTTACTGACTATGTTTAGAACCATTCCTGTGACACTAGTTATGGATTCCGATGCTTCACTTCAGGTTTACTGTATCCCTCTGACCTTCTTATTGATGATGAAACACAGAAATTGCATCGGAATTAAATACAAAAGGCACAATGCTGACTTAAGTATATGAAGACCGACTCTTCTTACTGACTATGTTTTGAACCATTTCTGTGACACTGGTTATAAATTCCGATGCTACACACCAGGTTTACTGTATCCCTTGGACCTTCTTATTGACGATGAAACACAGAAATTGCATCGGTATCAAATACAAAAGGCACGATGCGGACTTAAGGACAAGGTGACGGACTCCTCTTACTGACTATGTTTTGAACCATTCCTGTGACACTAGATATAGATTCCGATGCTTCACCTCAGGTTTACTGTATCCCACTTACCTTCTTATTGACGATGAAACACAGAAATTGCATCGGAATTAAGTAGAAAAGGCACAATGCCGACTTAAGTAAAAGAAGACTGACTCTTCTTACTGACTATGTTTTGAACCATTCCTGTGACACTAGTTATAGATTCCGATGCTTCACTTCAGGTTTACTGTATACCTTGGACCTTCTAATTGACGATGAAACACAGAAATTGCATCGGAATTAAATACAAAATGCACAATGCCGACTTAAGTACAAAAAGACTGACTCTTCCTACTGTCTATGTTTGAATCGTTCCTGTGACACTAGTTTTGGAGTCCGATGCTTCACTTCAGCTTTACTGTATCCCTCTAACCTTCTTATTGACGATGAAACACAGAAATTGCATCGGAATTAAATACAAAAGGCACAATGCCAATTTAAGTACAAGAAGTCCGACTCTTCCTACTGTCTATGTTTGTAACCATTCCTGTGACACTAGTTATAGATTCCGATGCTTCACTCCAAGTTTACTGTATCCCTTGGACCTTCTTATTGACGATGAAACACAGAAATTGCATCGGAATGAAATACAAAAGGCACAATGCCGACTTAAGTACAAAAAGACAGACTCTTCTTACTGACTATGTTCTGACCCATTCCTGTGACACTAGCTATAGATTCCGATGCTTCACTTCAGGTTTACTGTATCCCTCTGACCTTCTTATTGGCGATGAAACACAGAAATTGCATCGGAATTAAATACAAAAGGCTCAATGCCGACTTAAGTACAAGAGGACTGAGTCTTTTTACTGACTCTGTTTGAACCATTCCTGTGACACAATTATATATATTCCGAAGCTTCACTCCAGGTTTACTGTATCCCTTGGACCTTGTTATTGACGATGAATCACAGAAATTGCATCGGAATTAAATACAAAAGGCACAATGCCGACTTAAGTACAAGAAGACTGACTCTTCTTACTGTCTATGTTTTGTCCCATTCATGTGCCACTAGTTATAGATTCCGATGCTTCACTCCAGGTTAACTGTATCTCTTGGACCTTCTTATTGACGATGAAACCCAGAAACTGCATCGGAATAAAATTGAAAAGGCACAATGCCGACTTAATTACAAGAAGACTGACTCTTCTTACTGACTATGTTTTGAACCATTCCTGTGACACTAGTTATAGATTCCGATGCTTCACCTCAGGTTTACTGTATCCCTTGGACCTTCTTATTGACGATGAAATACAGAAATTCCATCGGAATTAAATACAAAAGCAAAATGCCGACTTAAGTACACGAAGACTGTCTCTTCTTACTGTCTATATTTTGAACCATTCCTGTGACACTAGTCATAGATTCCGATGCTTCACTTCAGGTTTACTGTATCACTTGGACCCTCTTATTGACGATGAAACACTGACATTGCATCGGATTTAATACAAAAAGCACAATGCCGACTTAAGTACAAGAAGACTGACTCTTCCTACTGTCTATGTATTGAATCGTTCCTGTGACACTAGTTTTGGAGTCCGATGCTTCACTTCAGGTTTACTGTATCCCTCTAACCTTCTTATTGACGATGAAACACGGAAATTGCATCGGAATTAAATACAAAAGGCACAATGCCAATTTAAGTACAAGAAGTCTGACTCTTCCTACTGTCTATGTTTGTAACCATTCCTGTGACACTAGTTATAGATTCCGATGCTTCACTCCAGGTTTACTGTATCCCTTGGACCTTCTTGTTGACGATGAAACACAGAAATTGCATGGGAATGTAACACAAAAGGCACAATGCCGACTTAAGCACAAGAAGAGTGACTCTTCTTACTGACTATGTTTTGAACCATTCCTGTGACACTAGTTATAGATTCCGATGCTTCACTTCAGGTTTACTGTATCCCTTGGACCTTCTTATTGACGATGAAACACAGAAATAGCATCGGAATTAAATACAAAAGGCACAATGCCGACTTAAGTACAAGAAGACTGACTCTACCTACTGTCAATGTTTTGAACCATTCCTGTGACACTAGTTACAGATTCCGATGCTTCACTTCAGGTTTACTGTATCCCTTGGACCTTCTTATTGACGATGAAACACAGAAAATGCATCGGAATTAAACACAAAATGCACAATGCCGACTTAAGTACAAAAAGACTGACTCTTCTTACTGACTATGTTTTGAACCATTCCTGTGACACTAGTTATAGATTCCGATTCTTCACCTCAGGTTTACTGTATCCCTCTGACCTTCTTATGGACGATGAGACACAGAAATTGCATCGGAATTAAACACAAAAGGAACAATGCCGACTTAAGTACAAAAAGACAGACTCTTCTTACTGACTATGTTCTGAATTATTCCTGTGACACTAGCTATAGATTCCGATGCTTCACTTCAGGTTTACTGTATCCCTCTGACCTTCTTATTGGCGATGAAACACAGAAATTGCATCGGAATTGAATACAAAAGGCTCAATGCCGACTTAAGTACAAGAAGACTGATTTTTCCTACTGTCTATGTGTTGAACCATTCCTGTGACACTAGTTTTGGATTCAGGTGCTTCACTTCAGATTTACTGTATCCCTCTTACCTTCTTATTGGCGATGAAACACAGAAATTGCATCGGAATTAAATACAAAATGCCCAATGCCGACTTAAGTAGAAGAAGACTGACTCTTCCTTCTCTCTATGTCTTGAACCATTCCTGTAACACTAGTTATAGATTCCGATGCTTCACCTCAGATTTACTGTATCCCTTGGACCTTCTTATTGACGATGAAACACAGAAATTGCATCGGAATTGAACACAAAGGGCTCAATGCCGACTTAAGTACGAAAAGACTGACTCTTCTTAGTGACTGTGTTTTGAACCATTCCTGTGACACTAGTTATAGATTCCGAAGCTTCACTTCAGGTTTACTGTATCCCTCTGACCTTCTGATTGACGATGAAACACAGAAATTGCATCGGAATTTAATACAAAAGGCACAATGCAGACTTATGTACATGAAGACCGACTCTTCTTACTGACTATGTTTTGAACCATTCGTGTGACACTAGTTATAGATTCCATTGCTACGCTCCAGGTTTACTGTATCCCTTGGACCTTCTTATGACAATGAAACACAGATATTGCATCGGAATTAAATACAAAAGGCACAATGCGGACTAAAGAACAAGAAAACTGACTCTTCTTACTGACTTTGTTTTGAACCATTCCTGTGACGCTAGTTATAGATTCCGATGATTCACTTCAGGTTTTCTGTATCCCTTGGACCTTCTTATTGACGATGAAACACAGAAAGTGCATCGGAATTAAATACTAAAGGCATAATGCCAACTTAAATACATGAAGACCGACTCTTCTTACTGACTATGTTTTGAACCATTCCTGTGACACTAGTTACAGATTCCGATGCTTCACTTGTGGTTTACTGTATCCCTTGGACCTTCTTATTGACGATGAAACACAGAAATTGCATCGGAATTAAATACAAAAGGCACAATGCCGACTTAAGTACATGAAGGCTGATTCTTCTTACTGTCTATGTTTTGACCCATTTCTGTGACACTAGTTATAGATTCCGATGCTTCACTCCAGATTTACTGTATCCATTGGACGTTCTTATTGACGATGAAACACAGAAATTGCATCGGAAGTCAATAGAAAAAGCACAATGCCAACATAAGTACAAGAAGACTGACTCTTCTTACCGACTATGTTTTGAACCATTCCTGTGACACTAGTTATGGATTCCGATTCATTACCTCAGGTTTACTGTATCCCTTGGACCTTCTTATTGACGATGAAACACAGAAATTGCATCGGAATTAAGTACAAAGGGCAAAATGCCGACTTAAGTACACGAAGACTGACTCTTTTTACTGTCTATGTTTTGAACCATTCCTGTGACACTAGTCATAGATTCCGATGCTTCAGTTCAGGTTAACTGTATCACTTGGACCTTCTTATTGACGATGAAACACAGAAATTGCATCGGAATTAAATATAAAAGGCACAATGCCGACTTAAGTACAAGAAGACTGACTTTTCCTACTGGCTATATTTTGAACAATTCCTGTGACACTAGTTTTGGATTCCGATGTTTAACTTCAGGTTTACTGTATCCCTCTTACCTTCTTATTGACGATGAAATACAGAAATTGCATCGGAATTAAATACAAAAGGCACAATGCCGACTTACGTACAAGAAGACTGACTCTTCCTACTGTGTATGTTTTGAACCATTCCTGTGACACTAGTTATAGATTCCGATGCTTCACTTCAGGTTTCCTGTATCCCTCTGACCTTATTGCCGATGAAACACAGAAATTGCATCGGAATTAAACACAAAAAGGCACAATGCCGACTTAAGTACAAGAAGACTGATTCCTCATACTGTCTATGATTTGAACCATTCCTGTGACACTATTTATAGATTCCGATGCTTCACTCTGGGTTTACTGTATCCCTTGGACCGTCTTTTTGACGATGAAACACAGAAATTGCATAGGAATTAAATAGAAAAGGCACAATGCCGACTTAAGTACAAGAAGACTGACTTCTCTTACTGACTATGCTTTGAACCATTCCTGTAACACTAGTTATAGATTCCGATGCTTCACCTCAGATTTACTGTATCCCTTGGACCTTCTTATTGACGATGAAACACAGAAATTGCATCGGAATTGAACACAAAGGGCTCAATGCCGACTTAAGTACGAAAAGACTGACTCTTCTTAGTGACTGTGTTTTGAACCATTCCTGTGACACTAGTTATAGATTCCGAAGCTTCACTTCAGGTTTACTGTATCCCTCTGACCTTCTGATTGACGATGAAACACAGAAATTGCATCGGAATTTAATACAAAAGGCACAATGCAGACTTATGTACATGAAGACCGACTCTTCTTACTGACTATGTTTTGAACCATTCGTGTGACACTAGTTATAGATTCCATTGCTACGCTCCAGGTTTACTGTATCCCTTGGACCTTCTTATGACAATGAAACACAGATATTGCATCGGAATTAAATACAAAAGGCACAATGCGGACTAAAGAACAAGAAAACTGACTCTTCTTACTGACTTTGTTTTGAACCATTCCTGTGACGCTAGTTATAGATTCCGATGATTCACTTCAGGTTTTCTGTATCCCTTGGACCTTCTTATTGACGATGAAACACAGAAAGTGCATCGGAATTAAATACTAAAGGCATAATGCCAACTTAAATACATGAAGACCGACTCTTCTTACTGACTATGTTTTGAACCATTCCTGTGACACTAGTTACAGATTCCGATGCTTCACTTGTGGTTTACTGTATCCCTTGGACCTTCTTATTGACGATGAAACACAGAAATTGCATCGGAATTAAATACAAAAGGCACAATGCCGACTTAAGTACATGAAGGCTGATTCTTCTTACTGTCTATGTTTTGACCCATTTCTGTGACACTAGTTATAGATTCCGATGCTTCACTCCAGATTTACTGTATCCATTGGACGTTCTTATTGACGATGAAACACAGAAATTGCATCGGAAGTCAATAGAAAAAGCACAATGCCAACATAAGTACAAGAAGACTGACTCTTCTTACCGACTATGTTTTGAACCATTCCTGTGACACTAGTTATGGATTCCGATTCATTACCTCAGGTTTACTGTATCCCTTGGACCTTCTTATTGACGATGAAACACAGAAATTGCATCGGAATTAAGTACAAAGGGCAAAATGCCGACTTAAGTACACGAAGACTGACTCTTTTTACTGTCTATGTTTTGAACCATTCCTGTGACACTAGTCATAGATTCCGATGCTTCAGTTCAGGTTAACTGTATCACTTGGACCTTCTTATTGACGATGAAACACAGAAATTGCATCGGAATTAAATATAAAAGGCACAATGCCGACTTAAGTACAAGAAGACTGACTTTTCCTACTGGCTATATTTTGAACAATTCCTGTGACACTAGTTTTGGATTCCGATGTTTAACTTCAGGTTTACTGTATCCCTCTTACCTTCTTATTGACGATGAAATACAGAAATTGCATCGGAATTAAATACAAAAGGCACAATGCCGACTTACGTACAAGAAGACTGACTCTTCCTACTGTGTATGTTTTGAACCATTCCTGTGACACTAGTTATAGATTCCGATGCTTCACTTCAGGTTTCCTGTATCCCTCTGACCTTATTGCCGATGAAACACAGAAATTGCATCGGAATTAAACACAAAAAGGCACAATGCCGACTTAAGTACAAGAAGACTGATTCCTCATACTGTCTATGATTTGAACCATTCCTGTGACACTATTTATAGATTCCGATGCTTCACTCTGGGTTTACTGTATCCCTTGGACCGTCTTTTTGACGATGAAACACAGAAATTGCATAGGAATTAAATAGAAAAGGCACAATGCCGACTTAAGTACAAGAAGACTGACTTCTCTTACTGACTATGCTTTGAACCATTCCTGTGACACTAGTTATAGATTCCGATGCTTCACTTCAGGTTTACTGTATATCTTGGACCTTCTTATTGACGATGAAACACAGAAATTGCATTGGAAATAAATACAAAAGGCACGATGCCGACTTAAATACAAGAAGACTCACTCTTCTTACTGCCTATGTTTTGAACCATTCCTGTAACACTAGTTTAGGATTCCGATGCTTCACTTCAGGTTTACTGTATCCCTCTGACCTTCTTATTGACGATCAAACACAGAAATTGCATCGGAAATAAATACAAAAGGCACAATGCCGACTTAAGTAAAAGATCACTGACTCTTCCTACTGTCTATGTTTTGAACCATTCCTGTGACACTAGTTATTGATTCCGATGGTTCACTCCAGGTTTACTATATCCCTTGGACCTTCTTATTGACGATGAAACACAGAAATTTCATCGGAATGAAATACAAAAGGCACAATGCCGACTTAAGTACAAGAAGACTGACTCTTCTTACTGACTAAGTTTTGAACAATTCCTGTGACACTAGTTATAGATTCCGATGCTTCACTTCAGGTTTACTGTATCCCTTGGACCCAGTTATTGACGATGAAACACGGAAATTGTATCGGAATTAAATTGAAAAGGCACAATGCCGACTTAAGTACAAGAAGACTGACTATTCCTACTGTCTATGTTTTGAACCATTCCTGTGACACTAGTTATAGATTGCGATGCATCACTTCGGGTTTACTGTATCCCTTGGACGTTCTTATTGACGATGAAACACAGAAATTGCATCGGAATTAAATACAAAAGGCATTATGCCGGCTAAAGTACAAGAAGACTGACTCTTCTTACTGTCTATGCTTTGAACCTTTCCTGTGACACTAGTTATAGATTCCGATGCTACACTCCAGGTTTACTGTATCCCTTGGACCTTCTTATTGACGATGAAACACAGAAATTGCATCGGAATTAAATACAAAAGGCACAATGCCGACTTAAGAACAAGAAGACTGACTCTTCTTACTGACTTTGTTTGAACCATTCCTGTGACACTAGTTATATATTCCGATCCTTCACTTCAGGTTTACTGTATCCCTAGGACCTTCGTATTGACGGTGAAACACAGAAATTGCATCGGAATTAAATACAAAAGACACAATGCCGACTTAAGTACAAGAAGACTGACTCTTCCTACTGTCTATGTTTTGAACCATTCCTGTGACACTAGTTATAGATTCCGGTGCTTCACTTCAGGTTTACTGTACCCCTTGGACCTTCTTATTGACGATGAAACACAGAAATTGCAACGGAATTAAATACAAGAGGCACAATGCCGACTTAAGTACATGAAGACCGATTCTTCCTACTGACTATGCTTTGAACCATTCCTGTGACACTAGTTATAGATTCCGATGCATCTCTTGACGTTTACTGTATCCCTTGGTCCTTCTTGTTGACGATGAAACACAGAAATTGCATCGGAATTAAATACAAAAGGCACAATGCCGACTTAAGTCCAAGAAGGCTGACTCTTCTTACTGTCTATGTTTTGAACCATTCCTGTGAATCTAGGTATAGATTCCGATGCTTCACTCCAGGTTTACTGTATCCCTTGGACCTTCTTATTGACGATGAAACACAGAAATTTCATCAGAATGAAATACAAGAGGCAAAATGCCGACTAAAGTACATGGAGACCGATTCTTCCTATTGACTACGATTTCAACCATTCCTGTGACACTAGTTATAGATTCCGATGCTCCACTTGAGGTTTACTGTATCCCTTGGACCTTCTTGTTGACGATGAAACACAGAAATTGCATCGGAATTAAATACAAAAGGCACAATACCGACTTAAGGACAAGAAGACTGACTCTTCTTACTGTCTATGTTTTGAACCATTGCATTGACACTAGTAATAGATTCCGATGCTTCATTCCAGGTTTACTGTATCCCTTGGACCTTGTTATTTACGATGAAACACAGAAATTGCATCGAAATTAAATAGAAAAGGCACAATGCCGACTTCAGTACAAGAAGAGTGACTCTTCTCAGTGACTATGTTTTGAACCATTCCTGTGACACTAGTTATAGATTCCGATGCTTCACTTCAGGTTTACTGTATCCCTTGGACCCTCTTATTGACGATGAAACACAGAAAATTTCATCGGAATTAAATACAAAATGCAAAACGCCGACTTAAGTACACGATGACTGACTCTTCTTACTGTCTATGCTTTGAACCATTCCTGTGACACTAGTTATAGATTCCGATGCTTCAACTGAGGTTTACTGTATCCCTTGGCCTTCTTATTGACTATGAAACACAGAAATTGCATCGGAATTAAATACAAAAGGCACAATGCCGACGTCAGTACAAGAAGACTGACTCTTCTTACTGTCTATGTTTGAACCATTGCATTGACACTAGTTATAGATTCCGATGCTTCATTCCAGGTTTACTGTATCCCTTAGACCCTTTTATTTACGATGAAAGACAGAAAAGCCATCGGAATTAAATAGAAAAGGCACAATGCCGACTTAAGTACAAGTAGACTGACTCTTCTTACTGACTATGTTTTGAACCATTCCTGTGACACTAGTTATAGATTCCGATGCTTCACTTCAGGTTTACTGTATCCCTTGGACCTTCTTATTGACGATGAAACAGAGAAATTGCGTCGGAATTAAACACAAAAGACACAATGCCGACTTAAGTACAAGAAGACTGACTCTTCTTACTGACTATGTTTTGAACCATTCCTGTGACACTAGTTATAGATTCCGATGCTTCACCTGAGGTTTACTGTATCCCACTTACCTTCTTATTGACGATGAAACACAGAAATTGCATCGGAATTAAGTAGAAAAGGCACAATGCCGACTTAAGTAAAAGAAGACTGACTCTTCTTACTGACTATGTTTTGAACCATTCCTCTGACACTAGTTATAGATTCCGAAGCTTCACTCCAGGTTTACTGTATCACTTGGACCTTGTTATTGACGAGGAAACACAGAAATTGCATCGGAATTAAATAGAATAGGCACAATGCCGACTTAAGTTCAAGAAGACTGCCTCTTTATACTGACTATGCTTTGAACCATTTCTGTGACACTAGTTATGGTGTCCGATGCTTCACTTCCGGTTTACTGTATCCCTTGGACCTACTTATTGACGATGAAACACAGAAATTGCGTCGGAATTAAACACAAAAGAAACAATGCCGACTTAAGTACAGAAAGACTGACTCTTCTTACTGACTATGTTTTGAACCATTCCTGTGACACTAGTTATAGATTCCGATGCTTCACTTCAGGTTTACTGTATCCCTCTGACCTTCTTATTGACGATGAAACACAGAAATTGCATCGGAATTGAACACAAAATGCACAATGCCGACTTAAGAACCAAAAGCCTGACTTTTCTTACTGACTATGTTTAGAACCATTCCTGTGACTCTAGTTATGGATTCCGATGCTTCACTTCAGGTTTACTGTACCCTCTGACCTTCTTATTGATGATGAAACACAGAAATTGCATCGGAATTAAATACAAAAGGCACAATGCTGACTTAAGTACATGAAGACCGACTCTTCTTACTGACTATGTTTTGAACCATTCCTGTGACGCTAGTCATAGATTCCGATGCTTCACTTCAGGTTTACTGTATCCCTCTTACCTTCTTATTGACGATGAAACACAGAAGTTGCTTCGGAATTAAATACAAAAGGCACAATGCCGACTTAAGTACAAGAAGACTGACTCTTCCTACTGTCTATGTTTTGAACCATTCCTGTGACACTAGTTATAGATTCCGATGCTTCACTTCAGGTTTACTGTATCCCTTGGACCTTCTTATTGACGATGAAACAGAGAAATTGCGTCTGAAATAAACACAAAAGAAACAATGCCGACTTAAGTACAGAAAGACTGACTCTTCTTACTGACTATGTTTTGAACCATTCCTGTGACACTAGTTATAGATTCCGATGCTTCACTTAAGGTTTACTGTATCCCTCTGACCTTCTTATTGACGATGAAACACAGAAATTGCATCGGAATTGAACACAAAATGCACAATGCCGACTTAAGAACCAAAAGCCTGACTTTTCTTACTGACTATGTTTAGAACCATTCCTGTGACACTAGTTATGGATTCCGATGCTTCACTTCAGGTTTACTGTACCCTCTGACCTTCTTATTGATGATGAAACACAGAAATTGCATCGGAATTAAATACAAAAGGCACAATGCTGACTTAAGTACATGAAGACCGACTCTTCTTACTGACTATGTTTTGAACCATTTCTGTGACACTGGTTATAAATTCCGATGCTACACACCAGGTTTACTGTATCCCTTGGACCTTCTTATTGACGATGAAACACAGAAATTGCATCGGTATCAAATACAAAAGGCACGATGCGGACTTAAGGACAAGGAGACTGACTCCTCTTACTGACTATGTTTTGAACCATTCCTGTGACACTAGATATAGATTCCGATGCTTCACCTCAGGTTTACTGTATCCCCCTTACCTCCTTATTGACGATGAAACACAGAAATTGCATCGGAATTAAGTAGAAAAGGCACAATGCCGACTTAAGTAAAAGAAGACTGACTCTTCTTACTGACTTGTTTTGAACCATTCCTGTGACACTAGTTATAGATTCCGATGCTTCACTTCAGGTTTACTGTATACCTTGGACCTTCTAATTGACGATGAAACACAGAAATTGCATCGGAATTAAATACAAAATGCACAGTGCCGACTTAAGTACAAAAAGACTGACTCTTCCTACTGTCTATGTTTGAATCGTTCCTGTAACACTAGTTTTGGAGTCCGATGCTTCACTTCAGGTTTACTGTATCCCTCTAACCATCTTATTGACGATGAAACACAGAAATTGCATCGGAATTAAATACAAAAGGCAAATGCCAATTTAAGTACAAGAAGTCTGACTCTTCCTACTGTCTATGTTTGTAACCATTCCTGTGACACTAGTTATAGATTCCGATGCTTCACTCCAGGTTTACTGTATCCCTTGGACCTTCTTATTGACGATGAAACACAGAAATTGCATCGGAATTAAATACAAAAGGCTCAATGCCGACCTAAGTACAAGAAGACTGAGTCTTTTTACTGACTCTGTTTTGAACCATTCCTGTAACACTAGATATATATATTCCGAAGCTTCACTCCAGGTTTACTGTATCCCTTGGACCTTGTTATTGACGATGAATCACAGAAATTGCATCGGAATTAAATACAAAATGCACAATGCCGACTTAAGTACAAGAAGACTGACTCTTCTTACTGTCTATGATTTGTACCATTCCTGTGACACTAGTTATAGATTCCGATGCTTCACTCCAGGTTTACTGTATCTCTTGGACCTTCTTATTGACGATGAAACACAGAAACTGCATCGGAATAAAATTGAAAAGGCACAATGCCGACTTAAGTACAAGATGACTGACTCTTCTTACTGACTATGTTTGAACCATTCCTGTGACACTAGTTATAGATTCCGATGCTTCACCTCAGGTTTACTGTATCCCTTGGACCTTCTTCTTGACGATGAATACAGAATTTCAATCGGAATTAAATACAAAAGGCAAAATGCCGACTTAAGTACACGAAGACTGTCTCTTCTTACTGTCTATGTTTTGAACCATTCCTGTGACACTAGTCATAGATTCCGATGCTTCACTTCAGGTTTACTGTATCACTTGGACCCTCTTATTGACGATGAAACACTGACATTGCATCGGAATTAAATACAAAAAGCACAATGCCGACTTAAGTAGAAGAAGACTGACTTTTCCTACTGTCTATGTTTTGAATCGTTCCTGTGACACTAGTTTTGGAGTCCGATGCTTCACTTCAGGTTTACTGTATCCCTCTGACCTTCTTATTGACGATGAAACACAGAAATTGCATCGGAATTAAATACAAAAGGCACAATGCCAATTTAAGTACAAGAAGTCTGACTCTTCCTACTGTCTATGTTTGTAACCATTCCTGTGATTCTAGTTATAGATTCCGATGCTTCACTCCAGGTTTACTGTATCCCTTGGACCTTCTTGTTGACGATGAAACACAGAAATTGCATCGGAATGGAACACAAAAGGCACAATGCCGACTTAAGTACAAGAAGAGTGACTCTTCTTACTGACTATGTTTTGAACCATTCCTGTGACACTAGTTATAGATTCCGATGCTTCACTTCAGGTTTACTGTATCCCTTGGACCTTCTTATTGACGATGAAACACAGAAATAGCATCGGAATTAAACACAAAAGGCACAATGCCGACTTAAGTACAAAAAGACTGACTCTTCTTACTGACTATGTTTTGAACCATTCCTGTGACACTAGTTATAGATTCCGATTCTTCACTTCAGGTTTACTGTATCCCTCTGACCTTCTTATGGACGATGAAACACAGAAATTGCATCGGAATTAAAACACAAATGGAACAATGCCGACTTAAGTACAAAAAGACAGACTCTTCTTACTGACTATGTTCTGAATTATTCCTGTGACACTAGCTATAGATTCCGATGCTTCACTTCAGGTTTACTGTATCCCTCTGACCTTCATATGGGCGATGAAACACAGAAATTGCATCGGAATTAAATACAAAAGGCTCAATGCCGACTTAAGTACAAGAAGACTGACTCTTTTTACTGACAATGTTTTGAACCATTCCTGTGACACTAGATACATATATTCCGAAGCTTCACTCCAGGTTTACTGTATCCCTTGGACCTTGTTATTGACGAGGAAACACCGAAATTGCATCGGAATTAAATACAAAAGGCACAATGCCGATTTAAGTACAAGAAGACTGACTCTTCTTACTGTCTATGTTTTGTCCCATTCCTGTGACACTAGTTATAGATTCCGATGCTTCACTCCAGGTTTACTGTATCCCTCTGACCTTGATATTGGCGATGAAACACAGAAATTGCATCGGAATTAAATACAAAAGGCTCAATGCTGACTTAAGTACAAGAAGACTGACTCTTTTTACTGACTATGTTTTGAACCATTCCTGTGACACTAGATATATATATTCCGAAGCTTAACTCCAGGTTTACTGTATCCCTTGGACCTTGTTATTGACGATGAAACACTGACATTGCATCGGAATTAAATACAAAAAGCACAATGCCGACTTAAGTACAAGAAGACTGACTTTTCCTACTGTCTATGTCTTGAACCAATCCTGTGACACTAGTTTTGGATTCAGGTGCTTCACTTCAGGTTTACTGTATCCCTCTTACCTTCTTATTGACGATGAAAAACAGAAATTGCATCGGAATTAAATACAAAAGGCCCAATGCCGACTTAAGTAGAAGAAGACTGACTCTTCCTTCTGTCTATGTTTTGAACCATTCCTGTAACACTAGTTATAGATTAAGATGCTTCACTTCAGATTTACTGTATCCCTTGGACCTTCTTATTGACGATGAAACACAGAAATTGCATCGGAATTAAACACAAAAGGCACAATGCCGACTTAAGTACAAAAAGACTGACTCTTCTTACTGACTATGTTTTGAACCATTCCTGTGACACTAGTAATAGATTCCAATGCTTCACTTCAGGTTTACTGTATATCTCTGACCTTCTTATTGACGATGAAACACAGAAATTGCATCGGAATTGAACACAAATGGCTCAATGCCGACTTAAGTACGAAAAGACTGACTCTTCTTAGTGACTGTGTTTTGAACCATTCCTGTGACACTAGTTATAGATTCCGATGCTTCACATCAGGTTTACTGTATCCCACTGACCTTCTTATTGACGATGAAACACAGAAATTTCATCGGAATTAAATACAAAAGGCACAATGCCGCCTTATGTACATGAAGACCGACTCTTCTTACGGACTATGTTTTGAACCACTCGTGTGACACTAGTTATAGATTCCGATGCTACGCTCCAGGTTTACTGTATCCCTTGGACCTTCTTATGACGATGAAACACAGATATTGCATCGGAATTAAATACAAAAGGCACAACGCGGACTTAAGAACAAGAAGACTGACTATTGTTACTGACTTTGCTTTGAACCATTCCTGTGACACTAGTTATAGATTCCGATGATTCACTTCAGGTTTTCTGTATCCCTTGGACCTTCTTATTGACGATGAAACACAGAAAGTGCATCGGAATTAAATACTAAAGGCACAATGCCAACTTAAATACATGAAGACCGACTCTTCTTACTGACTATGTTTTGAACCATTCCTGTGACACTAGTTACAGATTCCGATGCTTCACTTGTGGTTTACTGTATCCCTTGGACCTTCTTATTGACGATGAAACACAGAAATTGCATCGGAATTAAATACAAAAGGCACAATGCCGACTTAAGTACAAGAAGACTGATTCTTCTTACTGTCTATGTTTTGACCCATTTCTGTGACACTAGTTATAGATTCCGATGCTTCACTCCAGATTTACTGTACCCATTGGACGTTCTTATTGACGATAAAACACAGAAATTGCATCGGAATTAAATAGAAAAGTCACAATGCCAACTTAAGTACAAGAAGACTGACTCTTCTTACCGACTATGTTTTGAACCATTCCTGTGACACTAGTTATGGATTCCGATGCATTACCTCAGGTTTACTGTATCCCTTGGACCTTCTTATTGACGATGAAACACAGAAATTGCATCGGAATTAAATACAAAGGGCAAAATGCCGACTTAAGTACACGAAGACTGACTCTTTTTACTGTCTATGTTTTGAACCATTCCCGTGACATTAGTCATAGATTCCGATGCTTCAGTTCAGGTTAACTGTATCACTTGGACCTTCTTATTGACGATGAAACACAGAAATTGCATCGGAATTAAATACAAAAGGCACAATGCCGACTTAAGTACAAGAAGACTGACTTTTCCTACTGGCTATATTTTGAACCATTCCTGTGACACTAGTTTTGGATTCCGATGCTTAACTTCAGGTTTACTGTATCCCTCTTACCTTCTTATTGACGATGAAATACAGAAATTGCATCGGAATTAAATATAAAAGGCACAATGCCGACTTAAGTACAAGAAGACTGACTCATCCTACTGTCTATGTTTTGAACCATTCCTGTGACACTAGTTATAGATTCCGATGCTTCACTTCAGGTTTCCTGTATCCCTCTGACCTTATTGCCGATGAAACACAGAAATTACATCGGAATTAAACACAAAGAGGCACAATGCCGACTTACATACAAGAAGACTGACTCTTCTTACTGACTATGTTTGAACCAATCCTGTGACACTAGTTATAGATTCCGATGCTACACTCCAGGTTTACTGTATCCCTTGGACCTTCTTATTGACGATGAAACACAGAAATTGCATCGGAATTGAATACAAAAGGCACAATGCCGACTTTAGGACAAGAAGACTGACTCTTCTTACTGATTTTGTTTTGAACCATTCCTGTGACACTAGTTATAGATTCCGATGCTTCACGTCAGGTTTACTGTATCCCTCTGACTTTCTTATTGATGATGAAACACAGAAATTGCATCCGAATTAAAAAGAAAAGGCACAATGTCGACTTAAGTACAAGAAGACTGATTCCTCATACTGTCTATGATTTGAACCATTCCTGTGACACTATTTATAGATTCCGATGCTTCACTCTGGGTTTACTGTATCCATTGGACCGTCTTATTGACGATGAAACACAGAAATTGCATAGGAATTAAATAGAAAAGGCACAATGCCGACTTAAGTACAAGAAGACTGACTTCTCTTACTGACTATGCTTTGAACCATTCCTGTGACACTAGTTATAGATTCCGATGCTTCACTTCAGGTTTACTGTATATCTTGGACCTTCTTATTGACGATGAAACACAGAAATTGCATTGGAAATAAATACAAAAGGCACAATGCCGACTTAAATACATGAAGACTCACTCTTCCTACTGTCTATGTTTTGAACCATTCCTGTGACACTAGTTATAGATTCCGATGCTTCACTTCAGGTTTACTGTATCCCTTATACCCTGTTATTGACGATGAAACACAGAAATTGCATCGGAATTAAATTGAAAAGGCACAATGCCGACTTAAGTACAAGAAGACTGACTATTCCTACTGTCTATGTTTTGAACCATTCCTGTGACACTAGTTATAGATTCCGATGCATCACTTCGGGTTTACTGTATCCCTTGGACGTTCTTATTGACGATGAAACACAGAAATTGCATCGGAATTAAATACAAAAGGCACTATGCCGGCTAAAGTACAAGAAGACTGACTCTTCTTACTGTCTATGCTTTGAACATTTCCTGTGACACTAGTTATAGATTCCGATGCTACACTCCAGGTTTACTGTATTCCTTGGACCTTCTTATTGACGATGAAATACAGAAATTGCATCGGAATTTAATACAAAATACACAATGCCGACTTAAGGACAAGAAGACTGACTCTTCTTACTGACTTTGTTTGAACCATTCGTGTGACACTAGTTATAGATTCCGATCCTTCACTTCAGGTTTACTGTTTCCCTAGGACCTTCGTATTGACGGTGAAACACAGAAATTGCATCGGAATTAAATACAAAAGACACAATGCCGACTTAAGTACAAGAAGACTGACTCTTCCTACTGTCTATGTTTTGAACCATTCCTTTCACACTAGTTATAGATTCCGGTGCTTCACTTCAGGTTTACTGTATCTCTTGGACCTTCTTATTGACGATGAAACACAGAAATTCCAACGGAATTAAATACAAGAGGCACAATGCCGACTTAAGTACATGAAGACCGATTCTTCCTACTGACTATGTTTTGAACCATTCCTGTGACACTAGTTATAGATTCCGATGCTTCTCTTGAGGTTTACTGAATCCCTTGGTCCTTCTTATTGACGATGAAACACAGAAATTGCATCGGAATTAAATACAAAAGGCACAATGCCTACTTAAGTCCAAGAAGGCTGGCTCTTCTTACTGTCTATGTTTTGAACCATTCCTGTGACACTAGGTATAGATTCCGATGCTTCACTCCAGGTTTACTGTATCCCTTGGACCTTCTTATTGACAATGAAACACAGAAATTGCATCAGAATGAAATACAAGAGGCAAAATGCCGACTAAAGTACATGGAGACCGATTCTTCCTATTGACTATGATTTGAACCATTCCTGTGACTCTAGTTATAGATTCCGATGCTCCACTTGAGGTTTACTGTATCCCTTGGACCTTCTTATTGACGATGAAACACAGAAATTGCATCGGAATTAAATACAAAAGGCACAATGCCGACTTAAGTACAAGAAGACTGACTCTTCTTACTGTCTATGTTTTGAACCATTGCATTGACACTAGTTATAGATTCCGATGCTCCATTCCAGGTTTACTGTATCCCTTGGACCTTGTTATTTACGATGAAACACAGAAATTGCATCGGAATTAAATAGAAAAGGCACAATGCCGACTTTAGTACAAGAAGAGTGACTCTTCTCAGTGACTATGTTTTGAACCATTCCTGTGACACTAGTTATAGATTCCGATGCTTCACTTCAGGTTTACTGTATCCCTTGGACCTTCTTATTGACGATGAAACACAGAAAATTGCATCGGAATTAAATACAAAATGCAAAACGCCGACTTAAGTACACGATGACTGACTCTTCTTACTGTCTATGCTTTGAACCATTCCTGTGACACTAGTTATAGATTCCGATGCTTCAACTGAGGTTTACTGTATCCCTTGGACCTTCTTATTGACTATGAAACACAGAAATTGCATCGGAATTAAATACAAAAGGCACAATGCCGACGTAAGTACAAGAAGACAGACTCTTCTTACTGTCTATGTTTGAACCATTGCATTGACACTAGTTATAGATTCCGATGCTTCATTCCAGGTTTACTGTATCCCTTAGACCCTTTTATTTACGATGAAAGACAGAAAAGCCATCGGAATTAAATAGAAAAGGCACAATGCCGACTTAAGTACAAGTAGACTGACTCTTCTTAATGACTATGTTTTGAACCATTCCTGTGACACTTGTTATAGATTCCGATGCTTCACTTCAGGTTTACTGTATCCCTTGGACCTTCTTATTGACGATGAAACACAGAAATTGCATCGGAATTGAATACAAAATGAAAAATGCCGACTTAAGTACAGGAAGTCTGACTCTTCTTACTGTCTATGTTTTGAACCAATCCTGTGACACTAGTTATAGATTCCGATGCTGCACTCCAGGTTTACTGTATCCCTTGGACCTTCTTATTGACGATGAAACACAGAAATTGCATCAGAATTAAATACAAAAGGAACAATGCCGACTTAAGGACAAGAAGACTGACTCTTCTTACTGACTTTGTTTGAACCGTTCCTGTGACACTAGTTATAGATTCCGATGCTTCACTTCAGGTTTACTGTATCCCTAGGACCTTCGTATTGACGATGAAACACAGAAATTGCATCGGAATTAAATACAAAAGACACAATGCCGACTTAAGTACAAGAAAACTGACTCTTCCTACTGTCTATGTTTTGAACCATTCCTGTGACACTAGTTATAGATTCCGATGCTTCACTTCAGGTTTACTGTATCCCTTGGACCTTCTTAGTGACTATGAAACACAGAAATTGCAACGGAATTAAATACAAAAGGCACAATGTCGACTTAAGTACAAGATGATTGACTCTTCCTACTGTCTATGTTTTGAACCATTCCTGTGACACTAGTTATAGATTCCGATGCTTCACTTCAGGTTTACTGTATCCCTTGGACATTCTTATTGACGATGAAACACAGAAATTGCATCGGATTTAAATAGAAAAGGCACAATGCCGACTTTAGTACAAGAAGAGTGACTCTTCTCAGTGACTAGGTTTTGAACCATTCCTGTGACACTAGTTATAGATTCCGATGCTTCACTTCAGGTTTACTGTATCTCTTGGACCTTCTTATTGACGATGAAACACAGAAATTGCATCGGAATTAAATACAAAATGCAAAATGCCGACTTAAGTACACGAAGACTGACTCTTCTTACTGACTTTGTTTGAACCGTTCCTGTGACACTAGTTATAGATTCCGATGCTCCACTTCAGGTTTACTGTATCCCTTGGACCTTGTTATTGACGATGAAACACAGAAATTGCATCGGAATTAAATAGAAAAGGCACAATGCCGCCTTTAGTACAAGAAGAGTGACTCTTCTCACTGACTATGTTTTGAACTATTCCTGTGACACTAGTTATAGATTCCGTTGCTTCACTTCAGGTTTACTGTATCGCTTGGACCTTCTTATTGACGATGAAACACAGAAATTGTATCGGAATTAAATACAAAATGCAAAATGCCAACTTAAGTACACGAAGACTGACTCTTCTTACTGTCTATGCTTTGAACCAATCCTGTGACATTAGTTATAGATTCCGATGCTACACTCCAGGTTTACTGTATCCCTTGAACCTTCTTATTGACGATGAAACACAGAAATTGCAACGGAATTAAATACAAAAGGCACAATGCCGACTTAAGGACATGAACACTGACTCTTCTAACTGACTTTGTTTGAACCATTCCTGTGACACTAGTTATAGATTCCGATGCTTCACTTCAGGTTTACTGTATCCCTAGGACCTTCGTATTGACGGTGAAACACAGAAATTGAATCGGAATTAAATACAAAAGACACAATGCCGACTTAAGTACAAGAAGACTGACTCTTCCTACCGTCTATGTTTTGAACCATTCCTGTGACACTAGTTATGGATTCCGATGCTTCACTTCAGGTTTACTGTATCCCCCTGACCTTCTTATTGACGATGAAACACAGAAATTGCAACGGAATTAAATACAAAAGGCACAATGCCGACTTAAGTACATGAAGACCGATTCTTGCTACTGACTATGTTTTGAACCATTCCTGTGACACTAGTTATAGATTCCAATGCTTCACTTGAGGTTTACTGTATCCCTTGGACCTACTTATTGACGATGAAACACAGAAATTGCATCGGAATTAAATACAAAAGGCACAATGCCGACTTAAGTACACGAAGACTGTCTCTTCTTACTGTCTATGCTTTGAACCATTCCTGTGACACTAGTTAGAGATTCCGATGCTACACTCCAGGTTTACTGTATCCCTTGGACCATCTTATTGACGATGAAACACAGAAATTGCATCGGAATTAAATACAAAAGGCACAATGCCGACTTAAGGACAAGAAGACTGACTCTTCTTACTGACTTTGTTTGACCCATTCCTGTAACACTAGTTATAGATTCCAATGCATCACTTCAGGTTTACTGTATCCCTAGGACCTTCGTATTGACGGTGAAACACAGAAATTGCATCGGAATTAAATACAAAAGACACAATGCCGACTTAAGTACTAGAAGACTGACTCCTCCTACTGTCTATGTTTTGAACCATTCCTGTGACACTAGTTATAGATTCCGATGCTTCACTCCAGTTTTACTGTATCCCTTGGACCTTCTTATTCACGATGAAACACAGAAATTGAATCGGAATGAAATACAAGAGGCAAAATGCCGACTTAAGTACATCAAAAACCGATACTCCCTACTGACTATGTTTTGAACTATTCCTGTGACACTAGTTATAGATTCCACTGCTTCACTTGAGGTTTACTGTATCCCTTGGACCTTATTATTGACGATGAAACACAGAAATTGCATCGGAATTCAATACAAAAGGCACAATGCCGACTTAAGGATAAGAAGACTGACTCTTCTTACTGACTTTGTTTTGAACCATTCCTGTGACACTAGTTATAGATTCCGATGCTTCACTTCAGGTTTATTGTATCCCTCTGACCTTCTTATTGACGATGAAACACAGAAATTGCATCGGAATTATATAGAAAAGGCACAATGTCGACTTAAGTACAAGAAGACTGACTCTTCTTACTGTCTATGTTTTGACCATTCCTGTGACACTAGTTAAAGATTCCGGTGCGTCACTTCAGGTTTACTGTATCCCTCGGACCTTCCTATTGACGATGAAACACAGAAATTGCATCGGAATTAAATACAAAAGGCACAATGCCGACTTAAGTACAGGAAGACTGACTCTTCCAACTGTCTATGTTTTGAACCATTCCTGTGACACTAGTTATAGATTCCGATGCTTCACTTCAGGTTTACTGTATCCCTCTGACCTTCTTATTGACGATGAAACACAGAAATTGCATCGGAATTAATTACAAAAGGCACAATGCCAACTTAAGTACATGAAGACCGACTCTTCTTATTGACAATGATTCTAACCATTCCTGTGACACTAGTTATAGATTCCGATGCTTTACTTCAGGTTTACTGTATCACTTGGACATTCTTATTGACGATGAAACACAGAAATTGGATCGGAATTAAATACAAAAGGCACACTGCAGACTAAAGTACAAGAAGACTGACTCTTCTTACTGTCTATGTTTTGAACCATTCCTGTGGCACTAGTTATAGATTCCAATGCTTCACTTCACTCCAGGTTAACTATATTCGTTGGACATTCGTATTGACGATGAAACACAGAAATTGCATCGGAATTAAATACAAAAGGCACAATGCCGAGGCGTCCGAAGTGGCTGTGCTGTTCTAGGCGCTGCAGTCTGGAACTGAGAGACCGTTACGGTCGCAGGTTCGTATCCTGCCTCGGGCATGGATGTGTGTGGTGTTCTTAGGTTAGTTAGGTTTAACTAGTTCTACGTTCTAGGGGACTAATGACCACAGAAGTTGAGTCCCATAGTGCTCAGAGCCATTTGAACCACAATGCCGACTTAAGGACAAGAAAACTGACTCTTCTTACTGACTATGTTTTGAACCATTCCTTTGTAACTAGTTATAGATTCCGATGCTTCACTTGAGGTTTACTGTATCCCTCTGACCTTCTTATTGACGATGAAACTCACAGATTCCATCGGAATTAAATACAAAAGGCACAATGCCGACTTGAGTACAAGAAGACTGACTCTTCTTACTGTCTATGTTTTGAACCATTCCATTGACACTAGTTATAGTTTCCGATGCTTCACCCCAGGTTTAGTGTATCCCTTGGACCTTCTTATTGACGATGAAACACAGAAATTGCATCGAAATTAAATACAAAAGGCACAATGCCGACTGAAGTAGAAGAAGGCTGACTCTTCTTACTGACTATGTTTTGAACCATTCCTGTGACACTAGTTATAGATTCCGATGCTTCACTTCAGGTTTACTGTATCCCTTGGACCTTCTTATTGACGATGAAACACAGAAATGGCATCGGAATTAAATAGAAAAGGCACAATGCCGACTTAAGTACAAGAAGACTGACTCTTCTTACTGATTATAGTTTGAACCATTCCTGTGACACTGGTAATAGATTCCGATGCTTTACTCCAGGTTTTCTGAATACCTTGGACCTTCTCATTGACGATGAAACACAGAAATTGCATCGGAATTTAATACAAAGGCACAATGCCGACTTAAGTACAAGAAGGCTGACTCTTCCTACTGGCTATGTTTGAACCATTCCTGTGACACTAGTTGTGGATTCCGATGATTCACTGCAGATTTTCTGTATCCCTTGGACTTTCTTATTGACGATGAAACACAGAAATTGCATCGTAATTAAATAGAAGAGGCACAATGCCGACTTAAGTACAAGAAAACTGTTTCTTCTTACTGACTATGTTTTGAACCATTCCTGTGACACTAGTTTTGGATTCCGATGTTTCACTTCAGGTTTACTGTATCCCTCTGAGCTTCTTATTGACAATGATACACAGAAATTGCATCGGAATTAAATACAAAAGGCACAATGCCGACTAAAGGACAAGAAGACTGACTCTTCATACTGACTATGTTTTGCACCATTCCTGTGACACTAGTTATAGATTCCGATGCTTCACTTCAGGTTTACTGTATCCCCCTGACCTTCTTATAGACTATGAAACACAGAGATTGCATCGGAATTAAATACAAAAGGCACAATGTCGACTTAAGTACAAGAAGACTGACTCTTCTTACTGTCTATGCTTTGAATCATTGCTGTGATACTAGTTATAGATTCCGATGCTTCACTTCAGGTTTACTGTTTCCCTTGGACCTTCTTATTGACGATGAAACACAGAAATTGCATCGGAATTAAATAGAAAATGCACAATGCCGACTTAAGTACAAGAAGACTGACTCTTCTTACAGATTATAGTTTGAACCATTCCTGTGACACTGGTTATAGATTCCGATGCTTTACTTCAGGTTTACTGTATACCTTGGACCTTCATATTGACTATGAAACACAGAAATTGCATCGGAATTAAATACAAAAGGCACAATGCCGACTTAAGGACAAGAAGACTGACTTCTCTTACTGACTATGATTTGAACCATTCCTGTGACACTAGTTATAGATTCCGATGCTTCACTTCAGGTTACTGAATCCGTCTGACCTTATTATTGACTATGAAACACAGAAATTGCATCGGAATTAAATACAAAAGGCACAATGTCGACTTAAGTACAAGAAGACTGAATCTTCTTACTGTCTATGCTTTGAACCATCCCTGTGATACTAGTTATAGATTCCGATGCTTCACTTCAGGTTTACTGTTTCCCTTGGACCTTCTTATTAACGATGAAACACAGAAATTCCATCGGAATTAAATAGAAAAGGCACAATGCCGACTGAAGTACAAGAAGACTGACTCTTCTTACTGATTATAGTTTGAACCATTCCTGTGACACTTCTTATAGATTCCGATGCTTTACTTCAGGTTTACTGTATACATTGGACCTTCATATTGACTATGAAACACAGAAATTGCATCGGATTTAAATACAAAAGGCACAATGCCGACTTAAGGACAAGAAGACTGACTTCTCTTACTGACTATGATTTGAACCATTCCTGTGCCACTAGCAATAGATTCCGATGCTTCACTTCAGGTTTACTGTATCCCTCTGAACTTCTTATTGACGATGAAACACAGATATTGTATCGCAATTAAATACAAAAGTCATAATGCCGACTTAAGTATAAGAAGACTGACTCTTCTTACTGTCTATGTTTTGAACCATTCCATTGACACTAGTTATAGATTCCGATGCTTCACTCTAGATTTACTGTATCCCTTGGACATTGTTATTGACGATGAAACACAGAAATTGCATCGGAATTAAATAGAAAAGGCACAATGTCGACTTAAGTACAAGAAGACTGACTCATCTTAATGTCTATGTTTTGAACCATTCCTGTGACACTAGTTATAGGTTCCGATGCTTAACTCCAGGTTTACTGTATCCCTTCGACCTTCTTATTGACTATGAAACACCGAAATTGCATCGGAATTAAATACAAAAGCCACCATGCCGACTTAAGTACAAGAAGACTGACTCATCTAACTGTCTTTGATTTGAACCATTCCTGTGACACTAGTTATAGATTCCGATGCTTCACTTCAGGTTTACTGTTTCCCTTGGACGTCCATATTGACGTTGAAACACAGAAATTGCATCGGATGAATTAGAAAAGGCTCAACGCCGACTTAAGTACAAGAAGACTGACTCTTCTTACTGACTATGCTTTGAACCATTCCTGTGACACTAGTTATAGATCCGATGCTTCACTTCAGGTTACTATATACCTTTTACCTTCTTATTGACGATGAAACACAGGAATTGCATCGTAATTAAATAGAAAAGGCACAATGTCGACTTAAGTACAAGAAGACTGACTCTTCTTACTGTCTATGTTTTGAACCACTCCTGTGACACTAATTACAGATTCCGATGCTTCACTCCAGATTTACTGTATCCCTTGGACATTCATATTGACGTTGAAACACAGAAATTGCATCGGATGAAATAGAAAAGGCACAACGCCGACTTAAGTACAAGAAGTCTGACTCTTCTTACTGACTATGTTTTGAACCATTCCTGTGACACTAGTTATAGATTCAGATGCTTCACTTCAGGTTTACTGTATACCTTGGACCTTGTTATTGATGATGAAACACAGAAATTGCATCGGAATTAAATACAAAAGGCAGAATGTCGACTTAAGTAAAAGAAGACTGACTCTTCCTACTGTCTATGTTTTTAACCATTCCTGTGACACTAGTTATAGATTCCGATGCTTCACTTCAGGTTTACTGTATCCCTCTGAGCTTCTAATTGACGATGAAACACAGAAATTGCATCGGAATTAAATACAAAAATCAAAATGCCAACTTTAGTACAAGAAGACTGACTCATCTTACTGTCTATGTTTTGAACCATTCCTGTGACACTAGTTATAGATTCCGATGCTTCACTCCTAGTTTACTATATCCCTTGGACCTTCTTATTGACGATGAAACACAGAAATTGCATCGGAATTAAATACAAAAGGCACAATGCCGACTTAAGGACAAGAAGACTGACTCTTCTTACTGACTATGTTTTGAACCATTCCTATGACACTAGTTATAGATTCCGATGCTTCACTTCAGGTTTACAGTATCCCTCAGACCATCTTATTGACGATGAATCTCAGAAATTGCATCGGAATTAAATACAAAAGGCACAATGCCGACTTAAGTATAGAAGACTGACTCTTCTTACTGTCTATGTTTTGAAACATTCCATTGACACTAGTTATAGATTCCGATGCTTCACTCCAGGTTTACTGTATCCCTAGGACCTTCTTTTTGACGATGACACACAGAAATAGCATCGGAATTAAATAGAAAAGACACAATGCCGACTTATGTACAAGAAGACTGACTCTTCTTACTGACTATGTTTTGAACCATTCCTGTGACACCAGTTATAGATTCCGATGCTTCACTTCAGGTGTACTGTATCCGTTGGACCTTCTTATTGACGATGAAACGTAGAAATAGCATCGGAAATAAATATAAAAGGGAAAATGCCGACTTAAGTTCACGAAGACTGACTCTTCTTACTGTCTATGTTTTCAACCATTCCTGTGACACTAGTTATAGATTCCGATGCTACACTCCAGGTTTACTGTATCGCTTGGACCTTCTTATTCCCGACTTAAGTACACGAAGACTGACTCTTCTTACTGACTATGTTTTGAACCATTCCTGTGCACTAGTTATAGATAGCGATGCTTCACTTCAGGTTTACTGTATCCCTCTGACCTTCTTATTGACGATGAAACACAGAAATTGCATCAGAAATAAATACAAAAGGCACAATGCCGACTTAAGTACAAGAAGACAGACTCTTCTTACTGTCTATGTATTGAACCATTCCTGTGACACTAGTTATAGATTCCGATGCTTCACCTCAAGGTTGACTGTATCCCTTGGACCTTCTTATTGACGATGAAACACAGAAATTGCATTGGAATTAAATAGAAAAGGCACAATGCCGACTTAACTACAAGAAGACTGACTCTTCTTACTGACTATGTTTTGAACCATTCCTGTGACACTAGTTATAGATTCCTATGCTTCACTTCAGGTTTACTGTATCCCTTGGACCTTCTTATTGACGATGAAACACAGAAATTGCATCGGAACTAAATACAAAAGGCACAATGCCGACTTAAGTACAAGAAGACTGACTCATCTTACTGACTATGTTTTGAACCATTCCTGTGCACTAGTTATAGATTCCGATGCTTCACTTCAGGTTTACTGTATCCCTCTGACCTTCAAATTGACGATGAAACACAGAAATTGCATCGGAAAAAATACAAAAGGCACAATGCCGACTTAAGTACAAGAAGACTGACTCTTCTTACTGTCTATGTATTGAACCATTCCTGTGACACTAGTTATAGATTCCGATGCTTCACCTCAAGGTTGACTGTATCCCTTGGACCTTCTTATTGACGATGAAACACAGAAATTGCATCGGAATTAAATAGAAAATGCACAATGCCGACTTAAGTACAAGTAGACTGACTCTTATTACTGACTATGTTTTGAACCATTCCTGTGACACTAGTTATAGATTCCGATGCTTCACTTGAGGTTTACTGTATCCCTTGGACCTTCTTATTGACTATGAAATACAGAAATAGCATCGGAATTAAATACAAGAGGCAATATGCCGACTTAGGTACACGAAGACTGACTCTTATTACTGTCTAAGTTTTGAACCATTCCTGTGACACTAGTTATAGATTCCGATGCTAAGCTCCAGGTTTACTGTATCCCTTGGACCTAATTATTGACGATGTAACACAGAAATTGCATCGGAATTCAATACAAAAGGCACAATGCCGACTTAAGGACAAGAAGACTGACACTTCTTACTGATTTTGTTTTGAACCATTCCTGTGACACTAGTTATAGATTCCGAAGCTTCACTTCAGGTTTATTGTATCCCTCTGACCTTCATACTGACGATGAAACACAGAAATTGCATCGGAATTATATAGAAAAGGCACAATGTCGACTTAAGTACAAGAAGACTGACTCTTCTTACTGTCTATGTTTTGAACCATTCCTGTGACACTAATTATAGATTCCGATGCTTCACTTCAGGTTTACTGTATACCTTGGACCTTCTTATTGACGATGAAACACAGAAATTGCATCGGAATTAAATAGAAAAGGCACAATGCCGACTTAAGTACAAGTAGACTGACTCTTCTTACTGACTATGCTTTGAACCATTCCTGTGACACTAGTTATAGATTCCAATGCTTCACTTCAGGTTTACTGTATACCTTGGACCTTCTTATTGACGACGAAACACAGAAATTGCATCAGAATTAAATACAAAAGGCACAATGCCTACTTAAGTACAAGAAGACTGACTCTTCCTACTGTCTATGTTTTGAACCATTCCTGTGACACTAGTTTTGGATTCCGATGCTTCACTTCAGGTTTACTGTATCCCTCGGACGTTCCTATTGACGATGAAACACAGAAATTGCATCGGAATTAAATACAAAAGGCACAATGCCGACTAAAGTACAGGCAGACTGACTCTTCCAACTGTCTATGTTTTGAACCATTCCTGTGACACCAGTTATAGATTCCAATGCTTCACTTCACTCCAGGTTAACTATATTCGTTGGACAATCGTATTGACGATGAAACACAGAAATTGCATCGGAATTAAATACAAAAGGCACAATGCCGATCCGTCCGAAGTAACTGTGCGGTTCTAGGCGCTGCAGTCTGGAACCGCGAGACCGTTACGGTCGCAGGTTCGAATCCTGCCTCAGCATGGATGTGTGTGGTGTCCTTAGGTTAGTTAGGTTTAACTAGTTCTACGTTCTAGGGGACTAATGACCACAGAAGTTGAGTCCCATAGTGCGCAGAGCCATTTGAACCTCAATGCCGACTTAAGGACAAGAAGACTGACTCTTCTTACTGACTATGCTTTGAACCATTCCTGTGTCACTAGTTATGGATTCCGATGCTTCACTTAAGGTTTACTGTATCCCTCTGACCTTCTTATTGACTATGAAACTCACAGATTCCATCGGAATTAAATACAAAAGGCACAATGCCGAATTAAGTACAAGAAGACTGACTCTTCTTACTGTCTATGATTTGAACCATTCCATTGACACTAGTTACAGTTTCCGATGCTTCACTCCAGGTTTAGTGTATCCCTTGGACCTTCTTATTGACGATGAAACACAGAAATTGCATCGAAATTAAATACAAAAGGCACAATGCCGACTGAAGTACAAGAAGACTGACTCTTCTTACTGACTATGTTTTGAACCATTCCTGTGACACTAGTTATAGATTCCGATGCATCACTTCAGGTTTACTGTATCCCTTGGACCTTCTTATTGACGATGAAACACAGAAATGGCATCTGAATTAAATAGAAAAGGCACAATGCCGACCTAAGTACAACAAGACTGACTCTTCTTACTGATTATAGTTTGAACCATACCTGTGACACTGGTTCTAGATTCCGAAGCTTTACTCCAGGTTTTCTGTATACCTTGGACCTTCTTATTGACGATGAAGCACAGAAATTGCATCTGAATTTAATACAAAGGCACAATGCCGACTTAAGTACAAGAAGACTGACTCTTCCTACTGTCTATGTTTGAACCATTCCTGTGACACTAGTTGTGGATTCCGATGCTTCACTTCAGGTCTACTGAATCCCTCTGACCTTCTTATTGACGATGAAACACAGAAATGGCATCGGAATGAAATAGAAAAGGCACAATGCCGACTTAAGTACAAGAAGACTAACTCTCCTTACTGTCTATGATTTGAACCATTACTGTGACACTAGTTATAGATTCCGATGCTTCACTCCAGGTTTAGTGTATCCCTTGGACCTTCTTATTGACGATAAAACACAGAAATTGCAACGGAATTAAATAGAAAAGGTACAATGCCGACTTAAGTACAAGAAGACTGACTCTTCTAACTGATTATAGTTTGAACCATTCCTGTGACACAGGTAATAGGTTCCGATGATTTACTTCAGGTTTACTGTATACCTTGGACCTTCATATTCACTATGAAACACAGAAATTGCATCGGAATTAAATAGAAGAGGCACAATGCCGACTTAAGTACAAGAAAACTGTTTCTTCTTACTGACTATGTTTTGAACCATTCCTATGACACTAGTTTTGCATTCCGATGTTTCACTTCAGGTTTACTGTATCCCTCTGACCTTCTTATTGACAATGATACACAGAAATTGCATATGAATTAAATACAAAAGGCACAATGTCGACTTAAGTACAAGAAGACTGACTCTTCTTACTGTCTATGCTTTGAACCATTCCTGTGATACTAGTTATAGATTCCGATGCTTCACTTCAGGTTTACTGTTTCCCTTGGACCTTCTTATTGACGATGAAACACAGAAATTGCATCGGAATTAAATAGAAAAGGCACAATGCCGACTTAAGTACAAGAAGACTGACTCTTCTTACTGATTATAGTTTGAACGATTCCTGTGACACTGGTTATAGATTCCGATGCTTTACTTCAGGTTTACTGTATACCTTGGACCTTCATATTGACTATGAAACACAGAAATTGCATCGGAATTAAATACAAAAGGCACAATGCCGACTTAAGGACAAGAAGACTGACTTCTCTTACTGACTATGATTTGAACCATTCCTGTGCAACTAGCAATAGATTCCGATGCTTCACTTCAGGTTTACTGTATCCCTCTGACCTTCTTAATGACGATGAAACACAGATATTGTATCGCAATTAAATACAAATGGCATAATGCCGACTTAAGTATAAGATGACTGACTCTTCTTACTGTCTATGTTTTGAACCATTCCATTGACACTAGTTATAGATTCCGATGCATCACTCCAGGTTTACTGTATCCCTTGGACATTGTTATTGACGATGAAACACAGAAATTGCATCGGAATTAAATAGAAAAGGCACAATGTCGACTTTAGTACAAGAAGACTGACTCTTCTTACTGTCTATGTTTTGAACCATTCCTGCGACACTAGTTTTGCGTTCCGATGCTTCACTTCATGTTTACTGTATCCCTCTGACCTTCTTATTGACTATGAAACACAGAAATTGCATCGGAATTAAATACAAAAGCCACAATGCCGACTTAAGTACAATAAGACTGACTCTTCTTACTGTCTATGTTTGAACCATTCCTGTGATACTGGTTATAGATTCCGATGCTTCACTTCAGATTTACTGTTTCCTTTGGACCTTCTTATTGACGATGACACACAGAAATTGCATCGGAATTAAATACAAAAGGCACAATGCCGACTTAAGTACAAGAAGACTGACTCTTCCTACTGTCTATGATTTCAACCATTTCTGGGACACTAGTTATAGAGTCCGATGCTTCACTTCAGGTTTGCTGTATCCCTTGGACCTTCATATTGACTATGAAACACAGAAATTGCATCGGAATTAAATACAAAAGGCACAATGTCGACTTAGGTACAAGAAGACTGACTCTTCTTAATGTCTATGTTATGAACCATTCCTGTGACACTAGTTATAGATTCCGATGCCTCACTTCAGGTTTACTGTATCCCTTGGACCTTCTTATTGACGATTAAACACAGAAATTGCATCGGAATTAAATAGAAAAAGCACAATGCCGACTTAAGTACAAGAAGACTGTTTCTTCTTACTGAGTATGTTTTGAACCATTCCTGTGATACTAGTTTTGCATTCCGATGCTTCACTTCAGGTTTACTATATCCCTCTGACCTTCTTATTGACTATGAAACACAGAAATTGCATGGGAATTAAATACAAAAGCCACAATGCCGACTTAAGTTCAGGAAGACTGACTCATCTTACTGTCTATGATTTGAACCACTCCTATGACACTAGTTATAGATTCCGATGCTTCACTTTAGGTTTACTGCTTCCCTTGGACGTTCATATTGACGTTCAAACACAGAAATTGCATCGGATGAAATAGAAAAGAAACAACGCCGACTTAAGTACAAGAAGACTGACTCTTCTTACTGACTATGCTTTGAACCATTCCTGTGACACTAGTTATATATTCCGATGCTTCACTTCAGGTTTACTGTATCCCTTGTACCTTCTTATTGACGATGAAACACAGAAATTGCAACGGAATTAAATACAAAAGGCACAATGTCGACTTAAGTACATGAAGACCGATTCTTCCTACTGACTATGTTTTGAACCATTCCTGTGACACTAGTTACAGATTCCGATGCTTCACTTGAGGTTTACTGTATCCCTTGGACCTTGTTATTGACGATGAAACACAGAAATTGCATCGGAATTAAATAGAAAACGCACAATGCCGACTTTAGTACAAGAAGAGTGACTCTTCTCACTGAATATGTTTTGAACCATTCCTGTGACACTAGTTATAGATTCCGATGCTACACTTCAGGTTTACTGTATCCCTTGGACCATCTTATTGACGATGAAACACAGAAATTGCATCGGAATTAAATAGAAAAGGCACAATGCCGACTTAAGTACAAGTAGACTGACTCTTCTTACTGACTATGCTTTGAACCATTCCTGTGACACTAGTTATAGATTGCGATGCTTCACTTCAGGTTTACTGTATACCTTGGACCTTCTTATTGACGACGAAACACAGAAATTGCATCAGAATTAAATACAAATGGCACAATGCCTACTTAAGTACAAGAAGACTGACTCTTCCTACTGTCTATGTTTTGAACCATTCCTGTGACACTAGTTTTGGATTCCGATGCTTCACTTAAGGTTTACTGTATCCCTCTGATCTTCTTATTGACTATGAAACTCACAGATTCCATCGGAATTAAATACAAAAGGCACAATGCCGACTTAAGTACAAGAAGACTGACCCTTCTTACTGTCTATGATTTGAACCATTCCATTGACACTAGTTATAGTTTCCGATGCTTCACTCCAGGTTTAGTGTATCCCTTGGACCTTCTTATTGACGATGAAACACAGAAATTGCATCGAAATTAAATACAAAAGGCACAATGCCAACTGAAGTACAAGAAGACTGACTCTTCTTACTGACTATGTTTTGAACCATTCCTGTGACACTAGTTATAGATTCCGATGCTTCACTTCAGGTTTACTGTATCCCTTGGACCTTCTTATTGACGATGAAACACAGAAATGGCATCTGAATTAAATAGAAAAGGCACAATGCCGACTTAAGTACAACAGGACTGACTCTTCCTTCTGTCTAAGTTTGAACCATTCCTGTGATACTAGTTGTGGATTCCGATGCTTCACTTCACGTTTACTGAATCCCTCTGACCTTCTTATTGACGATGAAACACAGAAATGGCATCGGAATGAAATAGAAAAGGCACAATGCCGACTTAAGTACAAGAAGACTGACTCACCTTACTGTCTCTGATTTGAACCATTACTGTGACACTAGTTATGGATTCCGATGCTTCACTCCAGGTTTAGTGTATCCCTTGGACCTTCTTATTGACGATAAAACACAGAAATTGCAACGGAATTAAATAGAAAAGGCACAATGCCGACTTAAGTACAAGAAGACTGACTCTTCTAACTGATTATAGTTTGAACCATTCCTGTGACACAGGTAATAGGTTCCGATGATTTACTTCAGGTTTACTGTATACCTTGGACCTTCATATTCACTATGAAACACAGAAATTGCATCGGAATTAAATAGAAGAGGCACAATGCCGACTTAAGTACAAGAAAACTGTTTCTTATTACTGACTATGTTTTGAACCATTCCTGTGACACTAGTTTTGCATTCCGATGTTTCACTTCAGGTTTACTGTATCCCTCTGACCTTCTTATTGACAATGATACACAGAAATTGCATCGGAAATTAATACAAAAGGCACAATGCCGACTAAAGGACAAGAAGACTGAATCTTCATACTGACTATGTTTTGCACCATTCCTGTGACACTAGTTATAGATTCCCATGCTTCACTTCAGGTTTACTGTATCCCTCTGACCTTCTTATTGACTATGAAACACAGAAATTGCATCGGAATTAAATACAAAAGGCACAATGTCGACTTAAGTACAAGAAGACTGACTCTTCTTACTGTCTATGCTTTGAACCATTCCTGTGATACTAGTTTTAGATTCCGATGCTTCACTTCAGGTTTACTGTATCCCTCTGACCTTCTTATTGACTATGAAACACAGAAATTGCATCGGAATTAAATACAAAAGCCACAATGCCGAGTTAAGTACAATAAGACTGACTCTTCTTACTGTCTATGCTTTGAACCATTCCTGTGATACTAGTTATAGATTCCGATGTTTCACTTCAGGTTTACTGTTTCCCTTGGACCTTCTCATTGACGATGACACACAGAAATTGCATCGGAATTAAATACAAAAGGCACAATGCCGACTTAAGTACAAGAAGACTGACTCTTCCTACTGTCTATGATTTCAACCATTTCTGGGACACTAGTTATAGAGTCCGATGCTTCACTTCAGGATTACTGTATCCCTTGGACCTTCATATTGACTATGAAACACAGAAATTGCATCGGAATTAAATACAAAAGGCACAATGTCGACTTAAGTACAAGAAGACTGACTCTTCTTAATGTCTATGTTTTGAACCATTCCTGTGACACTAGTTATAGATTCCGATGCCTCACTTCAGGTTTACTGTATCCCTTGGACCTTCTTATTGACGATTAAACACAGAAATTGCATCGGAATTAAATAGAAAAAGCACAATGCCGACTTAAGAACAAGAAGACTGTTTCTTCTTACTGACTATGTTTTGAACCATTCCTGTGATACTAGTTTTGCATTCCGATGCTTCACTTCAGGTTTACTATATCCCTCTGACCTTCTTATTGACTATGAAACACAGAAATTGCATCGGAATTAAATACAAAAGCCACAATGCCGACTTAAGTACAAGAAGACTGACTCATCTTACTGTCTATGATTTGAACCATTCCTGTGACACTAGTTATAGATTCCGATGCTTCACTTTAGGTTTACTGCTTCCCTTGGACGTTCATATTGACGTTCAAACACAGAAATTGCATCGGATGAAATAGAAAAGAAACAACGCCAACTTAAGTACAAGAAGACTGACTCTTATTACTGATTATCCTTTGAACCATTCCTGTGACACTAGTTATAGATTCCGAACCTTTACTTCAGGTTTACTGTATACCTTGGACATTCTTATTGACGATGAAACACAGGAATTGCATCGGAATTAAATAGAAAAGGCACAATGTCGAATTAAGTACAACAAGACTGACTCTTCTTACTGTCTATGTTTTGATCCACTCCTGTGACACTAATTATAGATTCCGATGCTTCACTCCAGATTTACTGTATCCCTTGGACGTTCATATTGACGTTGAAACACAGAAATTGCATCGGATGAAATAGAAAAGGCACAACGCCGACTTAAGTACAAGAAGACTGACTCTTCTTACTGACTATGCTTTGAACCATTCCTGTGACACTAGTTATATAATCCGATGCTTCACTTCAGGTTTACTGTATCCCTTGTACCATCTTATTGACGATGAAACACAGAAATTGCAACGAAATTAAATACAAAAGGCACAATGTCGACTTAAGTACATGAAGACCGATTCTTCCTACTGACTATGATTTGAACCATTCCTGTGACACTAGTTACAGATTCCGATGCTTCACTTGAGGTTTACTGTATCCCTTGGACCTTGTTATTGACGATGAAACACAGAAATTGCATCGGAATTAAATAGAAAACGCACAATGCCGACTTTAGTACAAGAAGAGTGACTCTTCTCACTGAATATGTTTTGAACCATTCCTGTGACACTAGTTATAGATTCCGATGCTACACTTCAGGTTTACTGTATCCCTTGGACCTTCTTATTGACGATGAAACAAAGAAATTGCATCGGAATTAAATAGAAAAGGCACAATGCCGACTTAAGTACAAGTAGACTGACTCTTCTTACTGACTATGCTTTGAACCATTCCTGTGACACTAGTTATAGATTGCGATGCTTCACTTCAGGTTTACTGTATACCTTGGACCTTCTTATTGACGACGAAACACAGAAATTGCATCAGAATTAAATACAAAAGGCACAATGCCTACTTAAGTACAAGAAGACTGACTCTTCCTACTGTCTATGTTTTGAACCATTCCTGTGACACTAGTTTTGGATTCCGATGCTTCACTTAAGGTTTACTGTATCCCTCTGATCTTCTTATTGACTATGAAACTCACAGATTCCATCGGAATTAAATACAAAAGGCACAATGCCGACTTAAGTACAAGAAGACTGACCCTTCTTACTGTCTATGATTTGAACCATTCCATTGACACTAGTTATAGTTTCCGATGCTTCACTCCAGGTTTAGTGTATCCCTTGGACCTTCTTATTGACGATGAAACACAGAAATTGCATCGAAATTAAATACAAAAGGCACAATGCCGACTGAAGTACAAGAAGACTGACTCTTCTTACTGACTATGTTTTGAACCATTCCTGTGACACTAGTTATAGATTCCGATGCTTCACTTCAGGTTTACTGTATCCCTTGGACCTTCTTATTGACGATGAAACACAGAAATGGCATCTGAATTAAATAGAAAAGGCACAATGCCGACTTAAGTACAACAGGACTGACTCTTCCTTCTGTCTAAGTATGAACCATTCCTGTGACACTAGTTGTGGATTCCGATGCTTCACTTCAGGTTTACTGAATCCCTCTGACCTTCTTATTGACGATGAAACACAGAAATGGCATCGGAATGAAATAGAAAAGGCACAATGCCGACTTAAGTACAAGAAGACTGACTCACCTTACTGTCTCTGATTTGAACCATTACTGTGACACTAGTTATAGATTCCGATGCTTCACTCCATGTTTAGTGTATCCCTTGGACCTTTTTATTGACGATAAAACACAGAAATTGCAACGGAATTAAATAGAAAAGGCACAATGCCGACTTAAGTACAAGAAGACTGACTCTTCTAACTGATTATAGTTTGAACCATTCCTGTGACACAGGTAATAGGTTCCGATGATTTACTTCAGGTTTACTGTATACCTTGGACCTTCATATTCACTATGAAACACAGAAATTGCATCGGAATTAAATAGAAGAGGCACAATGCCGACTTAAGTACAAGAAAACTGTTTCTTCTTACTGACTATGTTTTGAACCATTCCTGTGACACTAGTTTTGCATTCCGATGTTTCACTTCAGGTTTACTGTATCCCTCTGACCTTCTTACTGACAATGATACACAGAAATTGCATCGGAATTAAATACAAAAGGCACAATGCCGACTAAAGGACAAGAAGACTGACTCTTCATACTGACTATGTTTTGCACCATTCCTGTGACACTAGTTATAGATTCCCATGCTTCACTACAGGTTTACTGTATCCCTCTGACCTTCTTATTGACTATGAAACACAGAAATTGCATCGGAATTAAATACAAAAGGCACAATGTCGAGTTAAGTACAATAAGACTGACTCTTCTTACTGTCTATGCTTTAAACCATTCCTGTGATACTAGTTATAGATTCCGATGTTTCACTTCAGGTTTACTGTTTCCCTTGGACCTTCTTATTGACGATGACACACAGAAATTGCATCGGAATTAAATACAAAAGGCACAATGCCGACTTAAGTACAAGAAGACTGACTCTTCCTACTGTCTATGATTTCAACCATTTCTGGGACACTAGTTATAGAGTCCGATGCTTCACTTCAGGATTACTGTATCCCTTGGACCTTCATATTGACTATGAAACACAGAAATTGCATCGGAATTAAATACAAAAGGCACAATGTCGACTTAAGTACAAGAAGACTGACTCTTCTTAATGTCTATGTTTTGAACCATTCCTGTGACACTAGTTATAGATTCCGATGCCTCACTTCAGGTTTACTGTTTCACTTGGACCTTCTTATTGACGATTAAACACAGAAATTGCATCGGAATTAAATAGAAAAAGCACAATGCCGACTTAAGTACAAGAAGACTGTTTCTTCTTACTGTCTATGATTTGAACCATTCCTGTGACACTAGTTATAGATTCCGATGCTTCACTTTAGGTTTACTGCTTCCCTTGGACGTTCATATTGACGTTCAAACACAGAAATTGCATCGGATGAAATAGAAAAGAAACAACGCCGACTTAAGTACAAGAAGACTGACTCTTATTACTGATTATCCTTTGAACCATTCCTGTGACACTAGTTATAGATTCCGAACCTTTACTTCAGGTTTACTGTATACCTTGGACATTCTTATTGACGATGAAACACAGGAATTGCATCGGAATTAAATAGAAAAGGCACAATGTCGAATTAAGTACAAGAAGACTGACTCTTCTTACTGTCTATGTTTTGATCCACTCCTGTGACACTAATTATAGATTCCGATGCTTCACTCCAGATTTACTGTATCCCTTGGACGTTCATATTGACGTTGAAACACAGAAATTGCATCGGATGAAATAGAAAAGGCACAACGCCGACTTAAGTACAAGAAGACTGACTCTTCTTACTGACTATGCTTTGAACCATTCCTGTGACACTAGTTATATATTCCGATGCTTCACTTCAGGTTTACTGTATCCCTTGTACCTTCTTATTGACGATGAAACACAGAAATTGCAACGGAATTAAATACAAAAGGCACAATGTCGACTTAAGTACATGAAGACCGATTCTTCCTACTGACTATGTTTTGAACCATTCCTGTGACACTAGTTATAGATTCCGATGCTTCACTTGAGGTTTACTGTACCCCTTGGACCTTGTTATTGACGATGAAACACAGAAATTGCATCGGAATTAAATAGAAAACGCACAATGCCGACTTTAGTACAAGAAGAGTGACTCTTCTCACTGAATATGTTTTGAACCATTCCTGTGACACTAGTTATAGATTCCGATGCTACACTTCAGGTTTACTGTATCCCTTGGACCTTCTTATTGACGATGAAACACAGAAATTGCATCGGAATTAAATAGAAAAGGCACAATGCCGACTTAAGTACAAGTAGACTGACTCTTCTTACTGACTATGCTTTGAACCATTCCTGTGACACTAGTTATAGATTGCGATGCTTCACTTCAGGTTTACTGTATACCTTGGACCTTCTTATTGACGACGAAACACAGAAATTGCATCAGAATTAAATACAAAAGGCACAATGCCTACTTAAGTACAAGAAGACTGACTCTTCCTACTGTCTATGTTTTGAACCATTCCTGTGACACTAGTTTTGGATTCCAATGCTTCACTTAAGGTTTACTGTATCCCTCTGATCTTCTTATTGACTATGAAACTCACAGATTCCATCGGAATTAAATACAAAAGGCACAATGCCGACTTAAGTACAAGAAGACTGACCCTTCTTACTGTCTATGGTTTGAACCATTCCATTGACACTAGTTATAGTTTCCGATGCTTCACTCCAGGTTTAGTGTATCCCTTGGACCTTCTTATTGACGATGAAACACAGAAATTGCATCGAAATTAAATACAAAAGGCACAATGCCGACTGAAGTACAACAGGACTGACTCTTCCTTCTGTCTAAGTATGAACCATTCCTGTGACACTAGTTGTGGATTCCGATGCTTCACTTCAGGTTTACTGAATCCCTCTGACCTTCTTATTGACGATGAAACACAGAAATGGCATCGGAATGAAATAGAAAAGGCACAATGCCGACTTAAGTACAAGAAGACTGACTCACCTTACTGTCTCTGATTTGAACCATTACTGTGACACTAGTTATAGATTCCGATGCTTCACTCCATGTTTAGTGTATCCCTTGGACCTTTTTATTGACGATAAAACACAGAAATTGCAACGGAATTAAATAGAAAAGGCACAATGCCGACTTAAGTACAAGAAGACTGACTCTTCTAACTGATTATAGTTTGAACCATTCCTGTGACACAGGTAATAGGTTCCGATGATTTACTTCAGGTTTACTGTATACCTTGGACCTTCATATTCACTATGAAACACAGAAATTGCATCGGAATTAAATAGAAGAGGCACAATGCCGACTTAAGTACAAGAAAACTGTTTCTTCTTACTGACTATGTTTTGAACCATTCCTGTGACACTAGTTTTGCATTCCGATGTTTCACTTCAGGTTTACTGTATCCCTCTGACCTTCTTACTGACAATGATACACAGAAATTGCATCGGAATTAAATACAAAAGGCACAATGCCGACTAAAGGACAAGAAGACTGACTCTTCATACTGACTATGTTTTGCACCATTCCTGTGACACTAGTTATAGATTCCCATGCTTCACTACAGGTTTACTGTATCCCTCTGACCTTCTTATTGACTATGAAACACAGAAATTGCATCGGAATTAAATACAAAAGGCACAATGTCGACTTAAGTACAAGAAGACTGACTCTTCTTACTGTCTATGCTTTGAACCATTCCTGTGATACTAGTTATAGATTCCGATGCTTCACTTCAGGTTTACTGTATCCCTCTGACCTTCTTATTGACTATGAAACACAGAAATTGCATCGGAATTAAATACAAAAGCCACAATGCCGAGTTAAGTACAATAAGACTGACTCTTCTTACTGTCTATGCTTTAAACCATTCCTGTGATACTAGTTATAGATTCCGATGTTTCACTTCAGGTTTACTGTTTCCCTTGGACCTTCTTATTGACGATGACACACAGAAATTGCATCGGAATTAAATACAAAAGGCACAATGCCGACTTAAGTACAAGAAGACTGACTCTTCCTACTGTCTATGATTTCAACCATTTCTGGGACACTAGTTATAGAGTCCGATGCTTCACTTCAGGATTACTGTATCCCTTGGACCTTCATATTGACTATGAAACACAGAAATTGCATCGGAATTAAATACAAAAGGCACAATGTCGACTTAAGTACAAGAAGACTGACTCTTCTTAATGTCTATGTTTTGAACCATTCCTGTGACACTAGTTATAGATTCCGATGCCTCACTTCAGGTTTACTGTTTCACTTGGACCTTCTTATTGACGATTAAACACAGAAATTGCATCGGAATTAAATAGAAAAAGCACAATGCCGACTTAAGTACAAGAAGACTGTTTCTTCTTACTGTCTATGATTTGAACCATTCCTGTGACACTAGTTATAGATTCCGATGCTTCACTTTAGGTTTACTGCTTCCCTTGGACGTTCATATTGACGTTCAAACACAGAAATTGCATCGGATGAAATAGAAAAGAAACAACGCCGACTTAAGTACAAGAAGACTGACTCTTATTACTGATTATCCTTTGAACCATTCCTGTGACACTAGTTATAGATTCCGAACCTTTACTTCAGGTTTACTGTATACCTTGGACATTCTTATTGACGATGAAACACAGGAATTGCATCGGAATTAAATAGAAAAGGCACAATGTCGAATTAAGTACAAGAAGACTGACTCTTCTTACTGTCTATGTTTTGATCCACTCCTGTGACACTAATTATAGATTCCGATGCTTCACTCCAGATTTACTGTATCCCTTGGACGTTCATATTGACGTTGAAACACAGAAATTGCATCGGATGAAATAGAAAAGGCACAACGCCGACTTAAGTACAAGAAGACTGACTCTTCTTACTGACTATGCTTTGAACCATTCCTGTGACACTAGTTATATATTCCGATGCTTCACTTCAGGTTTACTGTATCCCTTGTACCTTCTTATTGACGATGAAACACAGAAATTGCAACGGAATTAAATACAAAAGGCACAATGTCGACTTAAGTACATGAAGACCGATTCTTCCTACTGACTATGTTTTGAACCATTCCTGTGACACTAGTTATAGATTCCGATGCTTCACTTGAGGTTTACTGTACCCCTTGGACCTTGTTATTGACGATGAAACACAGAAATTGCATCGGAATTAAATAGAAAACGCACAATGCCGACTTTAGTACAAGAAGAGTGACTCTTCTCACTGAATATGTTTTGAACCATTCCTGTGACACTAGTTATAGATTCCGATGCTACACTTCAGGTTTACTGTATCCCTTGGACCTTCTTATTGACGATGAAACACAGAAATTGCATCGGAATTAAATAGAAAAGGCACAATGCCGACTTAAGTACAAGTAGACTGACTCTTCTTACTGACTATGCTTTGAACCATTCCTGTGACACTAGTTATAGATTGCGATGCTTCACTTCAGGTTTACTGTATACCTTGGACCTTCTTATTGACGACGAAACACAGAAATTGCATCAGAATTAAATACAAAAGGCACAATGCCTACTTAAGTACAAGAAGACTGACTCTTCCTACTGTCTATGTTTTGAACCATTCCTGTGACACTAGTTTTGGATTCCAATGCTTCACTTAAGGTTTACTGTATCCCTCTGATCTTCTTATTGACTATGAAACTCACAGATTCCATCGGAATTAAATACAAAAGGCACAATGCCGACTTAAGTACAAGAAGACTGACCCTTCTTACTGTCTATGGTTTGAACCATTCCATTGACACTAGTTATAGTTTCCGATGCTTCACTCCAGGTTTAGTGTATCCCTTGGACCTTCTTATTGACGATGAAACACAGAAATTGCATCGAAATTAAATACAAAAGGCACAATGCCGACTGAAGTACAAGAAGACTGACTCTTCTTACTGACTATGTTTTGAACCATTCCTGTGACACTAGTTATAGATTCCGATGCTTCACTTCAGGTTTACTGTCTCTCTTGGACCTTCTTATTGACGATGAAACACAGAAATGGCATCTGAATTAAATAGAAAAGGCACAATGCCGACTTAAGTACAACAGGACTGACTCTTCCTACTTTCTATGTTTGAACCATTCCTGTGACACTAGTTGTGGATTCCGATGCTTCACTTCAGATTTACTGAATCCCTCTGACCTTCTTATTGACGATGAAACACAGAAATGGCATCGGAATGAAATAGAAAAGGCACAATGCCGACTTAAGTACAAGAAGACTGACTCTCCTTACTGTCTATGATTTGAACCATTACTGTGACACTAGATATAGATTCCGATGCCTCACTCCAGGTTTAGTGTATCCCTTGGACCTTCTTATTGACGATAAAACACAGAAATTGCAACGGAATTAAATAGAAAAGGCACAATGCCGACTTAAGTACAAGAAGACTGACTCTTCTAACTGATTGTAGTTTGAACCATTACTGTGACACAGGTAATAGGTTCCGATGATTTACTTCAGGTTTACTGTATACCTTGGACCTTCATATTCACTATGAAACACAGAAATTGCATCGGAATTAAATAGAAGAGGCACAATGCCGACTTAAGTACAAGAAAACTGTTTCTTCTTACTGACTATGTTTTGAACCATTCCTGTGTCACTAGTGTTGGATTCCGATGTTTCACTTGAGGTTTACTGTATCCCTCTCACCTTCTTATTGACAATGATACACAGAAATTGCATCGGAATTAAATACAAAAGGCACAATGCCGACTAAAGGACAAGAAGACTGACTCTTCATACTGACTATGTTTTGCACCATTCCTGTGACACTAGTTATAGATTCCCATGCTTCACTTCAGGTTTACTGTATCCCTCTGACCTTCTTATAGACTATGAAACACAGAAATTGCATCGGAATTAAATACAAAAGGCACAATGTCGACTTAAGTACAAGAAGACTGACTCTTCTTACTGTCTATGCTTTGAACCATTCCTGTGATACTAGTTATAGATTCCGATGCTTCACTTCAGGTTTACTGTTTCCCTTGGACCTTCTTATTGACGATGAAACACAGAAATTGCATCGGAATTAAATAGAAAAGGCACAATGCCGACTTAAGTACAAGAAGACTGACTCTTCTTACTGATTATAGTTTGAACGATTCCTGTGACACTGGTTATAGATTCCGATGCTTTACTTCAGGTTTACTGTATACCTTGGACCTTCATATTGACTATGAAACACAGAAATTGCATCGGAATTAAATACAAAAGGCACAATGCCGACTTAAGGACAAGAAGACTGACTTCTCTTACTGACTATGATTTGAACCATTCCTGTGCAACTAGCAATAGATTCCGATGCTTCACTTCAGGTTTATTGTATCCCTCTGACCTTCTTAATGACGATGAAACACAGATATTGTATCGCAATTAAATACAAAAAGCATAATGCCGACTTAAGTATAAGAAGACTGACTCTTCTTACTGTCTATGTTTTGAACCATTCCATTGACACTAGTTATAGATTCCGATGCATCACTCCAGGTTTACTGTATCCCTTGGACATTGTTATTGACGATGAAACACAGAAATTGCATCGGAATTAAATAGAAAAGGCACAATGTCGACTTTAGTACAAGAAGACTGACTCTTCTTACTGTCTATGTTTTGAACCATTCCTGCGACACTAGTTTTGCGTTCCGATGCTTCACTTCAGGTTTACTGTATCCCATTGACCTTCTTATTGACTATGAAACACAGAAATTGCATCGGAATTAAATACAAAAGCCACAATGCCGACTTAAGTACAATAAGACTGGCTCTTCTTACTGTCTATGCTTTGAACCATTCCTGTGATACTAGTTATAGATTCCGATGCTTCACATCAGGTTTACTGTTTCCCTTGGACCTTCTTATTGACGATGACACACAGAAATTGCATCGGAATTAAATACAAAAGGCACAATGCCGACTTAAGTACAAGAAGACTGACTCTTCCTACTGTCTATGATTTCAACCATTTCTGGGACACTAGTTATAGAGTCCGATGCTTCACTTCAGGTTTACTGTATCCCTTGGACCTTCTTGTTGACAATGAATCATAGAAATTGCATCGGAATTAAGTACAAAAGGCACAATGCCATCTTAAGTACATGAAGGCTGACTCTTCTTACTGTCTGTAATTTGAACCATTCCAGTGACACTAGTTATAGATGCCGACGCTTCACTTCAGGTTTACTGTATCCCTTGGACCTTTTTATTGACGATGAAACACAGAAATTGCATCGGAATTAGATAAAAAAGGCACAATGCCGACATAAGTACAAGAAGACTGACTCTTCTTACTGTCTATGCTATGAACCATTCCAGTGACACTAGTTATAGATTCCGATGCTTCACTCCAGGTTTACTGTATCCCTTTGACCTACTAATTGACGATGAAACACAGAAATTGCATCGGAATTAAATAGTAGAGGCACAATGCCGACTTAAGTACAAGAAGACTGTTTCTTCTTACTGACTATGTTTTGAACCATTCCTGTGACACTAGTTTTGGATTCCGATGTTTCACTTCAGGTTTACTGTATCCCTCTGACCTTCTTATTGACAATGATACACTGAAATTGCATCGGAATTAAATACAAAATGCACAATGCCGACTTAAGTACAAGAAGACTGACTCTTCCTACTGTCTATGTTTTGAACCATTCCTGTGACACTAGTTATAGATTCCGATGCTTCACTTCAGGTTTACTGTATCCCTCTGATCTTATTGCCGATGAAACACAGTAATTGCATCGGAATTAAATACAAAAGGCACAATGCCGACTAAAGGACAAGAAGGTTGACTCTTCTCACTGATTATTGTTTGAACCATTCCTGTGACACTTCTTATAGATTCCGATGCTTTACTTCAGGTTTACTGTATACATTGGACCTTCATATTGACTATGAAACACAGAAATTGCATCGGAATTAAATACAAAAGGCACAATGTCGACTTAAGTACAAGAAGACTGACTCTTCTTAATGTCTATGTTTTGAACCATTCCTGTGACACTAGTTATAGATTCCGATGCCTCACTTCTGGTTTACTGTATCCCTTGGACCTTCTTATTGACGATTAAACACAGAAATTGCATCGGAATTAAATAGAAAAAGCACAATGCCGACTTAAGTACAAGAAGACTGTTTCTTCTTACTGACTATGTTTTGAACCATTCCTGTGATACTAGTTTTGCATTCCGATGCTTCACTTCAGGTTTACTACATCCCTCTGACCTTCTTATTGACTATGAAACACAGAAATTGCATCGGAATTAAATACAAAAGCCACAATGCCGACTTAAGTACAAGAAGACTGACTCATCTTACTGTCTATGATTTGAACCATTCCTGTGACACTAGTTATAGATTCCGATGCTTCACTTTAGGTTTACTGCTTCCCTTGGACGTTCATATTGACGTTCAAACACAGAAATTGCATCGGATGAAATAGAAAAGAAACATCGCCGACTTAAGTACAAGAAGACTGACTCTTCTTACCGACTATGCTTTGAACCATTCCTGTGACACTAGTTATAGATTCCGATGCTTCACTTCAGGTTTACTGTATACCTTGGACCTTCTTATTGACGATGAAAGACAGAAATTGCATCGGAATTAAATGGAAAAGGCACGATGCCGACTTAAGTACAAGAAGACTGACTCTTATTATTGATTATCCTTTGAACCATTCCTGTGACACTAGTTATAGATTCCGAACCTTTACTTCAGGTTTACTGTATACCTTGGACATTCTTATTGACGATGAAACACAGAATTTGCCTCGGAATTAAATGGAAAAGGCACAATGTCGACTTAAGTACAAGAAGACCGACTCTTCTTACTGTCTATGTTTTGTACCACTCCTGTGACACTAATTATAGATTCCGATGCTTCACTCCAGATTTACTGTATCCCTTAGACGTTCATATTGACGTTGAAACACAGAAATTGCATCGGATGAAATAGAAAAGGCACAACGCCGACTTAAGTACAAGAAGACTGAGTCTTCTTACTGACTATGCTTTGAACCATTCCTGTGACACTAGATATATATTCCGAAGCTTCACTTCAGGTTTACTGTATCCCTTGTACCTTCTTATTGACGATGAAACACAGAAATTGCAACGGAATTAAATACAAAAGGCACAATGTCGACTTAAGTACATGAAGAACGATTCTTCCTACTGACTATGTTTTGAACCATTCCTGTGACACTAGTTATAGATTCCGATGCTACACTTCAGGTTTACTGTATCCCTTGGACCTTCTTATTGACGATGAAACACAGAAATTGCATCGGAATTAAATACACAATGCAAAATGCCAACTTAAGTATACGAAGACTGACTCTTCTTACTGTCTATGCTTTGAACCATTCCTGTGACACTAGTTATAGATTCCGATGCTACACAGCAGGTTTACTGTATCCCTTGAACCTTCTTATTGTCGATGAAACACAGAAATTGCATCGGAATTAAACACAAAATGCACAATGGCGACATAAGGACATGAAGACTGACTCTTCTTACTGACTTTGTTTGAACCAGTCCTGTGACACTAGTTATAGATTCCGGTGCTTCACTTCAGGTTTACTGTATCCCTAGGACCTTCGTATTGACGGTGAAACACAGAAATTGCATCGGAATTAAATACAAAAAACACAATGCCGACTTAAGTACAAGAAGACTGACTCTTCCCACCGTCAAAGTTTTGAACCATTCCTGTGACACTAGTTATAGATTCCGATGCTTCACTTCAGGTCTACTGTATCCCTAAGACCTTCTTATTGACGATGAAACCCAGAAATTGCAACGGAATTAAATACAAATGGCACAATGCCGACTTAAGTACATGAAGACCGATTCTTCCTACTGACTATGTTTTGAACCATTCCTGTGACACTAGTTATAGATTCCAATGCTTCACTTGAGGTTTACTGTATCCCTTGGACCTTCTTAATGACGATGAAACACAGAAATTGCATCGGAATTAAATACAAAAGGCACAATGCCGACTTAAGTACACGAAGACTGACTCTTCTTACTGTCTATGCTTTGAACCATTCCTGTGACACTAGTTATAGATTACGATGCAACACTCCAGGTTTACTGTATCCCTTAGACCTTCTTATTGACGATGAAACACAGAAATTGCATCGGAATTAAATACAAAAGGCACAATGCCGACTTAAGGACAATAAGACTGACTCTTCTTACTGACTTTTTTGAACCATTCCTGTGACACTAGTTATAGATTCCGATGCTTCAATTGAGGTTTACTGTATCCCAAGGACCTTCGTATAGACGATGAAACACAGAAATTGCATCGGAATTAAATACAAAAGACACAATGCCGACTTAAGTACAAGAAGACTGACCTACTGTCTATGTTTTGAACCATACCTGTGACACTAGTTATAGATTCCGATGCTTCACTCCAGGTTTACTGTATCCCTTGGACCTTCTTATTGACGATGAAACACAGAATTTGCATCGGAATGAAATACAAGAGGCAAAATGCCGACTTAAGTACATGAAGACCGATTCTTCCTACTGACTATGTTTTGAACTATTCCTTTGACACTAGTTATAGATTCCGCTGCTTCACTAGAGGTTTACTGTATCCCTTGGACCTTCTTATTGACGATGAAACACAGAAATTGCATCGGAATTAAATACAAAAGCCACAATGCCGAATTAAGTACAAGAAGACTGACTCATCTCACTGTCTATGATTTGAACCATTCCTGTGTCACTAGTTACAGATTCCGATGCTTCACTTCAGGTTTACTGTTTCCCTTGGACCATCTTATTGACGATGAAACACAGAAATTGCATCGGAATTAAATACAAAAGGGACAGTGCCGACTTAAGTACAAGAAGACTGACTCTTCCTACTGTCTATGTTTTGAACCATTTCTGTGACACTAGTTATATTGTTCGATGCCTCACTTCAGGTTTACTGCATCCCTCTGACCTTCTTATTGACGATGAATCACAGAAATTGCATCGGAATTAAATACAAAAGGCACAATGCCGACTTAAGTACAAGAAGACTGACTCTTCTTACTGTCTATGTTTTGAACCATTCCTGTGACACTAGTTATAGATTCCGATGCTTCACTCCAGGTTTAGTGTATCCCTTGGACCTTCTTAATGACGATGAAACACAGAAATTGCATCGGAATTAAATACAAAAGGCACAATGCCGACTTAAGTACACGAAGACTGACTCTTCTTACTGTCTATGCTTTGAACCATTCCTGTGACACTAGTTATAGATTACGATGCTACACTCCAGGTTTACTGTATCCCTTAGACCTTCCTATTGACGATGAAACACAGAAATTGCATCGGAATTAAATACAAAATGCAAAATGCCAACTTGAGTACACTAAGACTGACTCTTCTTACTGTCTATGCTTTGAACCATTCCTGTGACACTAGTTATAGATTCGGATGCTACACTCCAGGTTTGCTGTATCCCTTGAACCTTCTTATTGACGATGAAACACAGAAATTGCATCGGAATTAAATACAAAATGCACAATGCCGACTTAAGGACATGAAGACTGACTCTTCTTACTGACTTTGTTTGAACCATTCCTGTGACACTAGTTATAGATTCCGATGCTTCACTTCAGGTTTACTGTAGCCCTAGGACCTTCGTATTGACGGTGAAACACAGAAATTGCATCGGAATTAAATACAAAAGACACAATGCCGACTTAAGTACAAGAAGACTGACTCTTCCTACCGTCTATGCTTTGAACCATTCCTGTGACACTAGTTATAGATTCCGATGCTTCACTTCAGGTTTACTGTATCCCTTGGACCTTCTTATTGACGATGAAACACAGAAATTGCAACGGAATTATATACAAATGGCACAATGCCGACTTAAGTACATGAAGACCGATTCTTCCTACTGACTATGTTTTGAACCATTCCTGTGACACTAGTTATAGATTCCAATGCTTCACTTGAGGTTTACTGTATCCCTTGGACCTTCTTATTGACGATGAAACACAGAAATTGCATCGGAATGAAATACAAAAGGCACAATGCCGACGTAAGTACACGAAGACTGACTCCTATTACTGTCTATGCTTTGAACCATTCCTGTGACACTAGTTATAGATTCCGATGCTACACTCCAGGTTTACTGTATCCCTTAGACCTTCTTATTGACGATGAAACACAGAAATTGCATCGGAATTAAATACAAAAACACAATGCCGACTTAAGGACAAGAAGACTGACTCTTCTTACTGACTTTGTTTGAACCATTCCTGTGACACTAGTTATAGATTCCGATGCTTCACTTCAGGTTTATTGTATGCCTCTGACCTTCTTATTGATGTTGAAACACAGAAATTGCATCGGAATTATATAGAAAAGGCACAATGTCGACTTAAGTACAAGAAGACTGACTCTTCTTACTGTCTATGTTTTGAACCATTCCTGTGACACTAGTTATAGATTCCGATGCTTCACTTCAGTTTTACTGTATACCTTGGACCTTCTTATTGACGATGAAACACAGAAATTGCATCGGAATGAAATACAAAAGGCACAATGCCGACGTAAGTCCACGAAGACTGACTCTTATTACTGTCTATGCTTTGAACCATTCCTGTGACACTAGTTATAGATTCCGATGCTACACTCCAGGTTTACTGTATCCCTTGTACCTTCTTATTGACGATGAGACACAGAAATTGCATCGGAATTAAATGCAAAAGTCACAATGCCGACTTAAGTACAAGAAGACTGACTCTTCCTACTGTCTATGTTTTGAACCATTCCTGTGACACTAGTTCTGGATTCCGATGCTTCACTTCAGGTTTACTGTATCCCTCTGACCTTCTTGTTGACGATGAAACACAGAAAATGCATCGGAATTAAATACAAAATGCACAATGCCGACTTAAGGACAACAAGACAGACTCTTCTTACTGTCTACGATTTGAAGCATTCCTGTGACACTAGTCATAGATTCCGATGCTTCACTTCAGGTCAACTGTATCCCTCTGACCTTCTTATTGACGATGAAACACAGAAATTGCATCGGAATTAAATACAAAAGGCATAATGCCGACATAAGTACAAGAAGACTGACTCTTCTTACTGACTATGTTTTGATCCATTCCTGTGACACTAGTTATCGATTCCGATTCTTCACTTCAGGTTTTCTGTATCCCTGGGACCTTTTTTTGACGATGAAACACAGAAATTGCATCGGAATTAAATACAAAAGGCAAAATGCCAACTTTAGTACAAGAAGACTGACACTTCTTACTGTCTATGTTTTGAACCATTCCTGTGACACTAGTTATAGATTCCGATGCTTCACTCCAAGTTTACTATATCCCTTGGACCTTCTTATTGACGATGAAACATAGAAATTGCATCGGAATTAAATACAAAAGGCACAATGCCGACTTAAGGACAAGAAGACTGACTCTTTAATGACTATGTTTTGAACCATTCCTATGATACTAGTTATAGATTCCGATGCTTCACTTCAGGTTTACAGTATCCCTCAGACCTTCTTATTGACGATTAATCTCAGAAATTGCATCGGAATCAAATAGAAAAGGCACAATGCCGACTTAAGTATAGAAGACTGACTCTTCTTACTGTCTATGTTTTGAACCATTCCATTGACACTAGTTATAGATTCCGATGCTTCACTCCTGGTTTACTGTATCCCTAGGACCTTCTTTTTGACGATGACACACAGAAATTGCATTGGAATTAAATAGAAAATGCACAATGCCGACATAAGTACAAGAAGACTGACTCTTCTTACTGACTATGTTTTGAACCATTCCTGTGACACCAGTTATAGATTCCGATGCTTCACTTCAGGTGTACTGTATCCCTTGGACCTTCTTATTGACGATGAAACGTAGAAATAGCATCGGAATTAAATATAAAAGGGAAAATGCCGACTTAAGTTCACGAAGACTGACTCTTCTTACTGTCTATGTTTTGAACCATTCCTGTGACACTAGTTATAGATTCCGATGCTACACTCCAGGTTTACTGTATCGCTTGGACCTTCTTATTCCGATGAATCACAGAAATTACATCGGAATTAAATACAAAAGGCACAATGCCGACTTAAGTACAAGAAGACTGACTCTTCTTACTGACTATGTTTTGAACCATTCCTGTGCACTAGTTATAGATTGCGATGCTTCACTTCAGGTTTACTGTATCCCTCTGACCTTCTTATTGACGATGAAATACAGAAATTGCATCGGAAATAAATACAAAAGGCACAATGCCGACTTAAGTACAAGAAGACTGACTCTTCTTACTGTCTATGTATTGAACCATTCCTGTGACACTAGTTATAGATTCCGATGCTTCACCTCAAGGTTGACTGTATCCCTTGGACCTTCTTATTGACGATAAAACACAGAAATTGCATCGGAATTAAATAGAAAAGGCACAATTCTGACTTAAGTACAAGAAGACTGACTCTTCTTACTGATTAAAGTTTGATCCATTCCTGTGACACTAGTTATAGACTCCGATGCTTTACTTCAGGTTTACTGTATACCTTGGACATTCTTATTGACGATGAAACACAGAAATTGCATCGGAATTAAATAGAGAAGTCACAATGTCGGCTTAAGTACAAGAAGACTGACTCTTCTTACTGTCTATGTTTTGAACCATTCCTGTGACACTAGTTATAGATTCCGATGCTTCACTCCAGGTTTACTGTATCCCTTGGACTTTCATATTGACGACGAAACACAGAAATTGCATGGGAATTAAATAGAAAAGGCACAATGCCGACTTAACTACATGAAGACTGACTCTTCTTACTGACTATGTTTTGAACCATTCCTGTGACACTAGTTATAGATTCCGATGCTTCACTTCAGGTTTCCTGTATCCCTTGGACCTTCTTATTGACGATGAAACACAGAAATTGCATCGGAACTAAATACAAAAGGCACAATGCCGACTTTAGTACAAGAAGACTGACTCATCTTACTGACTATGTTTTGAACCGTTCCTGTGCACTACTTATAGATTCCGAGGCTTCACTTCAGGTTTACTGTATCCCTCTGCCCTTCTAATTGACGATGAAACACAGAAATTGCATCGGAAATAAATACAAAAGGCACAATGCCGACTTAAGTACAAGAAGACTGACTCTTCTTACATTCTATGTATTGAACCATTCCTGTGACACTAGTTATAGATTCCGATGCTTCACCTCAAGATTGACTGTATCCCTTGGACCTTCTTATTGACGATGAAACACAGAAATTGCTTCGGAATTTAATACAAAACGCACAACGCCGACTTAAGTGCAAGAAGACTTACTTTTTTTACTGATTATAGTTTGAACCATTCCTGTGACACTAGTTATAGATTCCGATGCTTTACTTCAGGAATACTGTATAACTTGGACAATCTTATTGACGATGAAACACAGAAATTGCATCGGAATTAAATAGAAATGGCACAATGTCGACTTAAGTACAAGAAGACTGACTCTTCTTACTGTCTATGTTTTGAACCATTCCTGTGACACTAGTTATAGATTATGATGCTTCAGTCCAGGTTTACTGTATCCCTTGGACCTTCATATTGACGACAAAACACAGAAATTGCATCGGAATTAAATAGAAAAGTCTCAATGCCGACTTATCTACAAGAAGACTGACCCTTCTTACTGACTATGTTTAGACCATTCCTGTGACACTAGTTATAGATTCCGATGCTTCACTTCAGGTTTACTGTATCCCACTGACCTTATTCCCGATTAAACACAGAAATTGCATCGGAATTAAATACAAAAGGTACAATGCCGACTTACGGACAAGAAGACTGACTCTTCTTACTGACTATTCCTGAACCATTCCTTTGGCTCTAGTTATAGATTCCGATGCTTCACTTCAGGTTTACTGTATCCCTCTGTCCTTCTTATTGACGATGAAACACAGAAATTGCATCGGAATTAAATACAAAAGCCACAATGCCGACTGAAGTACAAGTAAACTGACTTTTCTTACTGCCTATATATTGAACCATTCCAGTGACACTTGTTATAGATTCCGATGCTTCACTTCAGGTTTACTGTATTCCTTGGACCATCTTATTGACGATGCAACACAGAAATTGCATCGGAATTAAATACAAAAGGCACAATACCGACTTAAGTACAAGAAGACTGACTCTTCTTACTGTCTATGTTTTGAACCATTACTGTGACACTAGTTATAGATTCCGATGCTTCACTCCAGGTCTACTGTATCCCTTGGACCTTCTTATTGACGATGAACCACAGAAATTGCATCGGAACTAAATACAAAAGGCACAATGCCGACTTAAGGACAAGAAGACTGACTCTTCTTACTGACTATGTTTTGAACCATTCCTGTGACACTAGTTATAGATTCCGATGCTTCATTTCAGGTTTACTGTATCCCTCTGACCTTCTTATTGACGATGAAACACAGAAATTCCATCGGAATTAAATACAAAAGCACAATGCCGATTTAAGTATAAGAACACTGACTCTTCTTACTGTCTATGTTTGAACCATTCCTGTGACTCTACTTATAGATTCCGATGCTTCACTTCAGGTTTATTGTATCCCTCTGACCTTATTCCCGATTAAACACAGAAATTGCATCGGAATTAAATACAAAAGGTACAATGCCGACTTACGGACAAGAAGACTGACTCTTCTTACTGACTATGTTTTGAACCATTCCTGTGACACTAGTTATAGATTCCGATGCTTCATTTCAGGTTTACTGTATCCCTCTGACCTTCTTATTAACGGTGAAACACAGAAATTGCATCGGAATTAAATACGAAAGGCACAATGCCGACTTAAGTACAAGAAGACTGACTCTTCGTACTGCCTATGTTTTGAACCATTCTGTGACACTAGTAATAGATTCTGATGCTTCAGGTTTACTGTATCTTGGACCTTCTTATTGACGATGAAACACAGAAATTCCATCGGAATTAAATACAAAAGCACAATGCCGATTTAAGTATACGAAGACTGACTCTTCTTACTGTCTATGTTTGAACCATTCCTGTGACATTACTTATAGATTCCGATGCTTCACTTCAGGTTTACTGTATCCCTCTGACCTTCTTATTGACGGTGAAACACAGAAATTGCATCGGAATTAAATACGAAAGGCACAATGCCGACGTAAGTACAAGAAGACTGACTCTTCTTACTGACTATGTTTTGAACCATTCCTGTGACACTAGTTATAGATTCCGATGCTTCACTTCATGTTTACTGTTTCCCTTGGACCTTCTTATTGACGATGAAATACAAAAATTGCATCGGTATTAAATAGAAAAGAAACAATGCCGACTTAAGTACAAAAAGACTGACTCTTCTTACTGTCTATTTTTTCAACCATTCCTGTGACACAAGTTATAGATTCCGATGCTTCACTCAAGGTTTCCTGTATCCCTTGGACCGTCTTATTGACGATGAAACACAGAAATTGCATCGGAATTAAATAGAAAAGGCACAATGCCGCCTTAAGTACAAGAAGACCGACTTTTCTTACTGATTATAGTTTGAACCATTTCTGTGACACTAGTTACAGATTCCGATGGTTTAGTTCATGTTTACTGTATACCTTGGAACTTCTTATTGACGATGAAACACAGAAATTGCATCGGAATTAAATACAAAAGGCACAATGCCGACTTAAGTACAAGAAGACTGACTCTTCCTACTGTCTATGCTTTGAACCATTCCTGTGACACTAGTTGTGGATTCCGATGCTTCACTTCAGGTTTACTGTATCCCTCTAACCTTCTTATTGACGATGAAACACAGAAATTGCATCGGAATTAAATACAAAGGGCACAATGCCGACTTAAGGGCAGGAAGACTGACTCTTCTTACTGACTATGTTTTCAACCATTCCTGTGGCACTAGCAATAGATTCCGACGCTTCACTTCAGGTTTACTGTATTCCTCTGACCTTCTTATTGACGATGAAAAACAGAAATTGCTTCCGAATTAAATACAAAAGGCATAATGCCGACTTAAGTACAAGAAGACTGACTCTTCTTACTGTCTATGTTTAGAACGATTCCATTGACACTAGATATAGATTCCGATGCTTCACTCCAGGTTTACTGTATCCCTTGGACCTTGTTATTGACGATGAAACACAGAAATTGCATCGGAATTAAATAGAAAAGGCATAATGCCGACTTAAGTACAAGAAGACAGACTCCTCTTACTGACAATGTTTTGAGCCATTCCTGTGACACTACTTATAGATTCCAATGCTTGAATTCAGGTTTACTGTATACCTTGGACCTTCTTATTGACGATGAAACACAGAAATTGCATCGGAATTAAATACAAAAAGCACAATGCCGACTAAAGTACAAGAAGACTGACTCTTCCAACTGTCTATGTTTTGAACCATTCCTGTGACACTAGTTGTGGATTCCGATGCTTCACTTCATGTTTACTGTATCCCTCTGACCTTCTTGTTGACGATGAAACACAGAAATTGCATCGGAAATAAATACAAAATGCACAATGCCGACTTAAGGACAAGAAGACTGACTCTTCTTACTGACTATGATTTGAACCATTCCTGTAACACTAGTTATAGATTCCGATGCTTCACTCCAGGTTTACTATATACCTTGGACCTTCTTATTGACGATGAAACACAGAAATTGTATCGGAATTAAATTCAAAATGCACAATGCCGACTGAAGTACAAGAAGACTGACTCTTCTTACTGTCTATGTTTTGAACCATTCCATTGACACTAGTTATAGATTCCGATGCTTCACTCCAGGTTAACTGTATCATTTGGTCCTTCTTATTGACGATGACACACAGAAATTGCATCGGAATTAAATAGAAAAGGCACAATGCCGACATAAGTACAAGAAGACTGACTCTTCTTACTGATTATAGTTTGAACCATTCCTGTGACACTAGTTATAGATTCCGATGCTTTACTTCAGGTTTACTGTATACCTTGGACATTCGTATTGACGATGAAACACAGAAATTGCACCGGAAATAAATAGAAAAGGCACAATGTCGACTTAAGTACAAGAAGACTGACTCTTCTTACTGTCTATGTTTTGAACCATTCCTGTGACACTCGTTATTGATTCCGATTCTTCACTCTAGGTTTACTGTATCCCTTGGACCTTCATATTGGCGATGAAACACAGAAATTGCATCGGAATTAAATAGAAAAGGCACAATGCCGACTTAAGTACAAGAAGACTGACTCTTCTTACTGACTATGTTTTGAACCATTCCTGTGACACTAGTTATAGATTCCGATGCTTCACTTCAGGTCTACTGTATACCTTGGACCTTGTTATTGACGATGAAACAAAGAAATTGCATCGGAATTAAGTACAAAAGGCACAATGCCGACTTAAGTAAAAGAAGACTGACCCTTCCTACTGTCTATGTTTTGAACCATTCCTGTGACACTTGTTTTGGATTCCGATGCTTCTCTTCAGGTTTACTGTATTACTCTGACCTTCTTATTGACGATCAAACACAGAAATTGCATCGGAATTAAATACAAATGGCTCAATGCCGACTTAAGTACAAGAAGACTGACTCTTCCTACTGTCTAGGATTTGAACCATTTCTGTGACACTAGTTATAGAGTCCGATGCTTCACTTCAGGTTTACTGTATCCCTTGGCCCTTAATATTGACGATGAAACACAGAAATTGCATCGGAATTAAATACAAAAGGCACAATGCCGACTTGAGGACAAGAAGACTGACTCCTCTTACTGACTATGTTTTGAACCATTCCTGTGATACTAGTTGTAGATTCCGATGCTTCACTTCAGGTCTACTGTATACCTTGGACCTTGTTATTGACGATGAAACAAAGAAATTGCATCGGAATTAAGTACAAAAGGCACAATGCCGACTTAAGTAAAAGAAGACTGACCCTTCCTACTGTCTATGTTTTGAACCATTCCTGTGACACTAGTTATAGATTCCGATTCTACACTCCAGGTTTACTGTATCCATCTGACCTTCTTATTGACGATGAAACACAGAAATTGCATCGGAATTAAATACAAAATGCACAATGCCGACTTAAGGACAAGAAGACTGACTCTTCTTACTGACTATGATTTGAACCATTATTGTGATGCTAGCAATAGATTCCGATGCTCCACTTCAGGTTTACTGTATCCCTCTGACCTTCTTATTGACGATGAAACACAGAAATTGCATCGGAATTAAATACAAAAGTCATAATGCCGACTGATGTACAAGAAGACTGACTCTTCTTACTGTCTATGTTTTGAACCATTCCATTGACACTAGTTATAGATTCCGATGCTTCACTCCAGGTTTACCGTATCACTTAGACCTTGTTATTGACGATGAGACACAGATATTGCATCGGAATTAAATAGAAAAGGCACAATGCCGACATAAGTATAAGAAGACTGACTCTTCTTACTGACTATGATTTGAACCATTCCTGTGACACTAGTTATAGATTCCGATGCTTCCCTCCAGGTTTACTGTATCCCTTGGACCTTCTTATTGACGATGAAACACAGAAATTGCATCGGAATTAAATAGAAAAGGCACAATGCCGACTTAAGTACAAGAAGACTGACTCTTCTTACTGATTATAGTTTGAACCATTCCTGTGACACTAGTTATAGATTCCGATGCTTTACTTCAGGCTTACTGTATACCTTGGACATTCGTAATGACGATAAAACACGGAAATTGCATCGGAAATAAATAGAAAAGGCACAATGTCGACTTAAGTACAAGAAGACTTACTCTTCCTACTGTCTATGTTTTGAACCATTTCTGTGACACTAGTTATACAGTCCGATGCTTCACTTCAGGTTTGCTGTATCCCTTGGCCCTTAATATTGACGATGAAACACAGAAATTGCATCGGAATTTAATACAAAAGGCACAATGCCGACTTGAGGACAAGAAGACTGACTCTTCTTACTGACTATGTTTTGAACCATTAGTGTGACACTAGTTATAGATTCCGATGCTTCATTTCAGGTTTACTGTATCCCTCTGACCTTGTTATTGACGATGAAACTCAGAAATTGCATCGGAATTAAATAGAAAAGGCACAATGCCCACTTAAGTACAAGAAGACTGACTCTTCCTACAGTCTATGTTTTGAACCATTCCTGTGACACCAGTTATAGATTCCGATGCTTCACTTCAGGTTTACTGTATCCCTTGGACCTTCTTATTGACGATGAAACACAGAAATTGCATCGGAATTAAATACAAAAGGCACAATGCCGACTTAAGTACTAGAGGACTGACTCTTCCTACTGTCTATGTTTTGAACCATTTCTGTGACACTAGTTATAGAGTCCGATGCTTCACTTCAGGTTTACTGAATCCGTTGGCCCTTCTTAATGACGATGAAACACAGAAATTACATCGGAATTAAATACAAAAGGCACAATGCCGACTTGAGGACCAGAAGACTGACTCTTCTTACTGACTATGTTTTGAACCATTCCTGAGACACTAGTAATAGATTCCGATGCTTCACTTCAGGTCTACTGTATACCTTGGACCTTGTTATTGACGATGAAACAAAGAAATTGCATCGGAATTAAATACAAAAGGCACAATGCCGACTTAAGTACAAGAAGACCGACTCCTCTTACTGATTATAGTTTGATCCATTCCTGTGACACAAGTTATAGATACCGATGGTTTACTTCAGGTTTACTGTATACCTTGGACCTTATTATTGACGATGAAACTCAGAAATTGCATCCGAATTAAATACAAAAGCCTTAATGCCGACTTAAGTACAAGAAGGCTGACTCTTCCTACTGTCTATGTTTTGAACCATTCCTGTGACACTAGTTATAGATTCCGATGCTTCACTTCAGGTTTACTGTATCCCTCTGACCTTATTGCCGATGAAACACAGAAATTGCATCGGAATTAAATACAAAAGGCACAATGCCGACTTAACGTCAAGAAGACTGACTCTTCTTACTGACTATGTTTTGAACCATTCCTGTGACACTAGTTATAGATTCCGATGCTTCACTTCATGTTTACTGTATCCCTCTGACCTTCTTGTTGACTATGAAGCACAGTAATTGCATCGGAATTAAATACAAAAGCCACAATGCCGACTTAGGTACAAGAAGACTGACTCTTCTTACTGACTATGTTTTGAACCATTCCTGTGACACTAGTTATAGATTCCGATGCTTCATTTCAGGTTTACTGTATCACTCAGACCTTCGTATTGACCATGAAACACAGAAATTGCATCGGAAATAAATAGAAAAGGCACAATGCCGACTTAAGTACAAGAGGAATGACTCTTCTTACAGATTATAGTTTGAACCATTCCTGTGACACTAGTTATAGATTCCGATGCTTTACTTCAGGTTTACTGTATACCTTGGACATTCTTATTGACCATGAAACACAGAAATTGCATCGGCTTTAAATAGAAAAGGCACAATGTCGACTCAAGTACAAGAAGACTGACTCTTCTTACTGTCTATGTTTTGAACCATTCCTGTGACACTAGTTATAGATTTTGATGCTTCACTCCTGGTTTACTGTATCCCTTGGACCTTGTTATTCACGATGAAACACAGAAATTGCATCGGAATTAAATAGAAAAGGCACAATGCCGACTTAAGTACAAGAAGAATGACTCCTCTTACTGACTATGTTTTGAACCATTCCTGTGACACTAGTTATAGATTCCGATGCTTCACTTCAGGTTTACTGTATCACTCTGACCTTCGTATTGACCATGAAACACAGAAATTGCATCGGAAATAAATAGAAAAGGCACAATGCCGACTTAAGTACAAGAGGAATGACTCTTCTTACTGATTATAGTTTGAACCATTCCTGTGACACTAGTTATGGATTGCGTTGCTTTACTTCAGGTTTACTGTATACCTTGGACATTCTTATTGACCATGAAACACAGAAATTGCATCGGAATTAAATAGAAAAGGCACAATGTCGACTGAAGTACAGGAAGACTGACTCTTCTTACTGTCTATGATTTGAACCATTCCTGTGACACTAGTTATAGATTCCGATTCTTCACATCAGGTTTACTGTATACCTTGGATCTTCTTATTGACGATGAAACACAGAAATTGCATCGGAAGTAAATACAAAAGGCACAATGCCGACTTAAGGACAAGAAGACTGACTCTTCTTACTGACTATGTTTTGAACCATCCCTGTGACTCTAGTTATGGATTCCGATGCATCACTTCAGGTTTACTGTATCCCTCTGACCGTCTTTTTGACGATGAAACACAGAAATTGCATCGGAATTAAATACAAAAGGCACAATGCCGACTTAAGTACAAGAAGACTGACTGTTCTTACTGATTATAGTTTGAACCATTCCTGTGACACTAGTTATAGATTCCGATGCTTTACTTCAGGTTTACTTTATACCTTGGACCTTCTTATTGACGATGAAACTCAGTAATTGCATCGGAATTTAATACAAAAGGCACAATGCCGACTTAAGTACAAGAAGACTGACTCTTCTTACTGTCTATGCTTTGAACCATTACTGTGACAAGTGTTATAGATTCCGATGATTCACTCCATGTTTACTGTATCGCTTGGACCTTCTTAATGACGATGAAACACAGACATTGCCTCGGAATTAAATACAAAAAACACAATGCCGTCTTAAGGACAAGAAGACTGACTCTTCTTTGTGACTATGTTTGAACCATTCCTCTGACACTAATTATAGACTCCGAAGCATCACTTCAGGTTCACTGTATTCCTCTGACCTTCTTATTGACGTTGAAACACAGAAATGGCATCGGAATTAATACAAAAGGCACCTTGCCGACTTAAGTACAAGAAGTATGACTCTTCTTACTGTCTATGTTTGAACCAGTCCTGTGACACTAATTATAGATTCCGATGCTTCACTTCAGGTTTACTGTATCACTCTGACCTTCTTATTGACGGTGAAACACAGAAATTGCATCGGCATTAAATACAAAAGGCACAATGCCGACTTAAGGAAACTGACTCTTCTTACTGACTATGTTTTGAACCATTCCTGTGACACTAGTTATAGTTTCCAATGCTTCACTTCAGGTTTACTGTATCCCTCTGACCTTCTTATTGACGATGAAACAGAAAAATTGCATCGAAATTAAATATAAAAGGCACAATGCCGACTTAAGTACAAGAAGACTGACTCTTCTTACGGTCTATGTTTTGAACCAATCCTGTGACACTAGTTGTAGAATCCGATGCTTCACTTCATGTTTACTGTATCCCTTGTACCATCTTATTGACGATAAAACACATAAAATGGCATCGGAATTAAATACAAAAGGCACAATGACGACTTAAGTTCATGAAGACTGACTCTTCTTACTGTCTATGTTTTGAACCATTCCTGTGACACTAGTTATAGTTTCCGATGCTACACTCCAGGTTTACTGTATCCCTTGGACCTTCTTATTGACGATGAAACACAGAAATTGCATCGGAATTTAATACAATAGGCACAATGCCGACTTAAGTACAAGAGGACTGACTCTTCTTACTGACTATGTTTTCAACCATTCCTGTGACACTAGTTATAGATTCCGATGCTTCACTTCAGGTTTACTGTATCCCTCTGACCTTCTTTTTGACGATGAAACACAGATATTGCATCGGATTTAAATAGAAAAGGCACAATGCCGACTTAAGTACAAGAAGACTGACTGTTCTTAATGTCTATCTTTTGAACCATTCCTGTGACACTAGTTATAGATTCTGATGCTTCACTCCAGGTTAACTGTATCCCTTGGACCTTCTTATTGACGATGAAACACAGAAATTGCATCGAAATTAAATAGAAAACGCACAATGCCGACTTAAGTACAAGAAGACTGACTCTTCTTACTGATTATAGTTTGAACCATTCCTGAGACACTAGTTATAGATTCCGATCCTTTACTTTAGGTTTACTGTATACCTTGGACCTTCTTATTGACGATGAAAGACAGAAATTGCATCGGAATTAAATAAAAAAGGCACAATGCCGAGTTAAGTACACGAAGACTGACTCTCCTTACTGACTATGATTTGAACCATTCCTGTGGCACTAGATATAGATTCCGATGCTTCACTTCAGGTTTACTGTTTCCCTTGGACCTTCTTATTGACGATGAAGCACAAAAATTGCATCGGAATTATATACAAAATGCACAATGCAGACTTAAGTACAAGAAGACTTACTCTTCTTACTGACTATGATTTGAACCATTCCTGTGGCACTAGTTATAGATTCCGATGTTTCACTTCAGGTTTACTGTTTCCCTTGGACCGTCTTATTGACGATGAAACACAAAAATTGCATCGGAATTAAATACGAAAGGCACAATGCAGACTTAAGTACAAGAAGACTGACTCTTCTTACTGTCTATGTCTGAACCATTCCTGTGACACTAGTTATAGATTCGGATGCTTCACTTCAGGTTTACTGATTCCCTCTGACCTTCTTATTGACGGTGAAACACAGAAACTGCATCGGAATTAAATCCGAAAGGCACAATGCCGACTTAAGTACAAGAAGACTGACTCTTCTTACTGACTATGCTTTGAACCATTCCTGTGACACTAGTCATAGATTCCGATGCTTCACTTCAGGTTTACTGTATCCCTCTGACCTTCGTATTGACGATGAAACACAGAAATAGCATCGGAATTAAATAGTAAAGGCACAATGCCGACATAAGTACAAGAACACTGACTCTTCCTACTGTCTATGTTTTGAACCATTCCTGTGACACTAATTATGGATTCCGATGCTTCACTTGAGGTTTACTGCATCCTTTGCACCTTCCTATTGACGATGAATCACAGCAATTGCATCGGAATTAAATAGAAAAGGCACAATGCCGACTTAAGTACAAGAAGACTGACTGTTCTTACTGACTATGATTTGAACCATTCCTGTGACACTACTTATTGATTCCGATGCTTCACTTCAGGTTAACTGTATCCCTTGGACCTTCTTATTGACGATGAAACCCAGAAATTGCAATCGAATTAAATAGAAAAGGCAAAATGCCGACTTAAGTACACGAAGACAGACTCTTCTTACTGTCTATGTTTTGAACCATTCCTGTGACACTAGTTATAGATTCCGATGCTACACTCCAGGTTTACTGTATCCCCTGGACCTTCTTATTGACGATGAAACACAGAAATTGCATCGGAATTTAATACAAAAGGCACAATGCCGACTTAAGTACAAGAAGACTGACTCTTCTAACTGACTATGTTTTCAACCATTCCTGTGACACTAGTTATAGATTCCGATGCTTCACTTCAGGTTTACTGTATCCCTCTGACCTTATTGACGATGAAACACAGAAATTGCATCGGAATTAAATAGAAAAGGCACAATGCCGACTTAAGTACAAGAAGACTGACTCTTCTTAATGTCTATCTTTTGAACCATTCCTGTGACACTAGTTATAGATTCTGATGCTTCACTCCAGGTTAACTGTATCCCTTGGACCTTCTTATTGACGATGAAACACAGAAATTGCATCGAAATTAAATAGAAAACGCACAATGCCGACTTAAGTACAAGAAGACTGACTCTTCTTACTGATTATAGTTTAACCATTCCTGTGACACTAGTTATAGATTCCGATCCTTTACTTTAGGTTTACTGTATACCTTGGACCTTCTTATTGACGATGAAACACAGAAATTGCATCGGAATTAAATGGAAAAGGCACAATGCCGAGTTAAGTACAAGAAGACCGACTCTTCCTACTGTCTATGTTTTGAACCATTCCTGTGACACTAGTTATAGATTCCGATGCTTCACTTCAGGTTTACTGTATCCCTCTGACCTTCTTATTGACGATGAAACACAGAAATTGCATCGCAATTAAATACAAAAGGCACAATGAGGACTTAAGTACAAGAAGACTGACTCATCCTACTGTCTATGTTTTGAACCACTCCTGTGACACTAGTTATAGATTCCGATGCTTCACTTCAGGTTTACTGTATCCCTCTTACCGTATTGCCGAAGAAACACAGAAATGGCATCGGAATTAAATACAAAAGGCACAATGCCGACTTAAGTACAAGAAGACTTACTCTTCTTACTGACTATGATTTGAACCATTCCTGTGGCCCTAGTTATAGATACCGATGCTTCACTTCAGGTTTACTAATTCCCTTGGACCTTCTTATTGACGATGAAACACAAAAATTACATCGGAATTAAATACAAAATGCACAATGCAGACTTAAGTACAAGAAGACTGACTCTTCTTACTGTCTATGTCTGAACCATTCCTGTGACACTAGTTATAGATTCGGATGCTTCACTTCAGGTTTACTGTATCCCTCTGACCTTCTTATTGACGATGAAACACAGAAATTGCATCGGAATTAAATACGAAAGGCACAATGCCGACTTAAGTACAAGAAGACTGACACTTCTTACTGGCTATGTTTTGAACTACTCCTGTGACACTTGTTATAGAGTCCGATGCTTCACTTCAGTTTTACTGTATCCCTCTGATTTTCGTATTGACGATGAAACACAGAAATATATCGGAATTAAATAGAAAAGGCACAATGCCGACATAAGTACAAGAACACTGACTCTTCCTACTGTCTATGTTTTGAACCATTCCTGTGACACTAGTTATGGATTCCGATGCTTCACTTGAGGTTTACTGCATCCTTTGCACCTTCCTATTGACGATGAATCACAGAAATTGCATCGGAATTAAATACAAAAGGCACAATGCGGACTTAAGTACAAGAAGACTTACTCTTCTTACTGACTATGATTTGAACCATTCCTGTGGCACTAGTTAGAGATTTTGAAGCTTCACTTCAGGTTTACTGTATCCCTTGGACCTTGTTATTCACGATGAAACACAGAAATTGCATCGGAATTAAATAGAAAAGGCACAATGCCGACTTAAGTACAAAAAGACTGACTCTTCTTACTGACTATTTTTTGAACCATTCCTGTGACACTAGTTATAGATTCCGATTCTTCACTTCAGGTTTACTGTATACCTTGGATCTTCTTATTGACGATGAAACACAGAAAATGCATCGGAAGAAAATACAAAATGCACAATGCCGACTTAAGGACAAGAAGACTGACTCTTCTTACTGACTATGTTTTAAACAATTCCTGTGACACTAGTTATAGATTCCGATGCTTCACTTCAGGTTTACTGTATCCCTCTGACCTCATTGCCGAAGAAACACAGAAATGGCATCGGAATTAAATACAAAAGGCACAATGCCGACTTAAGTACAAGAAGACTTACTCTTCTTACTGACTATGATTTGAACCATTCCTGTGGCCCTAGTTATAGATACCGATGCTTCACTTCAGGTTTACTGTTTCCCTTGGACCTTCTTATTGACGATGAAACACAAAAATTACATCGGAATTAAATACAAAATGCACAATGCAGACTTAAGTACAAGAAGACTGACTCTTCTTACTGTCTATGTCTGAACCATTCCTGTGACACTAGTTATAGATTCGGATGCTTCACTTCAGGTTTACTGTATCCCTCTGACCTTCTTATTGACGATGAAACACAGAAATTGCATCGGAATTAAATACGAAAGGCACAATGCCGACTTAAGTACAAGAAGACTGACACTTCTTACTGGCTATGTTTTGAACTACTCCTGTGACACTTGTTATAGAGTCCGATGCTTCACTTCAGTTTTACTGTATCCCTCTGATTTTCGTATTGACGATGAAACACAGAAATAGCATCGGAATTAAATAGAAAAGGCACAATGCCGACATAAGTACAAGAACACTGACTCTTCCTACTGTCTATGTTTTGAACCATTCCTGTGACACTAGTTATGGATTCCGATGCTTCACTTGAGGTTTACTGCATCCTTTGCACCTTCCTATTGACGATGAATCACAGAAATTGCATCGGAATTAAATACAAAAGGCACAATGCCGACTTAAGTACAAGAAGACTTACTCTTCTTACTGACTATGATTTGAACCATTCCTGTGGCACTAGTTAGAGATTTTGAAGCTTCACTTCAGGTTTACTGTATCCCTTGGACCTTGTTATTCACGATGAAACACAGAAATTGCATCGGAATTAAATAGAAAAGGCACAATGCCGACTTAAGTACAAAAAGACTGACTCTTCTTACTGACTATTTTTTGAACCATTCCTGTGACACTAGTTATAGATTCCGATTCTTCACTTCAGGTTTACTGTATACCTTGGATCTTCTTATTGACGATGAAACACAGAAAATGCATCGGAAGTAAATACAAAATGCACAATGCCGACTTAAGGACAAGAAGACTGACTCTTCTTACTGACTATGTTTTGAACAATTCCTGTGACACTAGTTATAGATTCCGATACTTCACTTCAGGTTTACTGTATCCCTCTGACCTCATTGCCGATGAAACACAGAAATTGCATCGGAATTAAATACAAAGGGCACAATGCCACCTTAAGGACAAGAAGACTGACTCTTCTTACTGACTATGTTTTGAACCATTCCTGTGACTCTAGTTATGGATTCCGATGCATCACTTCAGGTTTACTGTATCCCTCTGATCGTCTTTTTGACGATGAAACACAGAAATTGCATCGGAATTAAATACAAAAGGCACAATGCCACCTTAAGGACAAGAAGACTGACACTTCTTACTGGCTATGTTTTGAACTACTCCTGTGACACTAGTTATAGATTCCGATGCTTTACTTCAGGTTTACTTTATACCTTGGACCTTCTTATTGACGATGAAACTCAGTAATTGCATCGGAATTTAATACAAAAGGCACAATGCCGACTTAAGTACAAGAAGACTGACTCTTCTTACTGTCTATGCTTTGAACCATTACTGTGACACTAGTTATAGATTCCGATGCTTCACTCCATGTTTACTGTATCGCTTGGACCTTCTTAATGACGATGAAACACAGAAATTGCCTCGGAATTAAATACAAAAAACACAATGCCGACTTAAGGACAAGAAGACTTACTCTTCTTACTGACTATGTTTGAACCATTCCTGTGACACTAATTATAGACTCCGAAGCATCACTTCAGGTTCACTGTATTCCTCTGACCTTCTTATTGACGATGAAACACAGAAATGGCATCGGAATTAATACAAAAGGCACAATGCCGACTTAAGTACAAAAAGTCTGACTCTTCTTACTGACTATTTTTTGAACCATTCCTGTGACACTAGTTATAGATTCCGATTCTTCACTTCAGGTTATCTGTATACCTTGGATCTTCTTATTGACGATGAAACACAGAAAATGCATCGGAAGTAAATACAAAATGCACAATGCCGACTTAAGGACAAGAAGACTGACTCTTCTTACTGACTATGATTTGAACCATTCCTGTTTCACTACTTATTGATTCCGATGCTTCACTTCAGGTTTACTGTATCCCTTGGACCTTCTTATTGACGATGAAACACAGAAATTGCATCGGAATTAAATAGAAAAGGCAAAATGCCGACTTAAGTACACGAAAACAGACTCTTCTTACTGTCTATGTTTTGAACCATTCCTGTGACACTAGTTATAGATTCCGATGCTACACTCCAGGTTTACTGTATCACTTGGACCTTCTTATTGACGATGAAACACAGAAATTGCATCGGAATTTAATACAAAAGGCACAATGCCGACTTAAGTACAAGAAGACTTACTCTTCTTACTGACTATGTTTTCAACCATTCCTGTGACACTAGTTATAGATTCCGATGCTTCACTTCAGGTTTACTGTATCCCTCTGACCTTCTTATTGACGATGATACACAGAAATTGCATCGGAATTAAATAGAAAAGGCAAAATGCCGATTTATGTACAAGAAGACTGACTCTTCTTAATGTCTATCTTTTGAACCATTCCTGTGACACTAGTTATAGATTCTGATGCTTCACCCCATGTTAACTGTATCCCTTGGACCTTCTTATTGACGATGAAACACAGAAATTGCATCGAAATTAAATAGAAAACGCACAATGCCGACTTAAGTACAAGAAGACTGACTCTTCTTACTGATTATAGTTTGAACCATTCCTGAGACACTACTTATAGATTCCGATCCTTTACTTTAGGTTTACTGTATACCTTGGACCTTCTTATTGACGATGAAACACAGAAATGGCATCGGAATTAAATACAAAAGGCACAATGCCGAGTTAAGTACAAGAAGACTGACTCTTCTTACTGACTATGATTTGAACCATTCCTGTGGCACTAGTTATAGATTCCGATGCTTCACTTCAGGTTTACTGTTTCCCTTGGCCCTTCTTATTGACGATGAAGCACAAAAATTGCATCGGAATTATATACAAAATGCACAATGCAGACTTAAGTACAAGAAGACTTACTCTTCTTACTGACTATGATTTGAACCATTCCTGTGGCACTTGTTATAGATTACGATGCTTCACTTCAGGTTTACTGTATCCCTTTGACCTTCGTATTGACGATGAAACACAGAAATAGCATCGGAATTAAATAGAAAAGGCACAATGCCGACATAAGTACAAGAACACTGACTCTTCCTACTGTCTATGTTTTGAACCATTCCTGTGACACTAGTTATGGATTCCGATGCTTCACTTGAGGTTTACTGTATCCTTTGCACCTTCCTATTGACGATGAATCACACAAATTGCATCGGAATTAAATACAAAAGGCACAATGCCGACTTAAGTACAAGAAGACTTACTCTTCTTACTGACTATGATTTGAACCATTCCTGTGGCACTAGTTATAGATTCCGAAGCTTCACTTCAGGTTTACTGTATCCCTCTGACCTTCTTAATGACGATGAAACACAGATATTGCACCGGAATTAAATACAAAAAGCACAATGCCGACTTAAGTACAAGAAGACTGACTCTTCTTACTGACGATGTTTTGTTACATTCCTGTGACACTAGTTATTGATACCGATGCTTCACTTCAGGTTTACTGTATCCCTCTGACCTTCTTATTGACGATGAAACACAGAAATTGCATCGGAATTAAATAGAAAAGACACAATGCCGACTTAAGTACAAGAAGACTGACTCTTCTTACTGTCTATGTTTTGAACCATTCCTGTGACACTAGTTATAGATTCTGATGCTTCACTTCAGGTTTACTGTGTCCCTTTCACCTTCTTATTGACGATGAAGCACAGAAATTGCATCGAAATAAAATACAAAATGCACAATGCCGACTTAAGTACAAGAAGACGGACTCTTCTTACTGATTATTGTTTGAGGCATTCCTGTGACACTAGTTATAGATTCCGATGTTTTACTTCAGGTTTACTGTATCCCTTGGACCTTCTTATTGACGATGAAACACAGAAATTGCATCGGAATTAAATACAAAAGGCACAATGCCGACTTAAGTACAAGAAGACTGACTCTTCCTACTGTCTATGTTTTGAACCATACCTGTGACACTAGTTGTGGATTCCGATGCTTCACTTCAGGTTTACTGTATCCCTCTGACCTTCATAATGACGATGAAACACAGAAATTGCATCGGAATTAAATACAAAAGGCACAATGCCGACTTAAGTACAAGAAGACTGACTAATCCGACTGTCTATGCTTTGAACCACTCCTGTGACACTAGTTATAGATTCCGATGCGTCACTTCAGGTTTACTGTATCCCTCTGACCTTAATGCCGATGAAACACAGAAATTGCATCGGAATAAAATACAAAAGGCACAATGCTGCCTTAAGTACAAGAAGACTTACTCTTCTTACTGACTATGGTTTGAACCATTCCTATGGCACTAGTTATAGATTCCGATGCTTCACTTCAGGTTTACTATTTCCCTTGGACCTTCATATTGAAGATGAAACACAAAAATTGCATCGGAATTAAATACAAAAGGCACAATGCCGACTTAAGTACAAGAAGACTTACTCTTCTTACTGACTATGATTGGAACCATTCCTGTGGCACTAGTTATAGATTCAGATGCTTCACTTCAGGTTTACTGTTTCCCTTGGACCATCTTATTGACGATGAAACACAGAAATTGCATCGGAATTAAATACAAAATGCACAATGCCGACTTAAGTAAAAGAAGACTGAATCTTCCTGCTGTCTATTTTTTGAACCATTCCTGTGACACTAGTTTAGGATTCCGATGCTTCACTTCAGGTTTACTCTATCCCTCTGACCTCCTTATTGACGATGAAACACAGAAATTGCATAGGAATTAAATACATAAGGCACAATGCCGACTTAAGTACAAGACAAATGACTTTTCCTACTATCTATGTTTTGAACCATTCCTGTGATACTAGTTATAGATTCCGATGCTTCACTTCAGGTTTACTGTATCCCTCTGACCTTATTGACGATGAAACACAGAAATTGCATCGTAATTAAATACAAAAGGCACAATACCAACTTAAGTACAAGAAGATTGACTCTTCTTACTGTCTGTGTTTTGAACCATTCCTGTGACACTAGTTATATATTCGATGCTTCACTTTAAGTTTCTGTATCCCTTGGACATTCTTATTGACGATGATACACAAAAATTTCATCGGACTTAAATACAAAGGGCACTATGCCGACTTAAGTACAAGAAGACTGACTCTTCTTACGGACTAAGTTTTGAACCATTCCTGTAACACTAGTGTTAGATTCCGATGCTTCACTTCAGGTTTACTGTATCCCTTGGACCTTCTTATTGACGATGAATCACAGAAATTGCATCGGAATTAAATACAAAAGGCAAAATGCCGACATAAGTACAAGAAGACTGACTCTTCTTACTGTCTATGTTTTGAACCATTCTCTGTGACACTAGTTATAGATTCCGATGCTTTACTTAAGGTTTACTGTATCCCTCTGACCTTCTTATTGACGATGAAACACAGAAATTGCATCGGAATTAAGTCGAAAAGGCACAATGCCGTCTTAAGTGCAAGAAGACTGACTCTTCTTACTGTCTATGTTTTGAACCATTCCTGTGCCACTAGTTATAGATTCCGATGCTTCACTCCAGGTATACTGTATCCCTTGCACCTTCTAATTGACGATGAAACACAGAAATTGCATCGGAATTAAATACAAAAGGCACAATGCCGACTTAGGTATAAGAAGACTGACTCTTCTTACTGTCTATGTTTTGAACAATTCCCGTGACACTAGTTATAGATTCCGAAGCTTCACTCCAGGTTTACTGTATCCCTTGGACCTTCTTATTGACGATGAAGCACAGAAATTGCATCGGAATTAAGTCGAAAAGGCACAATGCCGACTTAGGTACAAGAAGACTGACACTTCATACTGTCTATGTTCTGAACCATTCCTGTGACACTAATTATAGATTCCAATGCTTCACACCAGGTTTACTGTATCCCTTGGACCTTCTTATTGACGATGAATCACAGAAATTGCATCGGAATTATATACAAAAGGCACAATGCCGACTAAAGTACAAGAAGACTGACCTTTCTTACTGTCTATGTTTTGAACCATTCCTGTGACACAAGTTATCGACTCCGATGCTTCACTACAGGTTTACTGTATCCCCTGGACCTTCTTATTGACGATGAAACACAGAAATTGCATCGGAATTAAGTACAAAAGGCACAATGCCGACTAAAGTACAAGAAGATTGACTCTTCTTACTGGCAATGTTTTGAACCATTCCTGTGACACTAGTTATAGATTCCGATGCTTCGCTTCAGGTTTGCTGTATCCCTTGGACCTTCTTATTGACGATGAAACACAGAAATTGCAACGGAATTATATACACAAGGCACAATGCCGACTTAAGTACAAGGAGACTGACACTTTCTGCTGTCTATGTTTTGAACCATTCCTGTGACACTAGTTTTGGATTCCGATGCTTCACTTCAGGTTTACTGTATACCTTCGACCTTCTTATTGTCGATGAAACTCAGAAATTGCATCAGAATTTAATACAAAAGGCACAATGCCGACTTAAGTACAATAAGACTGACTCTTCTTACCGTCTATGTTTTGAACCATTACTGTGACACTAGTTATAGATTCCGATGCCTCACTCCATGTTTACTGTATCTCTTGGACCTTGTTATTGACGATGAAACACAGAAATTGCATCGGAATTTAATACAAAAGGCACAATGCCGACTTAAGTACAAGAAGACTGACTCTTCTTACTGACGATGTTTTGTTACATTCCTGTGACACTAGTTATTGATTCCGATGCTTCACTTCAGGTTTACTGTATCCCTCTGACCATCTTATTGACGATGAAACACAGAAATTGCATCGGAATTAAATAGAAAAGACACAATGCCGACTTAAGTACAAGAAGACTGACTCCTCTTACTGTCTATGTTTTGAACCATTCCTGTGACACTAGTTATAGATTCCGATGCTACACCCCAGGTTTACTGTATCCCTTGGACCTTCTTATTGACGATGAAACACAGAATTTGCATCGGAATTTAATACAAAAGGCACAATGCCGACTTAAGTACAAGAAGACTGACTCTTCTTACTGACGATGTTTTGTTACATTCCTGTGACACTAGTTATTGATTCCGATGCTTCACTTCAGGTTTGCTGTATCCCTCTGACCTTCTTATTGACGATGAAACACAGAAATTGAATCGGAATTAAATAGAAAAGACACAATGCCGACTTAAGTACAAGAAGACTGACTCTTCTTACTGATTATTGTTTGAGGCATTCCTGTGACACTAGTTATAGATTCCGATGTTTTACTTCAGGTTTACTGTATCCCTTGGACCTTCTTATTGACGATGAAACACAGAAATTGCATCGGAATTAAATACAAAAGGCACAATGCCGACTTAAGTACAAGAAGACTGACTCTTCCTACTGTCTATGTTTTGAACCATACCTGTGACACTAGTTGTGGATTCCGATGCTTCACTTCAGGTTTACTGTATCCCTCTGACCTTCATAATGACGATGAAACACAGAAATTGCATCGGAATTAAATACAAAAGGCACAATGCCGACTTAAGTACAAGAAGACTGACTAATCCGACTGTCTATGCTTTGAACCACTCCTGTGACACTAGTTATAGATTCCGATGCGTCACTTCAGGTTTACTGTATCCCTCTGACCTTAATGCCGATGAAACACAGAAATTGCATCGGAATAAAATACAAAAGGCACAATGCTGCCTTAAGTACAAGAAGACTTACTCTTCTTACTGACTATGGTTTGAACCATTCCTATGGCACTAGTTATAGATTCCGATGCTTCACTTCAGGTTTACTATTTCCCTTGGACCTTCATATTGACGATGAAACACAAAAATTGCATCGGAATTAAATACAAAAGGCACAATGCAGACTTAAGTACAAGAACACTGACTCTTCCTACTGTCTATGTATTGAAACATTTGTGTGACACTAGTTATAGATTCCGATGCTTCACTTCAGGTTTACTGTGTCCCTTGCATCTTCTTATTGACGATGAATCACAGAAATTGCATCGGAATTAAATACAAAAGGCACAATGCCGACTTAAGTACAAGAAGACTTACTCTTCTTACTGACTATGATTGGAACCATTCCTGTGGCACTAGTTATAGATTCAGATGCTTCACTTCAGGTTTACTGTTTCCCTTGGACCATCTTATTGACGATGAAACACAGAAATTGCATCGGAATTAAATACAAAATGCACAATGCCGACTTAAGTAAAAGAAGACTGACTCTTCCTGCTGTCTATTTTTTGAACCATTCCTGTGACACTAGCTTAGGATTCCGATGCTTCACTTCAGGTTTACTCTATCCCTCTGACCTCCTTATTGACGATGAAACACAGAAATTGCATAGGAATTAAATACATAAGGCACAATGCCGACTTAAGTACAAGACAAATGACTTTTCCTACTATCTATGTTTTGAACCATTCCTGTGATACTAGTTATAGATTCCGATGCTTCACTTCAGGTTTACTGTATCCCTCTGACCTTATTGACGATGAAACACAGAAATTGCATCGTAATTAAATACAAAAGGCACAATACCAACTTAAGTACAAGAAGATTGACTCTTCTTACTGTCTGTGTTTTGAACCATTCCTGTGACACTAGTTATATATTCGATGCTTCACTTTAAGTTTCTGTATCCCTTGGACATTCTTATTGACGATGATACACAAAAATTTCATCGGACTTAAATACAAAGGGCACTATGCCGACTTAAGTACAAGAAGACTGACTCTTCTTACGGACTAAGTTTTGAACCATTCCTGTAACACTAGTGTTAGATTCCGATGCTTCACTTCAGGTTTACTGTATCCCTTGGACCTTCTTATTGACGATGAATCACAGAAATTGCATCGGAATTAAATACAAAAGGCAAAATGCCGACATAAGTACAAGAAGACTGACTCTTCTTACTGTCTATGTTTTGAACCATTCTCTGTGACACTAGTTATAGATTCCGATGCTTTACTTAAGGTTTACTGTATCCCTCTGACCTTCTTATTGACGATGAAACACAGAAATTGCATCGGAATTAAGTCGAAAAGGCACAATGCCGTCTTAAGTGCAAGAAGACTGACTCTTCTTACTGTCTATGTTTTGAACCATTCCTGTGCCACTAGTTATAGATTCCGATGCTTCACTCCAGGTATACTGTATCCCTTGCACCTTCTAATTGACGATGAAACACAGAAATTGCATCGGAATTAAATACAAAAGGCACAATGCCGACTTAGGTATAAGAAGACTGACTCTTCTTACTGTCTATGTTTTGAACAATTCCCGTGACACTAGTTATAGATTCCGAAGCTTCACTCCAGGTTTACTGTATCCCTTGGACCTTCTTATTGACGATGAAGCACAGAAATTGCATCGGAATTAAGTCGAAAAGGCACAATGCCGACTTAGGTACAAGAAGACTGACACTTCATACTGTCTATGTTCTGAACCATTCCTGTGACACTAATTATAGATTCCAATGCTTCACACCAGGTTTACTGTATCCCTTGGACCTTCTTATTGACGATGAATCACAGAAATTGCATCGGAATTATATACAAAAGGCACAATGCCGACTAAAGTACAAGAAGACTGACCTTTCTTACTGTCTATGTTTTGAACCATTCCTGTGACACAAGTTATCGACTCCGATGCTTCACTACAGGTTTACTGTATCCCCTGGACCTTCTTATTGACGATGAAACACAGAAATTGCATCGGAATTAAGTACAAAAGGCACAATGCCGACTAAAGTACAAGAAGATTGACTCTTCTTACTGGCAATGTTTTGAACCATTCCTGTGACACTAGTTATAGATTCCGATGCTTCGCTTCAGGTTTGCTGTATCCCTTGGACCTTCTTATTGACGATGAAACACAGAAATTGCAACGGAATTATATACACAAGGCACAATGCCGACTTAAGTACAAGGAGACTGACACTTTCTGCTGTCTATGTTTTGAACCATTCCTGTGACACTAGTTTTGGATTCCGATGCTTCACTTCAGGTTTACTGTATACCTTCGACCTTCTTATTGTCGATGAAACTCAGAAATTGCATCAGAATTTAATACAAAAGGCACAATGCCGACTTAAGTACAATAAGACTGACTCTTCTTACCGTCTATGTTTTGAACCATTACTGTGACACTAGTTATAGATTCCGATGCCTCACTCCATGTTTACTGTATCTCTTGGACCTTGTTATTGACGATGAAACACAGAAATTGCATCGGAATTTAATACAAAAGGCACAATGCCGACTTAAGTACAAGAAGACTGACTCTTCTTACTGACGATGTTTTGTTACATTCCTGTGACACTAGTTATTGATTCCGATGCTTCACTTCAGGTTTACTGTATCCCTCTGACCATCTTATTGACGATGAAACACAGAAATTGCATCGGAATTAAATAGAAAAGACACAATGCCGACTTAAGTACAAGAAGACTGACTCCTCTTACTGTCTATGTTTTGAACCATTCCTGTGACACTAGTTATAGATTCCGATGCTACACCCCAGGTTTACTGTATCCCTTGGACCTTCTTATTGACGATGAAACACAGAATTTGCATCGGAATTTAATACAAAAGGCACAATGCCGACTTAAGTACAAGAAGACTGACTCTTCTTACTGACGATGTTTTGTTACATTCCTGTGACACTAGTTATTGATTCCGATGCTTCACTTCAGGTTTGCTGTATCCCTCTGACCTTCTTATTGACGATGAAACACAGAAATTGAATCGGAATTAAATAGAAAAGACACAATGCCGACTTAAGTACAAGAAGACTGACTCTTCTTACTGATTATTGTTTGAGGCATTCCTGTGACACTAGTTATAGATTCCGATGTTTTACTTCAGGTTTACTGTATCCCTTGGACCTTCTTATTGACGATGAAACACAGAAATTGCATCGGAATTAAATACAAAAGGCACAATGCCGACTTAAGTACAAGAAGACTGACTCTTCCTACTGTCTATGTTTTGAACCATACCTGTGACACTAGTTGTGGATTCCGATGCTTCACTTCAGGTTTACTGTATCCCTCTGACCTTCATAATGACGATGAAACACAGAAATTGCATCGGAATTAAATACAAAAGGCACAATGCCGACTTAAGTACAAGAAGACTGACTAATCCGACTGTCTATGCTTTGAACCACTCCTGTGACACTAGTTATAGATTCCGATGCGTCACTTCAGGTTTACTGTATCCCTCTGACCTTAATGCCGATGAAACACAGAAATTGCATCGGAATAAAATACAAAAGGCACAATGCTGCCTTAAGTACAAGAAGACTTACTCTTCTTACTGACTATGGTTTGAACCATTCCTATGGCACTAGTTATAGATTCCGATGCTTCACTTCAGGTTTACTATTTCCCTTGGACCTTCATATTGACGATGAAACACAAAAATTGCATCGGAATTAAATACAAAAGGCACAATGCAGACTTAAGTACAAGAACACTGACTCTTCCTACTGTCTATGTATTGAAACATTTGTGTGACACTAGTTATAGATTCCGATGCTTCACTTCAGGTTTACTGTGTCCCTTGCATCTTCTTATTGACGATGAATCACAGAAATTGCATCGGAATTAAATACAAAAGGCACAATGCCGACTTAAGTACAAGAAGACTTACTCTTCTTACTGACTATGATTGGAACCATTCCTGTGGCACTAGTTATAGATTCAGATGCTTCACTTCAGGTTTACTGTTTCCCTTGGACCATCTTATTGACGATGAAACACAGAAATTGCATCGGAATTAAATACAAAATGCACAATGCCGACTTAAGTAAAAGAAGACTGACTCTTCCTGCTGTCTATTTTTTGAACCATTCCTGTGACACTAGCTTAGGATTCCGATGCTTCACTTCAGGTTTACTCTATCCCTCTGACCTCCTTATTGACGATGAAACACAGAAATTGCATAGGAATTAAATACATAAGGCACAATGCCGACTTAAGTACAAGACAAATGACTTTTCCTACTATCTATGTTTTGAACCATTCCTGTGATACTAGTTATAGATTCCGATGCTTCACTTCAGGTTTACTGTATCCCTCTGACCTTATTGACGATGAAACACAGAAATTGCATCGTAATTAAATACAAAAGGCACAATACCAACTTAAGTACAAGAAGATTGACTCTTCTTACTGTCTGTGTTTTGAACCATTCCTGTGACACTAGTTATATATTCGATGCTTCACTTTAAGTTTCTGATTCCCTTGGACATTCTTATTGACGATGATACACAAAAATTTCATCGGACTTAAATACAAAGGGCACTATGCCGACTTAAGTACAAGAAGACTGACTCTTCTTACGGACTAAGTTTTGAACCATTCCTGTAACACTAGTGTTAGATTCCGATGCTTCACTTCAGGTTTACTGTATCCCTTGGACCTTCTTATTGACGATGAATCACAGAAATTGCATCGGAATTAAATACAAAAGGCAAAATGCCGACATAAGTACAAGAAGACTGACTCTTCTTACTGTCTATGTTTTGAACCATTCTCTGTGACACTAGTTATAGATTCCGATGCTTTACTTAAGGTTTACTGTATCCCTCTGACCTTCTTATTGACGATGAAACACAGAAATTGCATCGGAATTAAGTCGAAAAGGCACAATGCCGTCTTAAGTGCAAGAAGACTGACTCTTCTTACTGTCTATGTTTTGAACCATTCCTGTGCCACTAGTTATAGATTCCGATGCTTCACTCCAGGTATACTGTATCCCTTGCACCTTCTAATTGACGATGAAACACAGAAATTGCATCGGAATTAAATACAAAAGGCACAATGCCGACTTAGGTATAAGAAGACTGACTCTTCTTACTGTCTATGTTTTGAACAATTCCCGTGACACTAGTTATAGATTCCGATGCTTCACTCCAGGTTTACTGTATCCCTTGGACCTTCTTATTGACGATGAAGCACAGAAATTGCATCGGAATTAAGTCGAAAAGGCACAATGCCGACTTAAGTACAAGAAGACTGACACTTCTTACTGTCTATGTTCTGAACCATTCCTGTGACACTAATTATAGATTCCAATGCTTCACACCAGGTTTACTGTATCCCTTGGACCTTCTTATTGACGATGAATCACAGAAATTGCATCGGAATTATATACAAAAGGCACAATGCCGACTAAAGTACAAGAAGACTGACCTTTCTTACTGTCTATGTTTTGAACCATTCCTGTGACACAAGTTATCGACTCCGATGCTTCACTACAGGTTTACTGTATCCCCTGGACCTTCTTATTGACGATGAAACACAGAAATTGCATCGGAATTAAGTACAAAAGGCACAATGCACACTAAAGTACAAGAAGATTGACTCTTCTTACTGGCAATGTTTTGAACCATTCCTGTGACACTAGTTATAGATTCCGATGCTTCGCTTCAGGTTTGCTGTATCCCTTGGACCTTCTTATTGACGATGAAACACAGAAATTGCAACGGAATTAAATACACAAGGCACAATGCCGACTTAAGTACAAGGAGACTGACACTTTCTGCTGTCTATGTTTTGAACCATTCCTGTGACACTAGTTTTGGATTCCGATGCTTCACTTCAGGTTTACTGTATCCCTCTGACCATCTTATTGACGATGAAACACAGAAATTGTATGGGAATTAAATACCAAAGGCACAATGCTGACATAAGTACAATGAGACTGACTCTTCCTACTATCTCCGATTTGAACCATTCCTGTGACACTAGTTATAGATTCCGATGCTTCACTTCAGGTTTACTGTATCCCTCTGACCTTATTGACGATGAAACACAGAAATTGCATCGGAATTAATTACAAAAGGCACAATACCGACCTAAGTACAAGAAGACTGACTCTTCTTACTGTCTATGTTTTGAACCATTCCTGTGACACTAGTTATACATTCCGATGCTTCACTTCATGTTTACTGTATCCCTTGGACCTTCGTATTGACGATGAAACACAGAAATTGCATCGGAATTAAACACAAAAGGCACAATGCCGACTTAAGTACAAAAAGCCTGACTCTTCTTACTGTCTATGTTTTGAACCAATCCTGTGACACTAGTTATAGATTCCGATGCTTCACTTCAGGTTTACTGCACCCCTTGGACCTTCTTATTGACGATGAAACACAGAAATTGCATCGGAATTAAATTGAAAAGCCACAATGCCGACTTAAGTACAAAAAGACTGCCTCTACTTACTGACTATGTTTTGAACCTTTCCTGTGACACTAGTTATAGATTCCGATGCTTCACTTCAGGTTTACTGTATCCCTCTGACCTTCTTATTGACGATGAAACACAGAAATTGCATCGGAATTAAATACAAAAGGCACAATGCCGACTTAGGTATAAGAAGACTGACTCTTCTTACTGTCTATGTTTTGAACCATTCCCGTGACACTAGTTATAGATTCCGATGCTTCACTTCAGGTTTACTGTATCCCTTGGACCTTCTTATTGACGATGAAGCACAGGAATTGCATCGGAATTAAGTCGAAAAGGCACAATGCCGACTTAAGTACAAGAAGACTGACACTTCTTACTGTCTATGTTCTGAACCATTCCTGTGACACTAATTATAGATTCCAATGCTTCACACCAGGTTTACTGTATCCCTTGGACCTTCTTATTGACGATGAATCACAGAAATTGCATCGGAATTATATACAAAAGGCACAATGGTGACTAAAGTACAAGAAGACTGACCTTTCTTACTGTCTATGTTTTGAACCATTCCTGTGACACAAGTTATCGACTCCGATGCTTCACTACAGGTTTACTGTATCCCCTGGACCTTCTTATTGACGATGAAACACAGAAATTGCATCGGAATTAAGTACAAAAGGCACAATGCCGACTAAAGTACAAGAAGATTGACTCTTCTTACTGGCAATGTTTTGAACCATTCCTGTGACACTAGTTATAGATTCCGATGCCTCGCTTCAGGTTTACTGTATCCCTTGGACCCTCTTATTGACGATGAAACACAGAAATTGCATCGGAATTAAGTACAAAAGGCACAATGCCGACTAAAGTACAAGAAGATTGACTCTTCTTACTGGCAATGTTTTGAACCATTCCTGTGACACTAGTTATAGATTCCGATGCCTCGCTTCAGGTTTACTGTATCCCTTGGACCTTCTTATTGACGATGAAACACAGAAATTGCAACGGAATTAAATACACAAGGCACAATGCCGACTTAAGTACGAGGAGACTGACACTTTCTGCTGTCTATGTTTGAACCATTCCTGTGACACTAGTTTTGGATTCCGATGCTTCACTTCAGGTTTACTGTATCCCTCTGACCATCTTATTGACGATGAAACACAGAAATTGTATTGGAATTAAATACCAAAGGCACAATGCTGACATAAGTACAATGAGACTGACTCTTCCTACTATCTATGATTTGAACCATTCCTGTGACACTAGTTATAGATTCCGATGCTTCACTTCAGGTTTACTGTATCCCTCTGACCTTATTGACGATGAAACACAGAAATTGCATCGGAATTAAATACAAAAGGCACAATACCGACCTAAGTACAAGAAGACTGACTCTTCTTACTGTCTATGTTTTGAACCATTCCTGTGACACTAGTTAAACATTCCGATGCTTCACTTCAGGTTTACTGTATCCCTTGGACCTTCGTATTGACGATGAAACACAGAAATTGCATCGGAATTAAACACAAAAGGCACAATGCCGACTTAAGTACAAGAAGCCTGACTCTTCTTACAGTCTATGTTTTGAACCAATCCTGTGACACTAGTTATAGATTCCGATGCTTCACTTCAGGTTTACTGCACCCCTTGGACCTTCTTATTGACGATGAAACACAGAAATTGCATCGGAATTAAATTCAAAAGCCACAATGCCGACTTAAGTACAAAAAGACTGCCTCTACTTACTGACTATGTTTTGAACCTTTCCTGTGACACTAGTTATAGATTCCGATGCTTCACTTCACGTTTACTGTATCCCTCTGACCTTCTTATTGACGATGAAACACAGAAATTGCATCGGAATTAAATACAAAAGGCACAATGCCTACTTAAGTACAAGAAGACTTACTCTTCTTACTGACTATGTTTTGAACCATTCCTGTGACACTAGTTATAGATTCCGATAATTCACTTCAGGTTTACTGTATCCCTCTGACCTTCTAATTGACGATGAATCACTGAAATTGCATTGGAATTAAATAGAAAAGGCACAATGTCGACTTAAGTACATGAAGACTGACTCATCTTACTGTCAATGTTTTGAACCATTCCTGTGACACTAGATATAGATTCCGATGTTTGACTTCAGTTTTACTGTATCGCTTGGACCTTCGTATTGACGATGAAACACAGAAATTGCATCGGAATTGAATACAAAAGGCACAATGCCGACTTAAGTACAAGAGACTGACTCTTCATACTGACTTTGTTTTGAACCATTCGTGTGACACTAGTTATAGATTCCGATGCTTCACTTTTGGTTTACTGTATCCCTCTGACGTATTTATTGATGGTGAAACACAGAAATTGCATCGGAATTAAATCGAAAAGGCACAATGTCGACTTAAGTACAAGAAGACTGACTCTTCTTACTATCTATGTTTTGAACCATTCCTGTGACACTAGTAATATATTCGATGCTTCACTTTAGGTAACTGTATCCCTTGGACATTCTAATTGACGATGAAACACAGAAATTGCATCGGAATTAAATACAAAAGGAACTATGCCGACTTAAGTACAAGAAGACTGACTCTTCTTACTGACTATGTTTTGAACCATTCCTGTGACACTAGTTATAGTTTCCGATGTTTCACTTCAGGTTTACTGTATTCCTTGGACCTTCTTATTGATGATGAAACACAGAAATTGCATCGGAATTAAATACAAAAGGCACAATGCCGACTTAAGGACAAGAAGACTGACTCTTCTTACTGTCTATGTTTTGAACCATTCCTGTGACACTAGTTATAGATTCCGATGCTTCACTCTAGGTTTAGTGTATCCCTTGGACCTTCTTATTGACGATGAAACACAGAAATTGCATCGGAATTAAATCGAAAAGGCACAATGTCGACTTAAGTACAAGAAGACTGACTCTTCTTACTATCTATGTTTTGAACCATTCCTGTGACACTAGTTATAAATTCCGATGCTTCACACCAGGTTTAATGTATCCCTTGGACCTTCTTATTGACGATGAAACACAGAAATTGCATTGGAATTTTATACAAAAGGCACAATGCCGACTTAAGTACAAGCAGACTGACTCTTCTTACTGTCTATGTTTTGAACCATTCCTGTGACACTAGTTATCGATTCCGATGCTTCACTCCAGGTTTACTGTATCCCTCGGACCTTCGTATTGACGATGAAACACAGAAATTGCATCGGAAGTAAGTACAAAAGGCACAATGCCGACTAAAGTACAAGAAGACTGACTCTTCTTACTGGCTATGATTTGAACCATTCCTGTGACACTAGTTATAGATTCCGATGCTTCACTTCAGGTTTACTGTATCCCTTGGACCTTCTTATTGACGATGAAGCACAGAAATTGCAACGGAATTAAATACACAAGTCACAATGCCGACTTAAGTACAAGGAGACTGACTCTTTCTGTTGTTTATGATTTGAACCATTCCTGTGACACTAGTTTTGGATTCCGATGCTTCACTTCAGGTTTACTGTATCCCTCTGACCATCTTATTGACGATGAAACACAGAAATTGTATCGAAATGAAATACCAAAGGCACAATGCCGACTTAAGTACAAGAAAACTGACTCTTCCTACTAACTATGTTTTGAACCATTCCTGTGACGCTAGTTATAGATTCCGATGCTTCACTTCTGGTTTACTGTATCCCTCTGACCTTATTGACGATGAAACACAAAAATTGCATCGGAATTAAATACAAAAGGCACAATACCGACTTAAGTACAAGAAGACTGACTCTTCTTACTGTCTATGTTTTGAACCATTCCTGTGACACTAGTTATAGATTCCTATGCTTCCCTTCATGTTTACTGTATCCCTTGGACCTTCGTATTGACGATGAAACACAGAAATTGCATCGGAATTAAATACAAAAGTCACAATGCCGACTTAAGTACAAGAAGCCAGACTCTTCTTACTGTCTATGTTTTGAACCAATCCTGTGACACTAGTTATAGATTCCGATGCTTCACTTCAGGTTTACTGCATCCCTTGGACCTTCTTATTGACGATGAAACACAGATATTGCATCGGAATTAAATTCAAAAGCCACAATGCCGACTTAAGTACAAAAAGGCTGCCTCTTCTTACTGATTATGTTTTGAACCTTTCCTGTGGCACTAGTTATAGATTCCGATGCTTCACTTCAGGTTTACTGTATCCCTCTGACCTTCTTATTGACGATGAAACACAGAAATTGCATCGGAATTAAATAGAAAAGGCACAATGCCGACTTAAGTACAAGAAGACTGACTCTTCCTACTATCTACGTTTTGAACCATTCCTGTGACACTAGTTATAGATTCCGATGCTTCACTTCAGGTTTATTGCATCCCTCTGACATTATTGTTGATGAAACACAGAAAATGCATCGGAATTAAATACAAAAGGCACAATACCGACTTAAGTACAAGAAGACTGACTCTTATTACTGTTTATGTTTTGAACCATTCCTGTGACACTAGTAATATATTCGATGCTTCACTTTAGGTTACTGTATCCCTTGGACATTCTTATTGAAGATGAAACACAGAAATTGCATCGGAATTAAATACAAATGGCACTATGCCGACTTAAGTACAAGAAGACTGACTCTTCTTACTGACTATGTTTGAAACATTCCTGTGACAGTAGTTATAGATTCCGATGCTTTACTTAAGGTTTACTGTATCCCTCTGACCTTCTTATTGACGATGAAACACAGAAATTAAATCGAAATTAAATCGGAAAGGCACAATGCCGACTTAAGTACAAGAAGACTGACTCTTCCTACTATCTATGTTTTGAACCATTCCTGTGACACTAGTTATAGATTCCGATGCTTCACTTCAGGTTTACTGTATCCCTCTGACCTTATTGACGATGAAACACAGAAATTGCATCGGAATTAAATACAAAAGGCACAATACCGACTTAAGTACAAGAAGACTGACTCTTCTTGCTGACTATGTTTGAACCATTCCTGTGACACTAGTTATAGATTCCGATGCTTCATTTCAGATTTACTGTATCCCTTGAACCTTCTTATTGACGATTAAACACAGAAATTGCATCGGATTTAAATACAAAAGGTACAATGCCGACTTAGGTACATGTAGACTGACACTTCTTACTGTCTATGTTTTGAACCATTCCTGTGACACTAGTTATAGATTCCAATGATACTCTCCAGGTTTACTGTATCCCTTGGACCTTCTTATTGACGATGAAACACAGAAATTGCATCGGAATTAAATACAAAAGTCACAATGCCACTTAAGGACAAGAGGACTGACACTTCTTACTGACTATATTTTGAACCATTCCTGTGACACTAGTTATAGATTCCGATGCTTCACTTCAGGTTTACTGTATCTCTCTGACCTTCACATTGACGATGAAACACAGAAATTGCATCGGAATTAAATACAAAAGGCACAATGCCGACTTAAGTACAAGAAGACTGTATCTTCTTACTGACTATGTTTTGAACCATTCCTGTGACAATAGTTATAGATTCCGTTGCTTCACTCCAGGTTTACTGTATCCCTTGGACCTTCTTATTGACGATGAAACACAGAAATTGCATCGGAATTAAATACAAAAGGCACAATGCCGTCTTAAGGGCAAGAAGACTGACTCTTCTTACTGACTATGTTTTGAACCATTCCTGTGACACTAGTTATAGATTCCGATGCTTCACGTCAGGTTTACTGTATTCCTCAGACCTTATTGACGATGAAACACAGAAATTGCATCGGAATTAAATACAAATGGCACAATGCCGACTTAAGTACATGAAGACTGACTCTTCTTGCTGACTATGTTTGGTACCATTCCTGTGACACTAGTTATAGATTCCGATGCTTCACTTCAGGTTTACTGTATCCCTAGGACCTTCTTATTGACGATGAAACACAGAAATTGAATCGGAATTAAATACAAAGGGCATAAGGCGGACTTATGGACATGAAGACTGTCTCTTCTTTCTGACTAGGTTTTGAACCATTCCTGTGACACTAGTTATAGATTCCGATGCTTCACTTCAGGTTTACTATATCCCTCTGACCTTCTTGTTGACGATGAAACACAGAAATTGCACTGGAATTAAATACAAAAGGCACAATGCCGACTTAAGTACTAGAAGACTGACTCTTCTTACTGACTATGTTTTGAACCATTCCTGTGACACTAGTTATAGATTCCGATGCTTCACTTCAGATTTACTGTATCCCTTGGACCTTCTTATTGACGATGAAACACAGAAATTGCATCGGAATTAAATACAAAAGTCACAATGCCACTTAAGGACAAGAGGACTGACTCTTCTTACTGACTATATTTTGAACCATTCCTGTGACACTAGTTATAGATTCCGATGCTTCACTTCAGGTTTACTGTATCTCTCTGACCTTCACATTGACGATGAAACACAGAAATTGCATCGGAATTAAATACAAAAGGCACAATGCCGACTTAAGGACAAGTACACTGTCTCTTCTAACTGACTACGTTTTGAACCATTCCTTTGACACTAGTCATAGATTCCGATGCTTCACTTCAGGTTTACAGTATCCCTCTGACTTTATTGACGATGAAACACTGAAATTGCATCGGAATTGAATACAAAAGGCACAATACCGACATAAGTACAAGAAGACTGACTCTCCTTACTGTCTATGTTTTGAACCATTCCTGTGACACTACTTATAGATTCCGATGCTTCACTTCATGTTTACTGTATCCCTTGGACCTTCGTATTGACGATGAAACACAGAAATTGCATCGGAATTAAATACAAAAGGCACAATGCCGACTTGAGTACAAGAAGCCTGACTCTTCTTACTGTCAATGTTTTGAACCAATCCTGTGACATTAGTTATAGATTCCGATGCTTCACTTCAGGTTTACTGCATCCCTTGGACCTTCTTATTGACGATGAAACACTGAAATTGCATCGGAATTAAATTCAAAAGCCACAATGCCGACTTAAGTTCAAAAAGACTGCCTCCTCTTACTGACTATGTTTTGAACCTTTCCTCCGACACTAGTTATAGATTCCGATGCTTCACTTCAGGTTTACTGTATACCTCTGACCTTCTTATTGATGATGAACCACAGATATTGCACCGGAATTAAATACAAAAGGCACAATGCCGACTTAAGTACAAGAAGATTGACTCTTCTTACTGTCTATGGTTTGAACCATTCCATTGACACTAGTTATAGATTCCGATGCTTCACTCCAGGTTTACTGTATCCCTTGGACCTTCTTATTGACGATGAAATCCTGAAATTGCATCGGAATTAAATATAAAAGTCACAATGCCACTTAAGGACAAGAGGACTGACTCTTCTTACTGACTATATTTTGAACCATTCCTGTGACACTAGTTATAGATTCCGATGCTTCACTTCAGGTTTACTGTATCTCTCTGCACTTCACATTGACGATGAAACACAGAAATTCCATCGGAATTAAATACAAAAGGCACAATGCCGACTTAAGTACAAGAAGACTGTATCTTCTTACTGACTATGTTTTGAACCATTCCTGTGACAATAGTTATAGATTCCTATGCTTCACTCCAGGTTTACTGTATCCTTTGGACCTTCTTATTGACGATGAAACACAGAAATTGCATCGGAATTAAATACAAAAGGCACAATGCCGACTTAAGGGCAAGAAGACTGACTCTTCTTACTGACTATGTTTTGAACCTTTCCTGTGACACTAGATATAGATTCCGATGCTTCACTTCAGGTTTACTGTATCCCTCTGACCTTCTAATTGACGATGAAACACAGAAATTGCATCGGAATTAAAAACAAAAGTCACAAGGCCGACTTAAGTACAAGAAGACTGACTCTTCTTACTGACTATGTTTTGAACCATTCCTGTGACACTAGTTATAGATTCCGATGTTTCACATCAGGTATACTGTATCCCTTAGACCTTCCTATTGACGATGAAATACAGAAATTGCATCGGAATTAAATAGAAAAGGCACAGTGCCGACTTAAGTGCATGAAGACTGACTCTTTCTACTGACTATGTTTTGAACCATTCCTGTGACACTAGTTATAGATTCCGATGCTTCACTTCAGGTTTACTGTATTCCTCAGACCTTATTGACGATGAAACACAGAAATTGCATCGGAATTAAATACAAATGGCACAATGCCGACTTAAGTACATGAAGACTGACTCTTCTTACTGACTATGTTTGGTACCATTCCTGCGACACTAGTTATAGATTCCGATGCTTCACTTCAGGTTTACTGTATCCCTTGGACCTTCTTATTGACGATGAAACACAGAAATTGAATCGGAATGAAATACAAAGGGCATAAGGCGGACTTAAGGACAAGAAGACTGTCTCTTCTTTCTGACTAGGTTTTGAACCATTCCTGTGACACTAGTTATAGATTCCGATGCTTCACTTCAGGTTTACTATATCCCTCTGACCTTCTTGTTGACGATGAAACACAGAAATTGCACTGGAATTAAATACAAAAGGCACAATGCCGACTTAAGTACTAGAAGACTGACTCTTCTTACTGTCTATGTTTTGAATCATTCCATTGACACTAGTTATTGATTCCGATGCTTCACTCCAGGTTTACTTTATCCCTTGGACTTTGTTATTGACGATGAATCACAGAAATTGCATCGGAATTAAATACAAAAGGCATAAGGCCGACTTAAGGACAAGTACACTGTCTCTTCTTACTGACTACGTTTTGAACCATTCCTTTGACACTAGTTATAGATTCCGATGCTTCACTTCAGGTTTACTGTATCCCTCTGGCCTTCTTATTGACGATGAATCACAGATATTGCACCGGAATTAAATACAAAAGGCACAATGCCGATTTAAGTACAAGAAGACTGACTCTACTTACTGTCTATGTTTTGAACCATTCCATTGACACTAGTTATAGATTCCGATGCTTCACTCCAGGTTTACTGTATCCCTTGGACCTTCTTATTGACGATGAAAGACTGAAATTGCATCGGAATTAAATAGAAAAGTCACAGTGCCGACTTAAGTACAAGAAGACTGACTCTTCTTACTGACTATGCTATGAACCGTTCCTGTGACACTAGTTATAGATTCCGATGCTTCACTTCAGATTTACTGTATCTATTGGACCTTCTTATTGATGATGAAACACACAAATTGCATCGGAATTAAATACAAAAGGCACAATGCCGACCTAAGTACATGAAGACTAACTCTTCTTACTGACTATGTTTTGAACCATTCCTGTGACACTTGTTATAGATTCCGATGCTTCACTTCAGATTTACTGTATCCCATGAACCTTCTTATTGACGATGAAACACAGAAATTGCATCGGAATTAAATACAAAAGGTACAATGCCGACTTAGGTACATGAAGAATGACTCTTCTTACTGTCTATGTTTTGAACCATTCCTGTGACACTATTTATAGATTCCGATGCTACACTCCAGGTTTACTGTATCCATCTGATCTTCTTATTGACGATGAAACACAGAAATTGCATCGGAATTAAATACAAAAGGCACAATGCCGACTTAAGGACAAGAAGACTGACTCTTCTTACTGACTATGTTACTGTGACACTAGTTATAGATTCCGATGCTTCACTTTAGGTTTACTGTATCCCTCTGACCTTCTTAATGGACGATGAAACACAGAAATTGCATCGGAATTAAATACAAAAGGCACAATGCCGACTTAAGTACAATATGACTGACTCTTCTTACTGTCTATGTTTTGAACCATTCCTGCAACACTAGTTAAAGATTCCGATGCTTCACTTCTGGTTTACTGTATCCCTTGGACCTTCTTGTTGAGGATGAAACACAGAAATATAATCGGAATTATATACAAAAGGCATAAGGCCGACTTAAAGACAAGAAGACTGTCTCTTCTTACTGACTGGGTTTTGAACCATTCCAGTGACACTAGTTATAGATTCCGATACTTCACTTCAGGTTTACTATATCCATCTGACCTTCTTATTGACGATGAAACACAGAAATTGCACCGGAATTAAATACAAAAGGCACAGTGCCGACTTAAGTACAAGAAGACTGACTCTTCTTACTGACTATGTTTTGAACCATTCCTGTGACACTAGTTATAGATTCCGATGCTTCACTTCAGGTTTACTGCATCCATTGGACCTTCTTATTGACGATGAAACACAGAAATTGCATTGGAATTAAATACAAAAGGCACAATGCCGACTTAAGTACATGAAGACTGACTCTTCTTACTGACTATGTTTTGAACCATTCCTGTGACTCTAGTTATAGATTTCGATGCTTCACTTCAGCTTTACTGTATCCCTTGAACCTTCTTATTGACGATGAAACACAGAAATTGCATCGGAAATATATGGAAAAGGCACAATGCCGACATAGGTACAAGAAGACTGACTCTTCATACTGTCTATGATTTGAACCATTCCTGTGACACTAGTTATAGATTCCGATGCTACACTCCAGGTTTACTGTATCCCTTGGACCTTCTTATTGACGATGAAACACAGAAATTGCATTGGAATTAAATACAAAAGGCATTATGCCGACTTAAGAACAAGAAGACTGACTCTTCTTACTGACTATGTTTTGAACCATTCCTGTGACACTAGTTATAGATTCCGATACTTCAGTTGAGGTTTACTGTATCCCTCTGACATTCTTATTGACAATGAAACCCAGAAATTGCATCGGAATTAAATACAAAAGGCACAATGCCGACTTAAGTAGAAGAAGACTGACTCTTCTTACAGTCAATGATTTGAACCAATTGTGTGACACTAGTTATAGATTCCAATGCTTCACCTCAGGTTGATTGCATCCCTTGGACCTTCCTATGGACGATGAAACACAAAAATTGCATCGAAATTAAATAGAAAAGGCACAATGCCGACTTAAGTACAAGAAGACTGACTCTTCTTACTGACTATGTTATGAACTATTCCTGTGACACTGGTTATGGATTCCGATGCTTCACTTCAGGTTTACTGTATCCATTGGACCTTCTTATTGACGATGAAACACAGAAATTGCATCGGAATTAAATACAAAAGGCACAATGCCGACTTAAGTACATGAAAACTGACTCTTCTTACTGACTATGCTTTGAACCATTCCTGTGACACTAGTTATAGATTCCGATGCTTCATTTCAGATTTAGTGTATCCCTTGAACCTTCTTATTGACAATTAAACACAGAAATTGCATCGGATTTAAATACAAAAGGTACAATGCCGACTTAGGTACATGAAGACTGACACTTCTTACTGTCTATTTTTTGAACCATTCCTGTGACACTAGTTATAGATTCCAATGCTACTCTCCAGGTTTACTGTATCCCTTGGACCTTGTTATTGACGATGAAACACAGAAATTGCATCGGAATTAAATACAAAAGGCACAATGCCGAATTAAGGACAAGTACACTGTCTCTTCTTACTGACTACGTTTTGAACCATTCCTTTGACACTAGTCATAGATTCCGATGCTTCACTTCAGGTTTACAGTATCCCTCTGACCTTATTGACGATGAAACACAGAAATTGCATCGGAATTGAATACATAAGGCACAATACCGAATTAAGTACAAGAAGACTGACTCTTCTTACTGTCTATGTTTTGAACCATTCCTGTGACACTACTTATAGATTCCGATGCTTCACTTCATGTTTACTGTATCCCTTGGTCCTTCGTATTGACGATGAAACACAGAAATTGCATCGGAATTAAATGCAAAAGGCACAATGCCGACTTGAGTACAAGAAGCCTGACTCTTCTTACTGTCAATGTTTTGAACCAATCCTGTGACACTAGTTATAGATTCCGATGCTTCACTTCAGGTTTACTGCATCCCTTGGACCTTCTTATTGATGATGAAACACTGAAATTGCATCGGAATTAAATTCAAAAGCCACAATGCCGACTTAAGTTAAAAAGACTGCCTCCTCTTACTGACTATGTTTTGAACCTTTCCTCCGACACTAGTTATAGATTCCGATGCTTCACTTCAGGTTTACTGTATCCCTCTGACCTTCTTATTGACGATGAAACACTGAAATTGCATTTGAATTAAATAGAAAAGGCACAATGCCGACTTAAGTACATGAGGACTGACTCTTCTTACTGTCTATGTTATGAACCATTCCTGTGTCACTAGATATAGATTCCGATGTTTGACTTCAGTTTTACTGTATCCCTTGGACCTTCTTATTGACGATGAAACACAGAAATTGCATCGGAATTGAATACAAAAGGCACAATGCCGACTTAAGTACAAGAGGCTTACTCTTCTTACTGACTATGTTTGAACCATTCCTGTGACACTAGTTATAGATTCCGATGCTTCACTTCAGGTTTACTGTATCCCTCTGACGTTCTTATTGACGATGAAACGCAGAAATTGCATCGGAATTAAATAGAAAAGGCACAATGCCGACTTAAGTACAAGAAGACTGACTCTTCTTACTGACAATGATATGAACTATTCCTGTGACACTGGTTATGGATTCCGATGCTTCACTTCAGGTTTACTGTATCCCTCTGACCTTCTTATTGACGATGAAACACAGAAATTGTATCGGAATTAAATTCAAAAGCCACAATGCCGACTTAAGTTCAAAAAGACTGCCTCTTCTTACTGACTATGTTTTGAACCTTTCCTGTGACACTAGTTATAGATTCCGATGCTTCACTTCAGGTTTACTGTATCCCTTGGACCTTCTTATTGACGATGAAACACAGAAATTGCATCGGAATTAAATACAAAAGGCATAAGGCCGACTTTTGGACAAGAAGACTGTCTCTTCTTACTGACCTTGTTTTGAACCATTCCTGTGACGCTTGTTGTAGATTCCGATGCTTCACTTCAGGTTTACTGTATCCCTCTGACCTTCTTATTGATGATGAACCACAGATATTGCACCGGAATTAAATACAAAAGGCACAATGCCGACTTAAGTACAAGAAGACTGACTCTTCTTACTGTCTATGGTTTGAACCATTCCATTGACACTAGTTATAGATTCCGATGCTTCACTCCAGGTTTACTGTATCCCTTGGACCTTCTTATTGACGATGAAATCCTGAAATTGCATCGGAATTAAATATAAAAGTCACAGTGCCAACTTAAGTACAAGAAGACTGACTCTTCTTACTGACTATGTTTTGAACCATTCCTGTGACACTAGTTATAGATTCCGATGCTTCACTTCAGATTTACTGTATCCATTGGACCTTCTTATTGACGATGAAACACAGAAATTGCATCGGATTTAAATACAAAAGGTACAATGCCGACTTAGGTACATGAAGACTGACACTTCTTACTGTCTATGTTTTGAACCATTCCTGTGACACTAGTTATAGATTCCAATGCTACACTCCAGGTTTACTGTATCCCTTGGGCCTTCTTATTGACGATGAAACACAGAAATTGCATCGGAATTAAATACAAAAGTCACAATGCCACTTAAGGACAAGAGGACTGAGTCTTCTTACTGACTATATTTTGAACCATTCCTGTGACACTAGTTATAGTTTCCGATGCTTCACTTCAGGTTTACTGTATCTCTCTGCACTTCACATTGACGATGAAACACAGAAATTCCATCGGAATTAAATACAAAAGGCACAATGTCGACTTAAGTACAAGAAGACTGTATCTTCTTACTGACTATGTTTTGAACCATTCCTGTGACAATAGTTATAGATTCCGATGCTTCACTCCAGGTTTACTGTATCCCTTGGACCTTCTTATTGACGATGAAACACAGAAATTGCATCGGAATTAAATACAAAAGGCACAATGCCGACTTAAGGGCAAGAAGACTGACTCTTCTTACTGACTATGTTTTGAACCATTCCTGTGACACTAGATATAGATTCCGATGCTTCACTTCAGGTTTACTGTATCCCTCTGGCCTTCTAATTGACGATGAAACACAGAAATTGCATCGGAATTAAATACAAAAGTCACAATGCCGACTTAAGTACAAGAAGACTGACTCTTCTTACTGACTATGTTTTGAACCATTCCTGTGACACTAGTTATAGATTCCGATGTTTCACATCAGGTGTACTGTATCCCTTAGACCTTCCTATTGACGATGAAATACAGAAATTGCATCGGAATTAAATAGAAAAGCCACAATGCCGACTTAAGTGCATGAAGACTGACTCTTCCTACTGACTATGTTTTGAACCATTCCTGTGACACTAGTTATAGATTCCGATGCTTCCCTTCAGGTTTACTGTATTCCTCAGACCTTATTGACGATGAAACACAGAAATTGCATCGGAATTAAATACAAATGGCACAATGCCGACTTAAGTACATGAAGACTGACTCTTCTTACTGACTATGTTTGGTACCATTCCTGTGACACTAGTTATAGATTCCGATGCTTCACTTCAGGTTTACTGTATCCCTTGGACCTTCTTATTGACGATGAAACACAGAAATTGAATCGGAATTAAATACAAAGGGCATAAGGCGGACTTAAGGACAAGAAGACTGTCTCTTCTTTCTGACTAGGTTTTGAACCATTCCTGTGACACTAGTTATAGATTCCGATGCTTCACTTCAGGTTTACTATATCCCTCTGACCTTCTTGTTGACGATGAAACACAGAAATTGCACTGGAATTAAATACAAAAGGCACAATGCCGACTTAAGTACTAGAAGACTGACTCTTCTTACTGTCTATGTTTTGAATCATTCCATTGACACTAGTTATTGATTCCGATGCTTCACTCCAGGTTTACTTTATCCCTTGGACTTTGTTATTGACGATGAATCACAGAAATTGCATCGGAATTAAATACAAAAGGCATAAGGCCGACTTAAAGACAAGTACACTGTCTCTTCTTACTGACTACGTTTTGAACCATTCCTTTGACACTAGTTATAGATTCCGATGCTTCACTTCAGGTTTACTGTATCCCTCTGACCTTCTTATTGACGATGAATCACAGATATTGCACCGGAATTAAATACAAAAGGCACAATGCCGACTTAAGTACAAGAAGACTGACTCTACTTACTGTCTATGTTTTAAACCATTCCATTGACACTAGTTATAGATTCCGATGCTTCACTCCAGGTTTACTGTATCCCTTGGACCTTCTTATTGACGATGAAAAACTGAAATTGCATCGGAATTAAATAGAAAAGTCACAGTGCCGACTTAAATACAAGAAGAATGACTCTTCTTACTGACTATGCTATGAACCGTTCCTGTGACACTAGTTATAGATTCCGATGCTTCACTTCAGATTTACTGTATCTATTGGACCTTCTTATTGATGATGAAACACACAAATTGCATCGGAATTAAATACAAAAGGCACAATGCCGACCTAAGTACATGAAGACTAACTCTTCTTACTGACTATGTTTTGAACCATTCCTGTGACACTTGTTATTGATTCCGATGCTTCACTTCAGATTTACTGTATCCCATGAACCTTCTTATTGACGATGAAACACAGAAATTGCATCGGAATTAAATACAAAAGGTACAATGCCGACTTAGGTACATGGAGAATGACTCTTCTTACTGTCTATGTTTTGAACCATTCCTGTGACACTATTTATAGATTCCGATGCTACACTCCAGGTTTACTGTATCCATCTGATCTTCTTATTGACGATGAAACACAGAAATTGCATCGGAATTAAATACAAAAGGCACAATGCCGACTTAAGGACAAGAAGACTGACTCTTCTTACAGACTATGTTACTGTGACACTAGTTATAGATTCCGATGCTTCACTTTAGGTTCACTGTATCCCTCTGACCTTCTTAATGGACGATGAAACACAGAAATTGCATCGGAATTAAATACAAAAAGCACAATGCCGACTTAAGTACAAGAAGACTGACTCTACTTACTGTCTATGTTTTTATCCATTCCATTGACACTAGTTATAGTTTCCGATTCTTCACTCCAGGTTTACTGTATCCCTTGGACCTTCTTATTGACGATGAAACACAGAAATTGCATCGGAATTAAATACAAAAGGCACAATGCCGACTTAAGTACAATATGACTGACTCTTCTTACTGTCTATGTTTTGAACCATTGCTGCAACACTAGTTAAAGATTCCAATGCTTCACTTCTGGTTTACTGTATCCCTTGGACCTTCTTGTTGAGGATGAAACACAGAAATATAATCGGAATTAAATACAAAAGGCATAAGGCCGACTTAAAGACAAGAAGACTGTCTCTTCTTACTGACTGGGTTTTGAACCATTCCAGTGACACTAGTTATAGATTCCGATACTTCACTTCAGGTTTACTATATCCATCTGACCTTCTTATTGACGATGAAACACAGAAATTGCACCGGAATTAAATACAAAAGGCACAGTGCCGACTTAAGTACAAGAAGACTGACTCTTCTTACTGACTATGTTTTGAACCATTCCTGTGACACTAGTTATAGATTCCGATGCTTCACTTCAGGTTTACTGTATCCATTGGACCTTCTTATTGACGATGAAACACAGAAATTGCATTGGAATTAAATACAAAAGGCACAATGCCGACTCAAGTACATGAAGACTGACTCTTCTTACTGACTATGTTTTGAACCATTCCTGTGACTCTAGTTATAGATTTCGATGCTTCACTTCAGCTTTACTGTATCCCTTGAACCTTCTTATTGACGATGAAACACAGAAATTGCATCGGACATATATGGAAAAGGCACAATGCCGACATAGGTACATGAAGACTGACTCTTCTTACTGTCTATGTTTTGAACCATTCCTGTGACACTAGTTATAGATTCCGATGCTACACTCCAGGTTTACTGTATCCCTTGGACCTTCTTATTGACGATGAAACACAGAAATTGCATTGGAATTAAATACAAAAGGCATAATGCCGACTTAAGAACAAGAAGACTGACTCTTCTTACTGTCTATGTTTTGAACCATTCCTGCGACAGTAGTTATAGATTCCGATGCTTGACTTCAGTTTTACTGTATCCCCTGGACCTTCTTATTGACGATGAAACACAGAAATTGCATCGGAATTAAATACAAAAGGCACAATGCCGACTTAAGGAAAAGAGACTGACTCTTCTTACTGTCTATGTTTTGAACCATTCCTGTGACACTAGTTATAGATTCCGATGCTTCACTTCAGGTTTACTATATTCCGCTGACCTTCTTATTGATGATGAAACACAGAAATTGCATCGGAATTAAATACAAAACGCACTATGCCGACTTAAGTACAAGAAGACTAACTCTTCTTACTAACTATGTTTTGAACCATTCCTATAACACTAGTTATAGATTCCGATGCTTCACTTCAGGTTTTCCTTATCCCTCTGACCTTCTTATTGACGATGAAACACAGAAATGGCATCGGAATTAAATACAAAAGGCACAATGCCGACTTAAGTACAGGAAGACTGACTCTTCTTAGTGTCTATGTTTTGAACCATTCCTGTGACACTAGTTATAGATTCCGATGCTACACTCCAGGTTTACTGTATCCCTCTGACCTTCTTATTGACGATGAAACACAGAAATTGTATCGGAATTAAATTCAAAAGCCACAATGCCGACTTAAGTTCAAAAAGACTGCCTCTTCTTACTGTCTATGTTTTGAACCATTCCTGTGACACTAGTTATAGATTCCGATTTTTGACTTCATTTTTACTGTATCTCTTGGGCCTTCTTATTGACGATGAAACACAGAAATTGCACTGGAATTAAATACAAATGGCACAATGCCGACTTAAGTACAAGAGACTGACTCTTCTTACTGACTATGTTTTGAACCATTCCTGTGACACTAGTTATAGATTCCGATGCTTCACTTGAGGTTTACTATATCCCTTGGGCCTTCTTATTGACGATAAAACACAGAAATCGCATCGGAATTAAATATAAAAGACACAATGCCGACTTGGTACAAGAAGTCTGACTCTTCTTAATGACTATGTTTTGAACCATTCCTGTGACACTAGTGATAGATTCCGATGCTTCACTTCAGGTTTACTGTATCCCTTGGACCTTCTTATTGTCGATGAAACACAGAAATTCCATCGGAATTAAATACAAAAGGCACAATACTGACTTAAGTACTGTATATGTTATGAACCATTCCTGTGACACTAGTTATAGAATCCGAAGCTTCACTCCAGGTTTACTGTATCGCTTGGACCTTCTTATTGACGATGAAACACAGAAATTCCATCGGAATTAATTGCAAAAGGCATAAGGCCGACCTAAGGACAAGAAAACTGTCTCTTCTTACTGACTACTTTTTGAACCATTCCTGTGACACTAGTTATAGATTCCTTTGCTTCACTTCAGGTTTACTGCATTCCTCTGACCTTCTTATTGACGATGAAACACCGAAATTGCACCGGAATTAAATACAAATGGCACAATGCCGACTTAAGTACAAGGAGACTGACTCTTCTTACTGTCTATGTTTTGAACCATTCCATTGACACTAGTTATAGATTCCGATGCTTCACTCCAGGTTTACTGTAACCCTTGGACCATCATATTGACGATGAAACACTGATATTGCATCGGAATTAAATAGAAAAGGCACAATGCCGACTTAAGTACAAGAAGACTCACTCTTCTTACTGTCTATGATTTGAACCATTCCTGCGACAGTAGTTATGGATTCCGATGCTTGACTTCAGTTTTACTGTATCCCCTGCACCTTCTTATTGACGATGAAACACAGAAATTGCATCGGAATTAAATACAAAAGGCACAGTGCCGACTTAAGGACAAGAGACTGACTCTTCTTACTCTCTATGTTTTGAACCATTCCTGTGACACTAGTTATTTATTCCGATGCTTCACTTCAGGTTTACTATATTCCTCTGACCTTCTTATTGATGATGAAACACAGAAATTGCATCGGAATTAAATACAAAAGGCACTATGCCGACTTAAGTACAAGAAGACTAACTCTTCTTACTAACTATGCTTTGAACCATTCCTGTGACACTAGTTATAGATTCCGATGCTTCACTTCAGGTTTACTATATCCCTTGGGCCTTCTTATTGACGATAAAACACAGATATTGCGTCGGAATTAAATATAAAAGACACAATGCCGACTTGGTAAAAGAAGACTGACTCTTCTTACTGACTATGTTTTGAACCATTCCTGTGACACTAGTGATAGATTCCGATGCTTCACTTCAGGTTTACTGTATCCCTTGGACCTTCTTATTGTCGATGAAACACAGAAATTCCATCGGAATTAAATACAAAAGGCACAATACTAACTTAAGTACTGTATATGTTATGAACTATTCCTGTGACACTAGTTATATATTCCGAAGCTTCACTCCAGGTTTACTGTATCGCTTGGACCTTCTTATTGACGATGAAACACAGAAATTCCATCGGAATTAATTGCAAAAGGCATAAGGCCGACCTAAGGACAAGAAGATTGTCTCTTCTTACTGACTACGTTTTGAACCATTCCTGTGACACTAGTTATAGATTCCTTTGCTTCACTTCAGGTTTACTGCATTCCTCTGACCTTCTTATTGACGATGAAACACCGAAATTGCACCGGAATTAAATACAAAAGGCACAATGCCGACTTAAGTACAAGAAGACTGACTCTTCTTACTGTATATGTTTTGAACCATTCCATTGACACTAGTTATAGATTCCGATGCTTCACTCCAGGTTTACTGTAACCCTTGGACCATCATATTGACGATGAAACACTGATATTGCATCGGAATTAAATAGAAAAGGCACAATGCCGACTTAAGTACAAGAAGACTCACTCTTCTTACTCTCTATGTTTTGAACCATTCCTGCGACAGTAGTTATAGATTCCGATGCTTGACTTCAGTTTTGCTGTATCCCCTGGACCTTCTTATTGACGATGAAACACAGAAATGGCTTCGGAATTAAATACAAAAGGCACTATTCCGACTTAATTACAAGATGACTGAGTCTTATACTGACTATGATATGTACCATTCCTGTCACTCTAGTTATAGATTCCGATGCTTCACTTCAGGTTTACTGTATCCCTCTGTCCTTCTTATTGACGATGAAACGCAGAAATTGCATCGGAATTAAATGGAAAAGGCACAATGCCGACTTAAGTACAAGAAGACTGACTCTTCTTACTGTCTGTGATTTGAACCATTCCTGGGACACTAGTTATAGATTCCGATGCTTGACGTCAGTTTTACTGTATCCCTTGGACCTTCTTATTGACGATGAAACACAGAAATTGCATTGGAACTAAATACAAAAGCACAATGCCGACTTAATTACAAGAGACTGACTCTTTTTACTTTCTACGTTTTGAACCTTTCCTGTGACACTAGTTATAGATTCCGATGCTTCACTTCAGGTTTACTGTATCCCTCTGACCTTCTTATTGACGATGAAACACAGAAATTGCATCGGAATTATATACAAAAAGCACAATGCCGACTTAAGTACAAGAAGACTGACTCTTCTTACTGACTATGTTTTGAACCATTCCTGTGACACTAGTTATAGATTCCGATGCTTCACTTCAGTTTTACTGTTTCCCTCTGACCTTCTTATTGACGATGAAACACTGAAATTGCATCGGAAATAAAAAGAGAAGGCACAATGCCGACTTAAGTACAAGAAGACTGACTCTTCTTACTGTCTATGTTTTGAACCATTCCTGTGACACTAGTTATAGATTCCGATTTTTGACTTCATTTTTACTGTATCCCTTGAACCTTCTTATGGACGATGAAACACAGAAATTGCATCGGAATGAAATACAAAAGGCACAATGCCGACTTAAGTACAAAAAGACTGACTCTTCTTACTAACTATGTTTTGAACCATTCCTATAACACTAGTTATAGATTCCGATGCTTCACTTCAGGTTTTCCTTCTCCCTCTGACCATCTTATTGACGATGAAACACAGAAATTGCATCGGAATTAAATACAAAAGGCACTATTACGACTTAATTACAAGATGACTGACTCTTCTTACTAACTATGCTTTGAACCATTCCTGTCACTCTAGTTATAGATTCCGATGCTTCACTTCAGGTTTACTGTATCCCTCTGACCTTCTTATTGACGATGAATCACCGAAATTGCATCGGAATTAAATACAAAAGGCACAATGCCGACTTAAGTATGAGAAGACTGACTCTTATTACTGACTATGTATTGAACCATTCCTGTGATACTAGTTATAGATTCCGATGCTTCACTTCAGGTTTACTGTATCCCTCTGATCTTCTTATTGACGATGAAACACAGAAATTGCATCGGAATTAAATAGAAAAGGCACAATGCCGACTTAAGTACAAGAAGACTGACTCTACTTACTGTCTATGTTTTGACCCATTCCTGTGACACTAGTTATAGATTCCGATGTTTGACTTCAGTTTTACTGTCTCCCTTGTACCTTCTTATTGACGATGAAACACAGAAATTGCATCGGAATTAAATACAAAAGGCACAATGCCGACTTAAGTACAAGAGACTGACTCTTCTTACTGACTATGTTTTGAACCATTCCTGTGACACTAGTTATAGATTCCGATGCATCACTTCATGTTTACTGTATCCCTCTGACGTCCTTTTTGACGATGAAACACAGAAATTCCATAGGAATTAAATAGAAAAGGCACAATGCCAAGTTAAGTACAAGAAAACTAACTCTTCTTACTGATTATGTTTGAACCATTCCTGTGACACTAGTTATAGATTCCGATGCTTCACTTCAGGTTTACTGTATCCCTCTGACCTACTTATTGACGATGAAACACAGAAAATGCATCGGAATTAAATAGAAAAGGCACAATTCCGACTAAAGTACAAGAAGACGGACTCTTCTTACTGTCTATGTTTTGAACCACTCCTGTGACACTAGTTATAGATTCCGATGCTTCACTTCAGGTCTACTATATCCCTTGGGCCTTCTTATTGACGATGAAACACAGAAATTGCATCGGAATTAAATATAAGAGGTACAATGCCGACTTGGTACAAGAAGACTGACTCTTCCTCCTGTCTATGTTTTTATCCATTCCTGTGACACTAGTTATAGATTCCGATGCTTCACTTCAGGTTTACTGTATCCCTTGGACCTTCGTATTGACGATGAAACACAGAAATTGCATCGGAATTAAATACAAAAGGCACAATGCCGACTAAAGTACAAGAAGACTGACTCTTCTTACTGTCTATGTTTTGAACCATTCCATTGACACTAGTTATAGATTCCGATGCTTCACTCCTGGTTTACTGTATCCCTTGGACCATCTTATTGACGATGAAACACTGATATTGCATCGGAATTAAATAGAAAAGGCACAATCCCGACTTAAGTACAAGAAGACTGACTCTTCTTACTGTCTATGATTTGAACCATTCCTGGGACACTAGTTATAGATTCCGATGCTTGACTTCAGTTTTACTGTATCCCTTGGACCATCTTATTGACGATGAAACACAGAAATTGCATTGGAATTAAATACAAAAGGCACAATGCCGACTTAAGTACAAGAGACTGACTCTTCTTACTTTCCATGTTTTGAACCATTCCTGTGACACTAGTTATAGATTCCGATGCTTCACTTCAGGTTTACTGTATCCCTTGGACCTTCTTATTGACGATGAAACACAGAAATTGCATCGGAATTAAATACAAAAGGCACAATGCCGACTTAAGTACAAGAAGACTGATTCTTCTTACTGACTATGTTTTGAACCAATCCTGTGACACTAGTTGTAGATTCCGATGCTTCACTTCAGGTTTACTGCATCCCTTATACCTTCTTATTGACAATGAAACACAGAAATTGCATCGGAATGAAATACAAAAGGCACAATGCCGACTTAAGTACAAGAATTCTGACTCTTCTTACTGACTATGTTTTGAACCATTCCTGTGACACTAGTTATAGATTCCGATGCTTCACTTCAGGTTTACTGTATCCCTCTGACCTTCTTATTGACGATGAAACACAGAAATTGCATCGGAATTAAATACAAAAGGCACAATACCGACTTAAGTACAAGAAGACTGACTCTTCTTACTGACTCTGTTTTGAACCATTCCAGTGACACTAGTTATAGATTCCGATGCTTCACTTCAGGTTTACTGTATCCCTCTGACCTTCTTATTGACGGTGAAACACACAAATTGCATCGGAATTAAATAGAAAAGGCGCAATGCCGACTTAAGTACAAGAAGACTGACTCTTTTTACTGTCTATGTTTTGAACCATTCCTGTGACACTAGTTATGGATTCCGATGTTTGACTTCAGTTTTACTGTTTCCGTTGTACCTTCTTATTGACGATGAAACACAGAAATTGCATCGGAATTAAATACAAAAGGCACAATGCCGACTTAAGTAAAAGAGACTGACTCTTCTTACTGACTATGTTTTGAACCATTCCTGTGACACTAGTTATAGATTCCGATGTTTCACTTCAGGTTTACTGTATCCCTCTGACCTACTTATTGACGATGAAACACAGAAATTGCATCGGAATGAAACGAAAGAGGCACAATGCCGACTTAAGTACAAGAAGACTGACTCTTCTTACTGTCTATGTTTTGAACCATTCCTGCGACCCTAGTTATAGGTTCCGATATTTGACTTCAGTTTTTCTGTATCCTTTGAAACTTCTTATTGACGATGAAACACAGAAATTGCATCGGAATTAAATACAAAAGGCACAATGCCGACTTAAGTACAAGAGACTGACTCATCTTACTGTCTATGTTTTGAACCATTCCTGTGACACTAGTTATAGATTCCGATGCTTCACTTCAGGTCTACTATATCCCTCTGACCTTCTTATTGATGATGAAACACAGAAATTGCATCGGAATTAAATACAAAAGGCACTATGCCGACTTAATTACAAGATGACTGACTCTTCTTACTGACTATGCTTTGAACCATTCCTGTCACTCTAGTTATAGATTCCGATGCTTCACTTCAGGTTTGTTGTATCCCTCTGTCCTTCTTATTGACGATGAAACACAGAAATTGCATCGGAATTAAATATAAAAGGCACAATGCCGACTTAAGTACAAGAAGACTGACTCTTCTTACTGTCTATGTTTTGAACCATTCCTGGGACTCTAGTTATAGATTCCGATGCTTGACGTCAGTTTTACTGTATCCCTTGGACCTTCTTATTGACGATGAAACACAGAAATTGCATCGGAATTAAATACAAAAGGCACAATGCCGACTTAAGTACAAGAGACTGACTCTTCTAACTGACTATGTTTTGAACCATTCCTGTGAAACTAGTTACAGATTCCGATGCTTCACTTCAGGTTTACTGTATCCCTCTGACGTCCTTTTTGACGATAAAACACAGAAATTGCATCGGAATTAAATAGAAAAGGCACAATGCCAAGTTAAGTACAAGAAGACTGACTCTTCTTACTGACTATGTTTTGAACCATTCCTGTGACTCTAGTTATAGATTCCGATGCTTCACTTCAGGTTTACTGTATCCCTCTGACCTACTTATTGACGATGAAACACAGAAATTGCATCGGAATTAAATAGAAAAGGCACAATGCCGACTAAAGTACAAGAAGACTGACTCTTCTTACTGTCTATGTTTTGAACCATTCATGTGACACTAGTTATAGATTCCGATGCTTCACTTCAGGTCTACTATATCCCTTGGGCCTTCTTATTGACGATGAAACACAGAAATTGCATCGGAATTAAATATAAGAGGTACAATGCCGACTTGGTACAAGAAGACTGACTCTTCCTCCTGTCTATGTTTTTATCCATTCCTGTGACACTAGTTATAGATTCCGATGCTTCACTTCAGGTTTACTGTATCCCTTGGACCTTCGTATTGACGATGAAACACAGAAATTGCATCGGAATTAAATACAAAAGGCACAATGCCGACTAAAGTACAAGAAGACTGACTCTTCTTACTGTCTATGTTTTGAACCATTCCATTGACACTAGTTATAGATTCCGATGCTTCACTCCTGGTTTACTGTATCCCTTGGACCATCTTATTGACGATGAAACACTGATATTGCATCGGAATTAAATAGAAAAGGCACAATCCCGACTTAAGTACAAGAAGACTGACTCTTCTTACTGTCTATGATTTGAACCATTCCTGGGACACTAGTTATAGATTCCGATGCTTGACTTCAGTTTTACTGTATCCCTTGGACCTTCTTATTGACGATGAAACACAGAAATTGCATTGGAATTAAATACAAAAGGCACAATGCCGACTTAAGTACAAGAGACTGACTCTTCTTACTTTCCATGTTTTGAACCATTCCTGTGACACTAGTTATAGATTCCGATGCTTCACTTCAGGTTTACTGTATCCCTTGGACCTTCTTATTGACGATGAAACACAGAAATTGCATCGGAATTAAATACAAAAGGCACAATGCCGACTTAAGTACAAGAAGACTGATTCTTCTTACTGACTATGTTTTGAACCAATCCTGTGACACTAGTTGTAGATTCCGATGCTTCACTTCAGGTTTACTGCATCCCTTATACCTTCTTATTGACAATGAAACACAGAAATTGCATCGGAATGAAATACAAAAGGCACAATGCCGACTTAAGTACAAGAATTCTGACTCTTCTTACTGACTATGTTTTGAACCATTCCTGTGACACTAGTTATAGATTCCGATGCTTCACTTCAGGTTTACTGTATCCCTCTGACCTTCTTATTGACGATGAAACACAGAAATTGCATCGGAATTAAATACAAAAGGCACAATACCGACTTAAGTACAAGAAGACTGACTCTTCTTACTGACTCTGTTTTGAACCATTCCAGTGACACTAGTTATAGATTCCGATGCTTCACTTCAGGTTTACTGTATCCCTCTGACCTTCTTATTGACGGTGAAACACACAAATTGCATCGGAATTAAATAGAAAAGGCGCAATGCCGACTTAAGTACAAGAAGACTGACTCTTTTTACTGTCTATGTTTTGAACCATTCCTGTGACACTAGTTATGGATTCCGATGTTTGACTTCAGTTTTACTGTTTCCGTTGTACCTTCTTATTGACGATGAAACACAGAAATTGCATCGGAATTAAATACAAAAGGCACAATGCCGACTTAAGTAAAAGAGACTGACTCTTCTTACTGACTATGTTTTGAACCATTCCTGTGACACTAGTTATAGATTCCGATGTTTCACTTCAGGTTTACTGTATCCCTCTGACCTACTTATTGACGATGAAACACAGAAATTGCATCGGAATGAAACGAAAGAGGCACAATGCCGACTTAAGTACAAGAAGACTGACTCTTCTTACTGTCTATGTTTTGAACCATTCCTGCGACCCTAGTTATAGGTTCCGATATTTGACTTCAGTTTTTCTGTATCCTTTGAAACTTCTTATTGACGATGAAACACAGAAATTGCATCGGAATTAAATACAAAAGGCACAATGCCGACTTAAGTACAAGAGACTGACTCATCTTACTGTCTATGTTTTGAACCATTCCTGTGACACTAGTTATAGATTCCGATGCTTCACTTCAGGTCTACTATATCCCTCTGACCTTCTTATTGATGATGAAACACAGAAATTGCATCGGAATTAAATACAAAAGGCACTATGCCGACTTAATTACAAGATGACTGACTCTTCTTACTGACTATGCTTTGAACCATTCCTGTCACTCTAGTTATAGATTCCGATGCTTCACTTCAGGTTTGTTGTATCCCTCTGTCCTTCTTATTGACGATGAAACACAGAAATTGCATCGGAATTAAATATAAAAGGCACAATGCCGACTTAAGTACAAGAAGACTGACTCTTCTTACTGTCTATGTTTTGAACCATTCCTGGGACTCTAGTTATAGATTCCGATGCTTGACGTCAGTTTTACTGTATCCCTTGGACCTTCTTATTGACGATGAAACACAGAAATTGCATCGGAATTAAATACAAAAGGCACAATGCCGACTTAAGTACAAGAGACTGACTCTTCTAACTGACTATGTTTTGAACCATTCCTGTGAAACTAGTTACAGATTCCGATGCTTCACTTCAGGTTTACTGTATCCCTCTGACGTCCTTTTTGACGATAAAACACAGAAATTGCATCGGAATTAAATAGAAAAGGCACAATGCCAAGTTAAGTACAAGAAGACTGACTCTTCTTACTGACTATGTTTTGAACCATTCCTGTGACTCTAGTTATAGATTCCGATGCTTCACTTCAGGTTTACTGTATCCCTCTGACCTACTTATTGACGATGAAACACAGAAATTGCATCGGAATTAAATAGAAAAGGCACAATGCCGACTAAAGTACAAGAAGACTGACTCTTCTTACTGTCTATGTTTTGAACCATTCATGTGACACTAGTTATAGATTGCGATGCTTCATTTCAGGTTTACTATATCCCTTGGGCCTTCTTATTGACGATGAAACACAGAAATTGCATAGGATTTAAATATAAAAGGCACAATGCCGACTTGGTACAAGAAGTCTGACTCATTCTACTGTCTATGTTTTTATCCTTTCCTGTGACACTAGTTATAGATTCCGATGCTTCCCTTTAGGTTTACTGTATCCCTTGGACCTTCTTATTGACGATGAAACACAGAAATTGCATCGGAATTAATTGCAAAAGGCATAAGGCCGACCTAAGTACAAGAAGACTGTCTCTTCCTACTGTCTATGCTTTGAACCATTCCATTGACTCTAGTTATAGATACCGATGCTTCACTCCAGGTTTACTGTATCCCTTGGACCATCTTATTGACGATGAAACACTGATATTGCATCGGAATTAAATAGAAAAGGCACAATGCCCACTTAAGTACAAGAAGACTGACTGTTCTTACTGTCTATGATTTGAACCATTCCTGCGACCCTAGTTATAGATTCCGATATTTGACTTCAGTTTTTCTGTATCCCTTGAACCTTCTTATTGACGATGAAACACAGAAATTGCATCGGAATTAAATACAAAAGGCACAATGCCGACTTAAGTACAAGAGACTGACTCATCTTACTGCCTATGTTTTGAACCATTCCTGTGACACTAGTTATAGATTCCGATGCTTCACTTCAGGTTTACTATATCCCTCTGACCTTCTTAATGATGATGAAACACAGAAATTGCATCGGAATTAAATGCAAAAGGCACTATGCCGACTTAAGTACAAGAAGACTGACTCTTCTTACTAACTATGTTTTGAACCATTCCTATAACGCTAGTTATACATTCCGATGCTTCACTTCAGGTTTTCCTTATCCCTCTGACCTTCTTATTGACGATGAAACACAGTAATTGCATCGGAATTAAATACAAAAGGCACTATGCCGACTTAATTACAAGATGACTGACTCTTCTTACTGACTATGCTTTGAACCATTCCTGTCACTCTAGTTATAGATTCCGATGCTTCACTTCAGGTTTACTGTATCCCTCTGTCCTTCTTATTGACGATGAAACACAGAAATTGCATCGGAATTAAATATAAAAGGCACAATGCCGACTTAAGTACAAGAAGACTGACTCTTCTTACTGTCTATGTTTTGAACCATTCCTGGGACACTAGTTATAGATTCCGATGCTTGACGTCAGTTTTACCGTATCCCTTGGACCTTCTTATTGACGATGAAACACAGAAATTGCATCGGAATTAAATACAAAAGGCACAATGCCGACTTAAGTACAAGAGACTGACTCTTCTAACTGACTATGTTTTGAACCATTCCTGTGACACTAGTTATAGATTCCGATGCTTCACTCCAGGTTTACTGTATCATTTGGACTATCTTATTGACGATGAAACACTGATATTGCATTGGAATTAAATAGAAAAGGCACAATGACCACTTATGTACAAGAAGACTGACTCTTCTTTCTGTCTATGTTTTGAACCATTCCTGCGACCCTAGTTATAGGTTCCGATATTTAACTTCAGTTTTTCTGTATCCCTTGAAACTTCTTATTGACGATGAAACACAGAAATTGCACCGGAATTAAATACAAAAGGCACAATGCCGACTTAAGTACAAGAGACTGACTCATCTTACTGTCTATGTTTTGAACCATTCCTGTGACACTAGTTATAGATTCCGATGCTTCACTTCAGGTCTACTATATCCCTCTGACTTTCTTATTGATGATGAAACACAGAAATTGCATCGGAATTAAATACAAAAGGCACTATGCCGACTTAAGTACAAGAAGACTGACCCTTCCTACTGACTATGTTTTGAACCAATCCTCTGACACTAGTTATAGATTCCGATGCTTCACTTCGGGTTTACTGTATCCCTTCGGTCCTTCTTATTGACAATGAAACACAGAAATTGCATCGGAATTAAATACAAAAGGCACAATACCGACTTAAAGACAAGATGACTGACTCTTCTTACTAACTATGTTTTGAACCATTCCTATAACGCTAGTTATACATTCCGATGCTTCACTTCAGGTTTTCATTATCCCTCTGTCCTTCTTATTGACGATGAAACACAGAAATTTCATCGGAATTAAATACAAAAGGCACTATGCCGACTTAATTACAAGATGACTGACTCTTCTTACTGACTATGATTTGAACCATTCCTGTCACTCTAGTTATAGATTCCGATGCTTCACTTCAGGTTTGTTGTATCCCTCTGTCCTTCTTATTGACGATGAAACACAGAAATTGCATCGGAATTAAATATAAAAGGCACAATGCCGACATAAGTACAAGAAGACTGACTCTTCTTACTGTCAATGTTTTGAACCATTCCTGGGACTCTAGTTATAGATTCCGATGCTTGACGTCAGTTTTACTGTATCCCTTGGACCTTCTTATTGATTATAAAACACAGAAATTGCATCGGAATTAAATACAAAAGGCACAATGCCGACTTAAGTACAAGAGACTGACTCTTCTAACTGACTATGTTTTGAACCATTCCTGTGAAACTAGTTACAGATTCCGATGCTTCACTTCAGGTTTACTGTATCCCTCTGACTTCCTTTTTGACGATAAAACACAGAAATTGCATCGGAATTATATAGAAAAGGCACAATGCCAAGTTAAGTACAAGAAGACTGACTCTTCTTACTGACTATGTTTTGAACCATTCCTGTGACTCTAGTTATAGATTCCGATGCTTCACTTCAGGTTTACTGTATCCCTCTGACCTACTTATTGACGATGAAACACAGAAATTGCATCGGAATTAAATAGAAAAGGCACAATGCCCACTTAAGTACAAGAAGACTGACTGTTCTTACTGTCTATGATTTGAACCATTCCTGCGACCCTAGTATATAGATTCCGATATTTGACTTCAGTTTTTCTGTATCCCTTGAACCTTCTTATTGACGATGAAACACAGAAATTGCATCGGAATTAAATACAAAAGGCACAATGCCGACTCAAGTACAAAAGACTGACTCATCTTACTGTCTATGTTTTGAACCATTCCTGTGACACTAGTTATAGATTCCGATGCTTCACTTCAGGTTTACTGTATCCCTTGGACCTTCGTATTGACGATGAAACACAGAAATTGCATCGGAATTAAATACAAAAGGCACTATGCCTACTCAAGTACAAGAAGACTGAGTCTTCTCACTGACTATGTTTTGAACCAATCCTCTGACACTAGTTATAGATTCCGATGCTTCACTTCAGGTTTACTGTATCCCTTGGACCTTCGTATTGACGATGAAACACAGAAATTTCATCGGAATTAAATACAAAAGGCACAATGCCGACTTAAGTACATGAAGACCGACTCTTCTTACTGACTATGTTTTGAACCATTCCTGTGACACTAGTTATAGATTCCGATGCTTCACTTCAGGTTTATTGTATTCCTTGAACCTTCTTATTGACGATGAAACACAGAAATTGCATCGGAATTAAATACAAAAGGCACAATGCCGACTTAAGTATTGTCTATGTTTTGAACAATTCCATTGACACTAGTTATAGATTCCGATGCTTCACTGCAGGTTTACTGTAACCCTTGGACCATCATATTGACGATGAAACACTGATATTGCATCGGAATTAAATAGAAAAGGCACAATGCCGACTCAAGTACAAGAAGACTTACTCTTCTTACTGTCTATGTTTTGAACCATTCCTGCGACAGTAGTTATAGATTCCGATGCTTGACTTCAGTTTTACTGTATCCCTTGGACCTTCTTATGGACGATGAAACACAGAAATTGCATCGGAATTAAATACAAAAGGCACAATGCCGACTTAAGGACAAGAGACTGACTCTTCTTACTGTCTATGTTTTGAACCATTCCTGTGACACTAGTAATAGATTCCGATGCTTCACTTCAGGTTTACTATATTCCTCTGACCTTCTTATTGATGATGAAACACAGGAATTGCATCGGAATTAAATACAAAAGGCACTATGCCGACTTAAGTACAAGAGGACTGACTCTTATTACTGACTATGCTTTGATCTAATTCCTGTCACTCTAGTTATAGATTCCGATGCTTCACTTCAGGTTTACTGTATCCCTCTGACCTTCTTATTGACGATGAATCACCGAAATTGCATCGGAATTAAATACAAAGGGCACAATGCCGACTTAAGTATGAGTAGACTGACTCTTCTTACTGACTATGTATTGAAACATTCCTGTGACACTAGTTATATATTCCGATGCTTCACTTCAGGCTTACTGTATCCCTCTGATCTTCTTATTGACGATGAAACACAGAAATTGCATCGGAATGAAATACAAAAGGCACAATGCTGCCTTAAGTACAAGAAGACTGACTTTACTTACTGTCTATGTTTTGAACCATTCCTGTGAAACTAGTTATGGATTCCGATGTTTGACTTCAGGTTTACTGTATCCCTCTGACCTTCTTATTGACGATCAAACACACAAATTGCATCGGAATTAAATAGAAAAGGCGCAATGCCGACTTAAGTACAAGAAGACTGACTCTTTTTACTGTCTATGTTTTGAACCATTCCTGTGACACTAGTTATGGATTCCGATGTTTGACTTCAGTTTTACTGTCTCCCTTGTACCTTCTTATTGACGATGAAACACAGAAATTGCATCGGAATTAAATACAAAAGGCACAATGCCGACTTAAGTACAAGAGACTGACTCTTCTTACTGACTATGTTTTGAACCATTCCAGTGACACTAGTTATAGATTCCGATGCTTCACTTCAGGTTTACTGTATCCCTCTGACCTTCTTATTGACGATGAAACACACAAATTGCATCGGAATTAAAGAGAAAAGGCGCAATGCCGACTTAAGTACAAGAAGACTGACTCTTTTTACTGTCTATGTTTTGAACCATTCCTGTGACACTAGTTATGGATTCCGATGTTTGACTTCAGTTTTACTGTATCCGTTGTACCTTCTTATTGACGATGAAACACAGAAATGGCATCGGAATTTAAATACAAAATGCACAATGCCGACTTAAGTAAAAGAGACTGACTCTTCTTACTGACTATGTTTTGAACCATTCCAGTGACACTAGTTATAGATTCCGATGCTTCACTTCAGGTTTACTGTATCACTCTGACCTACTTATTGACGATGAAACACTGAAATTGCATCGGAATGAAATGAAAAAGTCACAATGCCGACTTAAGTACAAGAAGACTGACTCTTCTTACTGTCTATGTTTTGAAACATTCCTGTGACACTAGTTATAGATTCCGATGCTTCCCTTTAGGTTTACTGTATCCCTTGGACCTTCTTATGGACGATGAAACACAGAAATTGCATCGGAATTAATTGCAAAAGGCATAAGGCCGACCTAAGGACAAGAAGACTGTCTCTTCCTACTGTCTATGTTTTGAACCATTCCATTGACTCTAGTTATAGATTCCGATGCTTCACTCCAGTTTTACTGTATCCCTTGGACCATCTTATTGACGATGAAACACTGATATTGCATCGGAATTAAATAGAAAAGGCACAATGCCCACTTAAGTACAAGAAGACTGACTATTCTTACTGTCTATGTTTTGAACCATTCCTGCGACCCTAGTTATAGATTCCGATATTTGACTTCAGTTTTTCTGTATCCCTTGAACCTTCTTATTGACGATGAAACACAGAAATTGCATCGGAATTTAATACAAAAGGCACAATGCCGACTTAAGTACAAGAGACTGAGACATCTTACTGTCTATGTTTTGAACCATTCCTGTGACACTAGTTATAGATTCCGATGCTTCACTTCGGGTTTACTATATCCCTCTGACCTTCTTATTGATGATGAAACACAGAAATTGCATCGGAATTAAATACAAAAGGCACTATGCCGACTTAAGTACAAGAAGACTGACTCTTCTTACTGACTATGTTTTGAACCAATCCTCTGACACTAGTTATAGATTCCGATGCTTCACTTCAGGTTTACTGTATCCCTCTGATCTGCTTATTGACGATGAAACACAGAAATTGCATCGGAATTAAATAGAAAAGGCACAATGCCGACTTAAGTACAAGAAGACTGACTTTACTTACTGTCTATGTTTTGAACCATTCCTGTGACACTAGTTATGGATTCCGATGTTTGACTTCAGGTTTACTGTATCCCTCTGACCTTCTTATTGACGATGCAACACACAAATTGCATCGGAATTAAATAGAAAAGGCGCAATGCCGACTTAAGTACAAGAAGACTGACTCTTTTTACTGTCTATGTTTTGAACCATTCCTGTGACACTAGTTATGGATTCCGATGTTTGACTTCAGTTTTACTGTCTCCCTTGTACCTTCTTATTGACGATGAAACACAGAAATTGCATCGGAATTAAATACAAAAGGCACAATGCCGACTTAAGTACAAGAGACTGACTCTTCTTACTGACTATGTTTTGAACCATTCCAGTGACACTAGTTATAGATTCCGATGCTTCACTTCAGGTTTACTGTATCCCTCTGACCTTCTTATTGACGATGAAACACACAAATTGCATCGGAATTAAATAGAAAAGGCGCAATGCCGACTTAAGTACAAGAAGACTGACTCTTTTTACTGTCTATGTTTTGAACCATTCCTGTGACACTAGTTATGGATTCCGATGTTTGACTTCAGTTTTACTGTATCCGTTGTACCTTCTTATTGACGATGAAACACAGAAATGGCATCGGAATTAAATACAAAAGGCACAATGCCGACTTAAGTAAAAGAGACTGACTCTTCTTACTGACTATGTTTTGAACCATTCCAGTGACACTAGTTATAGATTCCGATGCTTCACTTCAGGTTTACTGTATCACTCTGACCTACTTATTGACGATGAAACACTGAAATTGCATCGGAATGAAATGAAAAAGTCGCAATGCCGACTTAAGTGCAAGAAGACTGACTCTTCTTACTGTCTATGTTTTGAAACATTCCTGTGACACTAGTTATAGATTCCGATGCTTCCCTTTAGGTTTACTGTATCCCTTGGACCTTCTTATTGACGAAGAAACACAGAAATTGCATCGGAATTAATTGCAAAAGGCATAAGGCCGACCTAAGGACAAGAAGACTGTCTCTTCCTACTGTCTATGTTTTGAACCATTCCATTGACACTAGTTATAGATTCCGATGCTTCACTCCAGTTTTACTGTATCGCTTGGACCATCTTATTGACGATGAAACACTGATATTGCATCGGAATTAAATAGAAAAGGCACAATGCCCACTTAAGTACAAGAAGACTGACTATTCTTACTGTCTATGTTTTGAACCATTCCTGCGACCCTTGTTATAGATTCCGATATTTGACTTCAGTTTTTCTGTATCCCTTGAACCTTCTTATTGACGATGAAACACTGAAATTGCATCGGAATGAAATGAAAAAGTCACAATGCCGACTTAAGTACAAGAAGACTGACTATTCTTACTGTCTATGTTTTGAACCATTCCTGCGACCCTTGTTATAGATTCCGATATTTGACTTCAGTTTTTCTGTATCCCTTGAACCTTCTTATTGACGATGAAACACAGAAATTGCATCGGAATTAAATACAAAAGGCACAATGCCGACTTAAGTACAAGAAGACTGACTCTTCTTACTGACTATGTTTTGAACCAATCCTCTGACACTAGTTATAGATTCCGATGCTTCACTTCGGGTTTACTGTATCCCTTCGGTCCTTCTTATTGACGATGAAACACAGAAATTGCATCGGAATTAAATACAAAAGGCACTATGCCGACTTAATTACAAGATGACTGACTCTTCTTACTGACTATGATTTGAACCATTCCTGTTACTCTAGTTATAGATTCCGATGCTTCACTTCAGGTTTACTGTATCCCTCTGTCCTTCTTATTGACGATGAAACACAGAAATTGCATCGGAATTAAATATAAATGCACAATGCCGACTTAAGTACAAGAAGTATGACTCTTCTTACTGTCTATGTTTTGAACCATTCCTGGGACACTAGTTATAGATTCCGATGCTTGACGTCAGTTTTACTCTATCCCTTGGACCTTCTTATTGACGATGAAACACAGGAATTGCATCGGAATTAAATACAAGAGGCACAATGCCGACTTAAGTACAAGAGACTGACTCTTCTTACTGACTATGTTTTGAACCATTCCAGTGACACTAGTTATAGATTCCGATGCTTCACTTCAGGTTTACTGTATCCCTCTGACCTTCTTATTGACGATGAAACACACAAATTGCATCGGAATTAAAGAGAAAAGGCGCAATGCCGACTTAAGTACAAGAAGACTGACTCTTTTTACTGTCTATGTTTTGAACCATTCCTGTGACACTAGTTATGGATTCCGATGTTTGACTTCAGTTTTACTGTATCCGTTGTACCTTCTTATTGACGATGAAACACAGAAATGGCATCGGAATTTAAATACAAAATGCACAATGCCGACTTAAGTAAAAGAGACTGACTCTTCTTACTGACTATGTTTTGAACCATTCCAGTGACACTAGTTATAGATTCCGATGCTTCACTTCAGGTTTACTGTATCACTCTGACCTACTTATTGACGATGAAACACTGAAATTGCATCGGAATGAAATGAAAAAGTCACAATGCCGACTTAAGTACAAGAAGACTGGCTCTTCTTACTGTCTATGTTTTGAAACATTCCTGTGACACTAGTTATAGATTCCGATGCTTCCCTTTAGGTTTACTGTATCCCTTGGACCTTCTTATTGACGATGAAACACAGAAATTGCATCGGAATTAATTGCAAAAGGCATAAGGCCGACCTAAGGACAAGAAGACTGTCTCTTCCTACTGTCTATGTTTTGAACCATTCCATTGACTCTAGTTATAGATTCCGATGCTTCACTCCAGTTTTACTGTATCCCTTGGACCATCTTATTGACGATGAAACACTGATATTGCATCGGAATTAAATAGAAAAGGCACAATGCCCACTTAAGTACAAGAAGACTGACTATTCTTACTGTCTATGTTTTGAACCATTCCTGCGACCCTAGTTATAGATTCCGATATTTGACTTCAGTTTTTCTGTATCCCTTGAACCTTCTTATTGACGATGAAACACAGAAATTGCATCGGAATTTAATACAAAAGGCACAATGCCGACTTAAGTACAAGAGACTGAGACATCTTACTGTCTATGTTTTGAACCATTCCTGTGACACTAGTTATAGATTCCGATGCTTCACTTCGGGTTTACTATATCCCTCTGACCTTCTTATTGATGATGAAACACAGAAATTGCATCGGAATTAAATACAAAAGGCACTATGCCGACTTAAGTACAAGAAGACTGACTCTTCTTACTGACTATGTTTTGAACCAATCCTCTGACACTAGTTATAGATTCCGATGCTTCACTTCAGGTTTACTGTATCCCTCTGATCTGCTTATTGACGATGAAACACAGAAATTGCATCGGAATTAAATAGAAAAGGCACAATGCCGACTTAAGTACAAGAAGACTGACTTTACTTACTGTCTATGTTTTGAACCATTCCTGTGACACTAGTTATGGATTCCGATGTTTGACTTCAGGTTTACTGTATCCCTCTGACCTTCTTATTGACGATGCAACACACAAATTGCATCGGAATTAAATAGAAAAGGCGCAATGCCGACTTAAGTACAAGAAGACTGACTCTTTTTACTGTCTATGTTTTGAACCATTCCTGTGACACTAGTTATGGATTCCGATGTTTGACTTCAGTTTTACTGTCTCCCTTGTACCTTCTTATTGACGATGAAACACAGAAATTGCATCGGAATTAAATACAAAAGGCACAATGCCGACTTAAGTACAAGAGACTGACTCTTCTTACTGACTATGTTTTGAACCATTCCAGTGACACTAGTTATAGATTCCGATGCTTCACTTCAGGTTTACTGTATCCCTCTGACCTTCTTATTGACGATGAAACACACAAATTGCATCGGAATTAAATAGAAAAGGCGCAATGCCGACTTAAGTACAAGAAGACTGACTCTTTTTACTGTCTATGTTTTGAACCATTCCTGTGACACTAGTTATGGATTCCGATGTTTGACTTCAGTTTTACTGTATCCGTTGTACCTTCTTATTGACGATGAAACACAGAAATGGCATCGGAATTAAATACAAAAGGCACAATGCCGACTTAAGTAAAAGAGACTGACTCTTCTTACTGACTATGTTTTGAACCATTCCAGTGACACTAGTTATAGATTCCGATGCTTCACTTCAGGTTTACTGTATCACTCTGACCTACTTATTGACGATGAAACACTGAAATTGCATCGGAATGAAATGAAAAAGTCGCAATGCCGACTTAAGTGCAAGAAGACTGACTCTTCTTACTGTCTATGTTTTGAAACATTCCTGTGACACTAGTTATAGATTCCGATGCTTCCCTTTAGGTTTACTGTATCCCTTGGACCTTCTTATTGACGAAGAAACACAGAAATTGCATCGGAATTAATTGCAAAAGGCATAAGGCCGACCTAAGGACAAGAAGACTGTCTCTTCCTACTGTCTATGTTTTGAACCATTCCATTGACACTAGTTATAGATTCCGATGCTTCACTCCAGTTTTACTGTATCGCTTGGACCATCTTATTGACGATGAAACACTGATATTGCATCGGAATTAAATAGAAAAGGCACAATGCCCACTTAAGTACAAGAAGACTGACTATTCTTACTGTCTATGTTTTGAACCATTCCTGCGACCCTTGTTATAGATTCCGATATTTGACTTCAGTTTTTCTGTATCCCTTGAACCTTCTTATTGACGATGAAACACTGAAATTGCATCGGAATGAAATGAAAAAGTCACAATGCCGACTTAAGTACAAGAAGACTGACTATTCTTACTGTCTATGTTTTGAACCATTCCTGCGACCCTTGTTATAGATTCCGATATTTGACTTCAGTTTTTCTGTATCCCTTGAACCTTCTTATTGACGATGAAACACAGAAATTGCATCGGAATTAAATACAAAAGGCACAATGCCGACTTAAGTACAAGAAGACTGACTCTTCTTACTGACTATGTTTTGAACCAATCCTCTGACACTAGTTATAGATTCCGATGCTTCACTTCGGGTTTACTGTATCCCTTCGGTCCTTCTTATTGACGATGAAACACAGAAATTGCATCGGAATTAAATACAAAAGGCACTATGCCGACTTAATTACAAGATGACTGACTCTTCTTACTGACTATGATTTGAACCATTCCTGTTACTCTAGTTATAGATTCCGATGCTTCACTTCAGGTTTACTGTATCCCTCTGTCCTTCTTATTGACGATGAAACACAGAAATTGCATCGGAATTAAATATAAATGCAGAATGCCGACTTAAGTACAAGAAGTATGACTCTTCTTACTGTCTATGTTTTGAACCATTCCTGGGACACTAGTTATAGATTCCGATGCTTGACGTCAGTTTTACTCTATCCCTTGGACCTTCTTATTGACGATGAAACACAGGAATTGCATCGGAATTAAATACAAGAGGCACAATGCCGACTTAAGTACAAGAGACTGACTCTTCTAACTGACTATGTTTTGATCCATTCCTGTGACACTAGTTATAGATTCCGATGCTTCACTTTAGGTTTAATGTATCCCTCTGACGTCCTTTTTGACGATAAAACACAGAAATTGCATCCGAATTAAATAGAAAAGACACAATGCCAAGTTAAGTACAAGAAGACTGACTCTTCTTACTGACTATGTTTTGAACCATTCTTGTGACTCTAGTTATAGATTCCGATGCTTCACTTCAGGTTTAGTGTATCCCTCTGACCTACTTATTGACGATGAAACACAGAAATTGCATCGGAATTAAATAGAAAAGGCACAATGCCGACTAAAGTACAAGAAGACTGACTCTTCTTACTGTCTATGTTTTGAACCATTCCTGTGACACTAGTTATAGATTGCGATGCTTCACTTCAGGTTTACTATATCCCTTGGGCCTTCTTATTAACGATGAAACACAGAAATTGCATAGGATTCAAATATAAAAGGCACAATGCCGACTTGGTACAAGAAGTCTGACTCATCCTACTGTCTATGTTTTTATCCTTTCCTGTGACACTAGTTATAGACTCCGATGCTTCACTTCAGGTTTACTGTATCCCTTGGACCTTCGTAATGACGATGAAACACAGAAATTGCATCGGAATTAAATACAAAAGGCACTATGCCTACTTAAGTACAAGAAGACTGAGTCTTCTTACTGACTATGTTTTGAACCAATCCTCTGACACTAGTTATAGAGTCCGATGCTTCACTTCAGGTTTGCTGTATCCCTTGGACCTTCGTATTGACGATGAAACACAGAAATTGCATCGGAATTAAATACAAAAGGCACAATGCCGACTTAAGTACATGAAGACCGACTCTTCTTACTGACTATGTTTTGAACCATTACTGTGACACTAGTTATAGATTCCGATGCTTCACTTCAGGTTTATTGTATTCCTTGAACCTTCTTATTGACGATGAAAAACAGAAATTGCATCGGAATTAAATACAAAAGGCACAATGCCGACTTAAGTGCTGTCTATGTTTTGAACAATTCCATTGACACTAGTTATAGATTCCAATGCTTCACTCCAGGTTTACTGTAACGCTTGGACCATCATATTGACGATGAAACACTGATATTGCATCGGAATTAAATAGAAAAGGCACAATGCCGACTTAAGTACAAGAAGACTTACTCTTCTTACTGTCTATGTTTTGAACCATTCCTGCGACAGTAGTTATAGATTCCGATGCTTGACTTCAGTTTTACTGTATCCCTTGGACCTTCTTATGGACGATGAAACACAGAAATTGCATCGGAATTAAATACAAAAGGCACAATGCCGACTTAAGGGCAAGAGACTGACTCTTCTTACTGTCTATGTTTTGAACCACTCCTGTGACACTAGTTATAGATTCCGATGCTTCACTTCAGGTTTACTATATTCCTCTGACCTTCTTATTGATGATGAAACACTGAAATTGCATCAGAATTAAATACAAAAGGCACTATGCCGACTTAAGTACAAGAAGACTGACTCTTCTTACTGTCTATGTTTTGAACAAATGCTCTGACACTAGTTATAGATTCCGTTGCTTCACTTCGGGTTTACCTTATCCCTTCGGTCCTTCTTATTGACGATGAAACACAGAAATTGCATCGGAATTAAATACAAAAGGCACAATGCCGACTTAAGTATAAGAAGACTGACTCTTCTTACTGTCTATGATTTGAACCTTTCCTGTGACTCTAGTTATAGATTCCGATGCGTCACTTCAGGTTTTCCTTATCCCTCTGACCTTCTTATTGACGATGAAACACAGAAATTGCGTCGGAATTAAATACAAAAGGCACTATTCCGACTTAATTACAAGATGACTGACTCTTCTTGCTCACTATGCTTTGAACAATTCCTGTCACTCTAGTTATAGATTCCGATGCTTCACTTCAGGTTTACTGTATCCCTCTGACCTTCTTATTGACGATGAATCACCGAAATTGCATCGGAATTAAATACAAAAGGCACAATGCCGACTTAAGTATGAGAAGACTGACTCTTCTTACTGACTATGTATTGAAACATTCCTGTGACACTAGTTATAGATTCCGATGCATCACTTCAGGTTTACTGTATCCCTCTGAACTTCTTATTGACGATGAAACACAGAAATTGCATCGGAATTAAATAGAAAAAGCACAATGCCGACTTAAGTACAAGAATACTGACTCTACTTACTGTCTATGTTTTGAACCATTCCTGTGACACTAGTTATAGATTCCGATGTTTGACTTCAGTTTTACTGTCTCCCTTGTACCTTCTTATTGACGATGAAACACAGAAATTGCATCGGAATTAAATACAAAAGGCACAATGCCGACTTAAGTACAAGAGACTGACTCTTCTTACTGACTATGTTTTGAACCATTCCTGTGACACTAGTTATAGATTCCGATGCATCACTTCAGGTTTACTGTATCCCTCTGACGTCCTTTTTGACGATGAAACACAGAAATTACATCGGAATTAAATAGAAAAGGCACAATGCCACGTTAAGTACAAGAAGACTGACTCTTCTTACTGATTATGTTTTGAACCATTCCTGTGACTCTAGTTATAGATTCCGATGCTTCACTTCAGGTTTACTGTATCCCTCTGACCTACTTATTGACGATGAAACACAGAAATTGCATCGGAATGAAATAGATAACGCACAATTCCGACTAAAGTACAAGAAGACTGAATCTTCTTACTGTCTATGTTTTGAACCATTCCTGTGACACTAGTTATAGATTCCGATGCTTCACTTCAGGTCTACTATACCCCTTGGGCCTTCTTATTGACGATGAAACAGAGAAATTGCATCGGAATTAAATATAAAAGGCACAATGCCGACTTGGTGCAAGAAGACTGACTCTTCCTCCTGTCTATGTTTTTATCCATTCCTGTGACACTAGTTATAGATTCCGATGCTTCACTTCAGGTTTACTGTATCCCTTGGACCTTCGTATTGACGATGAAACACAGAAATTGCATCGGAATTAAATACAAAAGGCACAATGCCGACTAAAGTACAAGAAGACTGACTCTTCTTACTGTCTATGTTTTGAACCATTCCATTGACACTAGTTATAGATTCCGATGCTTCACTCCAGGTTTACTGTATCCCTTGGACCATCTTATTGACGATGAAACACTGATATTGCATCGGAATTAAGTAGAAAAGGCACAATGCCGACTTAAGTACAAGAAGACTGACCCTTCTTACTGTCTATGTTTTGAACCATTCCTGCGACAGTAGTTATAGATTCCGATGATTGACTTCAGTTTTACTGTATCCATCTGACCTTCTGATTGATGATGAAACACAGAAATTGCATCGGAATTAAATACAAAAGGCACTATGCCGACTTAATTATAAGAAAACTGACTCTTCTTACTGTCTATGATTTGAACCATTCCTGTGACTCTAGTTATAGATTCCGATGCTTCACTTCAGGTTTACTGTATCCCTCTGTCCTCCTTATTGACGATGAAGCACAGAAATTGCATCGGAATTAAATAGAAAAGGCACAATGCCGACTTAAGTACAAGAAGACTGACTCTGCTTACTGTCTATGATTTGAACCATTCCTGGGACACTAGTAATAGATTCCGATGCTTGACTTCAGTTTTACTGTATCCCTTGGACCTTCTTATTGACGATGAAACACAGAAATTGCATTGGAATTAAATACAAAAGGCACAATGCCGACTTAAGTACAAGAGACTGACTCTTCTTACTTTCTATGTTTTGAACCATTCCTGTGACACTTGTTATAGATTCCGATGCTTCACTTCAGGTTTACTGTATCCCTTGGACCTTCTTATTGACGATGAAACACAGAAATTGCATCGGAATTAAATACAAAAGGCACAATGCCGACTTAAGTACAAGAAGACTGACTCTTCTTACTGACTATGTTTTGAACCAATCCTGTGAAACTAGTTAGAGATTCCGATGCTTCACTTCAGGTTTACTGCATCCCTTGGACCTTCTTATTGACGATGAAACACAGAAATTGCATCGGAATGAAATACAAAAGGCACAATGCCGACTTAAGTACAAAAAGTCTGACTCTTCTTACTGACTATGTTTTGAACCATTTCTGTGACACTAGTTATAGATTCCGATGCTTCACTTCAGGTTTACTGTATCCCTCTGACTTTGTTATTGACGATGACACACACAAATTGCATCGGAATTAAATAGAAAAGGCGCAATGCCGACTTAAGTACAAGAAGACTGACTCTTTTTACTGTCTATGTTTTGAAACATTCCTGTGACACTAGTTATAGATTCCGATGATTGACTTCAGTTTTACTGTATCCGTTGTACCTTCTTATTGGCGATGAAACACAGAAATTGCATCGGAATTAAATACAAAATGCACAATGCCGACTTAAGTAAAAGAGACTGACTCTTCTTACTGACTATGTTTTGAACCATTCCTGTGACACTAGTTATAGATTCCGATGCTTCACTTCAGGTTTACTGTATCCCTCTGACATACTTATTGACGATGAAACACAAAAATTGCATCGGAATGAAATGAAAAAGGCACAATGCCGACTTAAGTACAAGAAGACTGACTCTTCTTACTGTCTATGTTTTGAACCATTCCTGTGACACTAGTTATAGATTCCGATGCTTCCCTTTAGGTTTACTGTATCCCTTGGACCTTCTTATTGACGATGAAACACAGAAATAGCATCGGAATTAATTGCAAAAGGCATAAGGCCGACCTAAGGACAAGAAGACTGTCTCTTCTTACTGTCTATGCTTTGAACCATTCAATTGACTCTAGTTATAGATTCCGATGCTTCACTCCAGGTTTACTGTATCCTTTGGACCATCTTATTGACGATGAAACACTGATATTGCATCGGAATTAAATAGAAAAGGCACAATGCCGACTTAGGTACAAGAAGACTGACTCTTCTTACTGTCTATGTTTTGAACCATTCCTGCGACCCTAGTTATAGATTCCGATATTTGACTTCAGTTTTTCTGTATCCCTTGAACCTTCTTATTGACGATGAAACACAGAAATTGCATCGGAATTAAATACAAAAGGCACAATGCCGACTTAAGTACAAGAGACTGACTCATCTTACTGTCTATGTTTTGAACCATTCCTGTGACACTAGTTATAGATTCCGATGCTTCACTTCAGGTTTACTATATCCCTCTGACCTTCTTATTGATGATGAAACACAGAAATTGCATCGGAATTAAATACAAAAGGCACTATGCCGACTTAAGTACAAGAAGACTTACTCTTCTTACTGATTATGTTTTGAACCAATCCTCTGACACTACTTATAGATTCCGATGCTTCACTTCGGGTTTACTGTATCCCTTCGGTCCTTCTTAATGACGATGAAACACAGAAATTGCATCGGAATTAAATACAAAAGGCACAATACCGTCTTAAAGACCAGAAGACTGACTCTTCTTACTAACTACGCTTTGAACCATTCCTATAACACTAGTTATACATTCCGATGCTTCACTTCAGGTTTTCCTTATCCCTCTGACCTTCTTATTGACGATTAAACACAGAAATTGCATCGGAATTAAATACAAAAGGCACTATGCCGACTTAATTACAAGATGACTGACTCTTCTTACTGACTATGCTTTGAACCATTCCTGTCACTCTAGTTATAGATTCCGATGCTTCACTCCAGTTTTACTGTATCCCTTGGACCATCTTATTGACGATGAAACACTGATATTGCATCGGAATTAAATAGAAAAGGCACAATGCCCACTTAAGTACAAGAAGACTGACTATTCTTACTGTCTATGTTTTGAACCATTCCTGCGACCCTAGTTATAGATTCCGATATTTGACTTCAGTTTTTCTGTATCCCTTGAACCTTCTTATTGACGATGAAACACAGAAATTGCATCGGAATTAAATACAAAAGGCACTATGCCGACTTAATTACAAGATGACTGACTCTTCTTACTGACTATGATTTGAACCATTCCTGTTACTCTAGTTATAGATTCCGATGCTTCACTTCAGGTTTACTGTATCCCTCTGTCCTTCTTATTGACGATGAAACACAGAAATTGCATCGGAATTAAATATAAATGCACAATGCCGACTTAAGTACAAGAAGTATGACTCTTCTTACTGTCTATGTTTTGAACCATTCCTGGGACACTAGTTATAGATTCCGATGCTTGACGTCAGTTTTACTCTATCCCTTGGACCTTCTTATTGACGATGAAACACAGAAATTGCATCGGAATTAAATACAAAAGGCACAATGCCGACTTAAGTACAAGAGACTGACTCTTCTAACTGACTATGTTTTGATCCATTCCTGTGACACTAGTTATAGATTCCGATGCTTCACTTTAGGTTTACTGTATCCCTCTGACGTCCTTTTTGACGATAAAACACAGAAATTGCATCGGAATTAAATAGAAAAGGCACAATGCCAAGTTAAGTACAAGAAGACTGACTCTTCTTACTGCCTATGTTTTGAACCATTCTTGTGACTCTAGTTATAGATTCCGATGCTTCACTTCAGGTTTAGTGTATCCCTCTGACCTACTTATTGACGATGAAACACAGAAATTGCATCGGAATTAAATAGAAAAGGCACAATGCCGACTAAAGAACAAGAAGACTGACTCTTCTTACTGTCTATGTTTTGAACCATTCCTGTGACACTAGTTATAGATTGCGATGCTTCACTTCAGGTTTACTATATCCCTTGGGCCTTCTTATTAACGATGAAACACAGAAATTGCATAGGATTCAAATATAAAAGGCACAATGCCGACTTGGTACAAGAAGTCTGACTCATCCTACTGTCTATGTTTTTATCCTTTCCTGTGACACTAGTTATTGACTCCGATGCTTCACTTCAGGTTTACTGTATCCCTTGGACCTTCGTAATGACGATGAAACACAGAAATTGCATCGGAATTAAATACAAAAGGCACTATGCCTACTTAAGTACAAGGAGACTGAGTCTTCTTACTGACTATGTTTTGAACCAATCCTCTGACACTAGTTATAGAGTCCGATGCTTCACTTCAGGTTTACTGCATCCCTTGGACCTTCGTATTGACGATGAAACACAGAAATTGCATCGGAATTAAATACAGAAGGCACAATGCCGACTTAAGTACATGAAGACCGACTCTTCTTACTGACTATGTTTTGAACCATTACTGGGACACTAGTTATAGATTCCGATGCTTCACTTCAGGTTTATTGTATTCCTTGAACCTTCTTATTGACGATGAAACACAGAAATTGCATCGGAATTAAATACAAAAGGCACAATGCCGACTTAAGTGCTGTCTATGTTTTGAACAATTCCATTGACACTAGTTATAGATTCCGATGCTTCACTCCAGGTTTACTGTAACGCTTGGACCATCATATTTACGATGAAACACTGATATTGCATCGGAATTAAATAGAAAAGGCACAATGCCGACTTAAGTACAAGAAGACTTACTCTTCTTACTGTCTATGTTTTGAACCATTCCTGCGACAGTAGTTATAGATTCCGATGCTTGACTTCTGTTTTACTGTATCCCTTGGACCTTCTTATGGACGATGAAACACAGAAATTGCATCGGAATTAAATACAAAAGGCACAATGCCGACTTAAGGGCAAGAGACTGACTCTTCTTACTGTCTATGTTTTGAACCACTCCTGTGACACTAGTTATAGATTCCGATGCTTCACTTCAGGTTTACTATATTCCTCTGACCTTCTTATTGATGATGAAACACTGAAATTGCATCAGAATTAAATACAAAAGGCACTATGCCGACTTAAGTACAAGAAGACTGACTCTTCTTACTGTCTATGTTTTGAACAAATGCTCTGACACTAGTTATAGATTCCGTTGCTTCACTTCGGGTTTACCTTATCCCTTCGGTCCTTCTTATTGACGATGAAACACAGAAATTGCATCGGAATTAAATACAAAAGGCACAATGCCGACTTAAGTATAAGAAGACTGACTCTTGTTACTGTCTATGATTTGAACCTTTCCTGTGACTCTAGTTATAGATTCCGATGCTTCACTTCAGGTTTTCCTTATCCCTCTGACCTTCTTATTGACGGTGAAACACAGAAATTGCGTCGGAATTAAATACAAAAGGCACTATTCCGACTTAATTACAAGATGACTGACTCTTCTTACTCACTATGCTTTAAACAATTCCTGTCACTCTAGTTATAGATTCCGATGCTTCACTTCAGGTTTACTGTATCCCTCTGACCTTCTTATTGACGATGAATCACCGGAATTGCATCGGAATTAAATACAAAAGGCACAATGCCGACTTAAGTATGAGAAGACTGACTCTTCTTACTGATTATGTTTTGAAAAATTCCTGTGACTCTAGTTATAGATTCCGATGCTTCACTTCAGGTTTACTGTATCCCTCTGACCTACTTATTGACGATGAAACACAGAAATTGCATCGGAATGAAATAGATAAGGCACAATTCCGACTAAAGTACAAGAAGACTGAATCTTCTTACTGTCTATGTTTTGAACCATTCCTGTGACACTAGTTATAGATTCCGATGCTTCACTTCAGGTCTACTATATCCCTTGGGCCTTCTTATTGACGATGAAACAGAGAAATTGCATCGGAATTAAATATAAAAGGCACAATGCCGACTTGGTACAAGAAGACTGACTCTTCCTCCTGTCTATGTTTTTATCCATTCCTGTGACACTAGTTATAGTTTCCGATGCTTCACTTCAGGTTTACTGTATCCCTTGGACCTTCGTATTGACGATGAAACACAGAAATTGCATCGGAATTAAATACAAAAGGCACAATGCCGACTAAAGTACAAGAAGACTGACTCTTCTTACTGTCTATGTTTTGAACCATTCCATTGACACTAGTTATAGATTCCGATGCTTCACTCCAGGTTTACTGTATCCCTTGGACCATCTTATTGACGATGAAACACTGATATTGCATCGGAATTAAATAGAAAAGGCACAATGCCGACTTAAGTACAAGAAGACTGACTCTTCTTACTGTCTATGTTTTGAACCATTCCTGCGACAGTAGTTATAGATTCCGATGATTGACATCAGTTTTACTGTATCCATCTGACCTTCTGATTGATGATGAAACACAGAAATTGCATCGGAATTAAATACAAAAGGCACTATGCCGACTTAAGTATAAGAAAACTGACTCTTCTTACTGTCTATGATTTGAACCATTCCTGTGACTCTAGTTATCGATTCCGATGCTTCACTTCAGGTTTACTGTATCCCTCTGTCCTCCTTATTGACGATGAAGCACAGAAATTGCATCGGAATTAAATAGAAAAGGCACAATGCCGACTTAAGTACAAGAAGACTGACTCTGCTTACTGTCTATGATTTGAACCATTCCTGGGACACTAGTTATAGATTCCGATGCTTGACTTCAGTTTTACTGTATCCCTTGGACCTTCTTATTGACGATGAAACACAGAAATTGCATTGGAATTAAATACAAAAGGCACAATGCCGACTTAAGTACAAGAGACTGACTCTTCTTACTTTCTATGTTTTGAACCATTCCTGTGACACTTGTTATAGATTCCGATGCTTCACTTCAGGTTTACTGTATCCCTTGGACCTTCTTATTGACGATGAAACACAGAAATTGCATTGGAATTAAATACAAAAGGCACAATGCCGACTTAAATACAAGAGACTGACTCTTCTTACTTTCTATGTTTTGAACCATTCCTGTGACACTTGTTATAGATTCCGATGCTTCACTTCAGGTTTACTGTATCCCTTGTACCTTCTTATTGACGATGAAACACAGAAATTGCATCGGAATTAAATACAAAAGGCACAATGCCGACTTAAGTAAAAGAGACTGACTCTTCTCACTGACTATGTTTTGAACCATTCCTGTGACACTAGTTATAGATTCCGATGCTTCACTTCAGGTTTACTGTATCCCTCTGACATACTTATTGACGATGAAACACAGAAATTGCATCGGAATGAAATGAAAAAGGCACAATGCCGACTTAAGTACAAGAAGACTGACTCTTCTTACTGTCTATGTTTTGAACCATTCCTGTGACACTAGTTATAGATTCCGATGCTTCAATTTAGGTTTACTGTATCCCTTGGACCTTCTTATTGACGATGAAACACAGAAATTGCATCGGAATTAATTGCAAAATGCATAAGGCCGACCTAAGGACAAGAAGACTGTCTCTTCTTACTGTCTATGCTTTGAACCATTCCATTGACTCTAGTTATAGATTCCGATGCTTCACTCCAGGTTTACTGTATCCTTTGGACCATCTTATTGACGATGAAACACTGATATTGCATCGGAATTAAATACAAAAGGCACAATACCGTCTTAAAGACCAGAAGACTGACTCTTCTTACTAACTACGCTTTGAACCATTCCTATAACACTAGTTATACATTCCGATGCTTCACTTCAGGTTTTCCTTATCCCTCTGACCTTCTTATTGACGATTAAACACAGAAATTGCATCGGAATTAAATACAGAAGGCACTATGCCGACTTAATTACAAGATGACTGACTATTCTTACTGACTATGCTTTGAACCATTCCTGTCACACTAGTTATAGATTCCGATGCTTCACTTCAGGTTTACTGTATCCCTCTGTCCTTCTTATTGACGTTGAAACACAGAAATTGCATCGGAATTAAATATAAAAGGCACAATGCCGACTTAAGTACAAGAAGACTGACTCTTCTTACTGACTATGTTTTGAACCATTCCTGTGACACTAGTTATAGATTCCGATGCTTCACTTCAGGTTAACTGTATCCCTCTGACGTCCTTTTTGACGATAAAACACAGAAATTGCATCGGAATTAAATAGAAAAGGCACAATGCCAAGTTAAGTACAAGAAGACTGACTCTTCTTACTGACTATTTTTTGAACCATTCCTGTGACTCTAGTTATTGATTCCGATGCTTCACTTCACGTTTACCGTATCCCTCTGACCTACTTATTGACGATGAAACACAGAAATTGCATCGGAATTAAATAGAAAAGGCACAATGCCGACTAAAGTACAAGAAGACTGACTCTTCTTACTGTCTATGTTTTGAACCATTCCTGTGACACTAGTTATAGATTCCGATCCTTCACTTCAGGTTTACTATATCCCTTGGGCCTTCTTATTGCCGATGAAACACAGAAATTGCATCGGAATTAAATATAAAAGGCACAATGCCGACTTGGTACAAGAAGTCTGACTCATCCTACTGTCTATGTTTTTATCCATTCCTGTGACACTAGTTATAGATTCCGATGCTTCACTTCAGGTTTACTGTATCCCTTGGACCTTCGTATTGACGATGAAACACAGAAATTGCATCGGAATTAATTGCAAAAGGCATAAGGCCGACCTAAGGACATGAAGACTATCTCTTCTTACTGACTATGTTTTGAACCATTCCTGTGACACTAGTTATAGATTCTGATGCTTCACTTCAAGTTTACTGTATCCCTCTGACCTTCTTATTGACGATGAAACACCGAAATTGCACCGGAATTAAATACAAAAGGCACAATGCCGACTAAAGTACAAGAAGACTGACTCTTCTTACTGACTATGTTTTGAACCATTCCTGTGACACTAGTTATAGATTCCAATGCTTCACTACAGGTTTACTGTATCCCTCTGACCTTCTTATTGACGACGAAACACAGAAATTGCATCGGAATTAAATACAAAAGGCACAATGCCGACTTAAATACAAGAAGACTGACTCTTCTTACTGACTATGTATTGAACCATTCCTGTGACACTAGGTATAGATTCCGATGCTTCACTTCAGGTTTACTGTATCCCTCTGACCTTCTTATTGACGATGAAACACAGAAATTGCATCGGAATTAAATAGAAAAGGCACAATGCCGACTTAAGTACAAGAAGACTGACTCTTCTTAATGTCTATGTTTGAACCATTCCTGTGACACTAGTTATAGTTTCCGATGCTTCACTTCAGGTTTACTATATCCCTCTGACCTTCTTATTGACGATGAAACACAGAAATTGCATCGGAACTAAATATAAAAGGCACAATGCCGAATTGGTACAAGGAGACTGACTCTTCCTACTGTCTATGATTTGAACCATTCCTGTGACACTAGTTATAGATTCCGATGCTTCACTTCAGGTTTACTGTATCCCTTGGACCTCCGTATTGACGATGAAACACAGAAATTGCATCGGAATTAAATACAAAAGGCACAATGCCGACTTAAGTACAAGAAGACTGACTCTTCTTACTGTCTATGTTTTGAACCATTCCATTGACACTAGTTATAGATTCCGATGCTTCACTCCAGGTTTACTGTATCCCTTGGACCATCTTATTGACGATGAAACACTGATGTTGCATCGGAATTAAATAGAAAAGGCACAATGCCGACTTAAGTACAAGTAGACAGACTCTTCTGACTGTCTATGTTTTGAACCATTCCTGCGACACTAGTTATAGATTCCGATGCTTCACTTCAAGTTTACTGTATCCCTTCGGTCCTTCTTATTGACGATGACACACAGAAATTGCGTCGGAATTAAATACAAAATGCACAATGCTGACTTAAGTACAAGAAGACTGACTCATCTTACTGACTATGTTTTGAACCATTCCTGTGACACTACTTATAGATTCCGATGCTTCACTTCGGGTTTACTGTATCAATCTGACCTTCTTATTGATGAAGAAACACAGAAACTGCATCGGAATTAAATACAAAAGGCACTATGCCGACTTAAGTACAAGAAGACTGACTCTTCTTACTGACTATGTTTTGAACCAATCCTCTGACACTAGTTATAGATTCCGATGCTTCACTTCAAGTTTACTGTATCCCTTGGACCTTCGTATTGACGATGAAACACAGAAATTGCATAGGAATGAAATACAAAAGGCACAATGCCGACTTAAGTACAAAAAGACTGACTCTTCTTACTGACTATGATTTGAACCATTCCTGTGACACTAGTTATAGATTCCGATGCTTCACTTCAGGTTTACTATACCCCCTGACCTTCTTATTGACGATGAAACACAGAAATTGCATCGAAATTGAATACAAAAGGCACAATGCCGACTTAAGTACAAGAAGACTGACTCTTCTTACTATGTTTTGAACCATTCCAGTGACACTAGTTATAGATTCCGATGCTTCACTTCAGGTTTACTGTATCCCTCTGACCTTCTTATTGACGATGAAACACAGAAATTGCATCAGAATGAAATAAAAAAGGCACAATGCCGACTTAAGTACAATAAGACTGACTCATCTTACTGTCTATGTTTTGAACCATTCCTGTGACACTAGTTATAGATTCCGACGATTCCCTTCAGGTTTACTGTTTCCCTTGGTCCTTCTTATTGACGATGAAACACAGAAATTGCATCGGAATTAAATACAAAAGGCACAATGCCGAATTAAGTACAAGAAGACTGACTCTTCCTACTGTCTATGTTTTGAACCATTGCTGTGACACTAGTTATAGATTCCGATGCTTCACTTCAGGGTTTCTGTATCCCTTGGACCTTCGTATTCACCATGAAACACAGGAATTGCATCGAAATTAAATACAAAAGGCACAATGCCGACTTAAGTACATGAAGACCGACTCTTCTTACTGACTATGCTTGAACCATTCCTGTGACACTAGTTATAGATTCCGATGATTCACTTCAGGTTTACCGTATCCCTTGGACCTTCTTATTGACGATGAAACACAGAAATTGCATCGGAATTAAATACAAAAGGCGTAAGGACGATTTAAGAACAAGAAGACGGTCTCTTCTTACTGTCTATGTTTTGAACCATTCCTGTGACACTAGTTATAGATTCCGATGCATCACTCCAGGTTTACTGTATCCCTAGGACCTTATTATTGACGATGAAACACTGAAATTGCATCGGAATTAAATAGAAAAAGCACAGTGCCGACGTAAGTACACGAAGAGTGACTCTTCTTACTGACTATGTTTTGAACCATTCCTGTGACACTAGTTATAGATTCCGATGCTTCACTTCAGGTTAACTGTATCCCTTCGGTCCTTCTTATTGACCATGAAACACAGAAATTGCATCGGAATTAAATACAAAAGGCACAATGCCGACTCAAGTACAAGAAGACTGACTCTTCCTACTGTCTATGTTTTGAACCATTCCTGTGACACTAGTTATAGATTCCGATGCTTCACTTCAGAGTTTCTGTATCACTTGGACCTTCGTATTCACGATGAAACACTGGAATTGCATCGGAATTAAATACAAAAGGCACAATGCCGACTTAAGTACATGAAGACCGACTCTTCTTACTGACTATGCTTGAACCATTCCTGTGACACTAGTTATAGATTCCGATGCTCCACTTCAGGTTTACTGTAACCCTCTGACCTTCTTATTGACGATGAAACACAGAAATTGCATCGGAATTAAATACAAAAGGCACAATGCCGACTTAAGTACAAGAAGACTGTATCTTCTGACTGTCTACGATTTAAACCATTCCGGTGACATTAGTTATAGATTTCGATGCTTCACTCCAGGTTTACTGTATCCCTTGGACCTTCGTATTGACGATGAAACACAGCAATTGGATCGGAATCAAATAGAAAAGGGACAATGCCCACTTAAGTACAAGAAGACTGACTCTTCTTACTGACTATGGTTTGAACCATTCCTGTGACACTAGTTATAGATTACGATGCATCACTTCAGGTTTACTGTATCCATCTGACCGTCTTATTGACGATGAAACACAGAAATTGCATCGGAATTAAATAGAAAAGGCACAATGCCGACTTAAGTACAAGAACACTGACTCTTCTTACTGTCTATGTTTTGAACCAATCCTGTGACACTAGTTATAGATTCCGATGCTTCACTTCAGGTTAACTGTATCCCTTCGGTCCTTCTTATTGACGATGAAACACAGAAATTGCATCGGAATTAAATACAAAAGGCACAATGCCGGCTTAAGGACAAGAAGACTGAATCTTCATACTGTCTATGCTTTGAACCAATCCTGTGACACTAGTTATAGATTCCGATGCTTCACTTCCGTTTTACTGCATACCTTGGACCTTCTTATTGACGATGAAACACAGAAATTGCATCCGATTTAAATACAAAAGGCACAATGCCGACATAAGTACAAAAAGACTGCCTCTTCTTACTGACTATGTTGTGAACCATTACTGTGACACAGTTATAGATTCCGATGCTTCAATTCATGTTTACTGTATGCCTCTGACCTTCTTATTGACGATGAAACACAGAAATTGCATCGGAATTAAATACAAAAGGCACAATGCCGACTTAAGTACAAGAAGACTGACTCTTCTTACTGACTATGTTTGAACCATTCCTGCGATACTAGTTATAGATTCCGATGCTTGACTTCAGTTTTACTATATCCCTTGGACCTAATTATTGAGGATGAAACACAGAAATTGCATCGGAATTAAATACAAAAGGCACAATGCCGACTTAACTGAAAGAGACTGACTCTTCTTACTGACTATGTTTTGAACCATTCCTCTGACACTAGTTATTGATTCCGATGCTTTACTTCAGGTTTACTGTATCCCTCTGACGTTCTTATTGACGATGAAACAGAGAAATTGCATCGGATTTAAATAGGAAAAGCCGAATGCCGAGTTAATTACTAGAAGACTGACTCTTCTTACTGACTGTGTTTTGAACCATTCCTGTGACTCTAGTTACAGTCTGCGATGCTTCACCTCAGGTTTACTGTATCCCTCTGACCTTCTGATTGACGATGAAACACAGAAATTGCATTGGAATTAAATACAAAAAGCACAATGCCGACTTAAGTACAAGTGACTGACTCTTCTTACTTTCTATGTTTTGAACCATTCCTGCGACACTAGTTATAGATTCCGATGCTTCACTTCAGGTTTATTGTATCCCTTGGACCTTCGTATTGACGATGAAACACAGAAATTGCATCGGAATTAAATACAAAAGGCACAATGCCGACTTAAGTACAAGAAGACTGACTCTTCTTACTGACTATTTTTTGAACCAATCCTGTGACACTAGTTATAAATTCCGATGCTTCACTTCAGGTTTACTGCATCCCTTGGACCTTCGTATTGACGATGAAACACAGAAATTGCATCGGAATGAAATACAAAAGGCACAATGCCGACTTAAGTACAAAAAGACTGACTCTTGTTACTGACTATGATTTGAAACATTCCTGTGACACTAGTTATAGATTCCGATGCTTCACTTCAGGTTTACTATACCCCCTGACCTTCTTATTGACGATGAAACACAGAAATTGCATCGAAATTGAATACAAAAGGCACAATGCCGACTTAAGTACAAGAAGACTGACTCTTCTTACTATGTTTTGAACCATTCCAGTGACACTAGTAATAGATTCCGATGCTTCACTTCAGGTTTACTGTATCCCTCTGACCTTCTTATTGACGATGAAACACAGAAATTGCATCAGAATGAAATAAAAAAGGCACAATGCCGACTTAAGTACAATAAGACTGACTCATCTTACTGTCTATGTTTTGAACCATTCCTGTGACACTAGTTATAGATTCCGATGATTCCCTTCAGGTTTACTGTTTCCCTTGGTCCTTCTTATTGACGATGAAACACAGAAATTGCATCGGAATTAAATACAAAAGGCACAATGCCGAATTAAGTACAAGAAGACTGACTCTTCCTACTGTCTATGTTTTGAACCATTGCTGTGACACTAGTTATAGATTCCGATGCTTCACTTCAGGGTTTCTGTATCCCTTGGACCTTCGTATTCACCATGAAACACAGGAATTGCATCGAAATTAAATACAAAAGGCACAATGCCGACTTAAGTACATGAAGACCGACTCTTCTTACTGACTATGCTTGAACCATTCCTGTGACACTAGTTATAGATTCCGATGATTCAGTTCTGGTTTACCGTATCCCTTGGACCTTCTTATTGACGATGAAACACTGAAATTGCATCGGAATTAAATAGAAAAGGCACAATGCCAACTTAAGTACAAGAAGACTGACTCTTCTTACTGTCTATGTTTTGAATCATTCCTGCGATACTTGTTATAGATTCCGATGCTTGACTTCAGTTTTACTATATCCCTTGGACCTTCTTATTGACGATGAAACACAGAAATTGCATCGGAATTAAATACAAAAGGCGTAAGGACGATTTAAGAACAAGAAGACGGTCTCTTCTTACTGTCTATGTTTTGAACCATTCCTGTGACACTAGTTATAGATTCCGATGCATCACTCCAGGTTTACTGTATCCCTAGGACCTTATTATTGACGATGAAACACTGAAATTGCATCGGAATTAAATAGAAAAAGCACAGTGCCGACGTAAGTACACGAAGAGTGACTCTTCTTACTGACTATGTTTTGAACCATTCCTGTGACACTAGTTATAGATTCCGATGCTTCACTTCAGGTTAACTGTATCCCTTCGGTCCTTCTTATTGACCATGAAACACAGAAATTGCATCGGAATTAAATACAAAAGGCACAATGCCGACTTAAGTACAAGAAGACTGACTCTTCCTACTGTCTATGTTTTGAACAATTCCTGTGACACTAGTTATAGATTCCGATGCTTCACTTCAGGGTTTCTGTATCACTTGGACCTTCGTATTCACGATGAAACACTGGAATTGCATCGGAATTAAATACAAAAGGCACAATGCCGACTTAAGTACATGAAGACCGACTCTTCTTACTGACTATGCTTGAACCATTCCTGTGACACTAGTTATAGATTCCGATGCTTCACTTCAGGTTTACTGTAACCCTCTGACCTTCTTATTGACGATGAAACACAGAAATTGCATCGGAATTAAATACAAAAGGCACAATGCCGACTTAAGTACAAGAAGACTGTATCTTCTGACTGTCTACGATTTAAACCATTCCGGTGACATTAGTTATGGATTTCGATGCTTCACTCCAGGTTTACTGTATCCCTTGGACCTTCGTATTGACGATGAAACACAGCAATTGGATCGGAATCAAATAGAAAAGGGACAATGCCCACTTAAGTACAAGAAGACTGACTCTTCTTACTGACTATGGTTTGAACCATTCCTGTGACACTAGTTATAGATTACGATGCATCACTTCAGGTTTACTGTATCCATCTGAAAGGCTTATTGACGATGAAACACAGAAATTGCATCGGAATTAAATACAAAAGGCGTAAGGACGATTTAAGAACAAGAAGACGGTCTCTTCTTACTGTATATGTTTTGAACCATTCCTGTGACACTAGTTATAGATTCCGATGCATCACTCCATGTTTACTGTATCCCTAGGACCTTATTATTGACGATGAAACACTGAAATTGCATCGGAATTAAATAGAAAAAGCACAGTGCCGACGTAAGTACACGAAGAGTGACTCTTCTTACTGACTATGTTTTGAACCATTCCTGTGACACTAGTTATAGATTCCGATGCTTCACTTCAGGTTAACTGTATCCCTTCGGTCCTTCTTATTGACCATGAAACACAGAAATTGCATCGGAATTAAATACAAAAGGCACAATGCCGACTTAAGTACAAGAAGACTGACTCTTCCTACTGTCTATGTTTTGAACAATTCCTGTGACACTAGTTATAGATTCCGATGCTTCACTTCAGGGTTTCTGTATCACTTGGACCTTCGTATTCACGATGAAACACTGGAATTGCATCGGAATTAAATACAAAAGGCACAATGCCGACTTAAGTACATGAAGACCGACTCTTCTTACTGACTATGCTTGAACCATTCCTGTGACACTAGTTATAGATTCCGATGCTTCACTTCAGGTTCACTGTATCCCTTCGGTCCTTCTTATTGACGATGAAACACAGAAATTGCATCGGAATTAAATACAAAAGGCACAATGCCGGCTTCAGGACAAGAGGACTGAATCTTCATACTGTCTATGCTTTGAACCAATCCTGTGACACTAGTTATAGATTCCGATGCTTCACTTCCGTTTTACTGCATACCTTGGACCTTCTTATTGACGATGAAACACAGAAATTGCATCCGATTTAAATACAAAAGGCACAATGCCGACTTAAGTACAAAAAGACTGCCTCTTCTTACTGACTATGTTGTAAACCATTACTGTGACACAGTTATAGATTCCGATGCTTCAATTCATGTTTACTGTATCCCTCTGACCTTCTTATTGACGATGAAACACAGAAATTGCATCGGAATTAAATACAAAAGGCACAATGCCAACTTAAGTACAAGAAGACTGACTCTTCTTACTGACTCTGTTTGAACCATTCCTGCGATACTAGTTATAGATTCCGATGCTTGACTTCAGTTTTACTATATTCCTTGGACCTAATTATTGAGGATGAAACACAGAAATTGCATCGGAATTAAATACAAAAGGCATAAGGCCGACTTAAGGACAAGAAGACGGTCTCTTCTTACTGTCTATGTTTTGAACTATTCCTGTGACACTAGTTATAGATTCCGATGCTTCACTCCAGGTTTACTGTATCCCTAGGACCTTCTTATTGACGATGAAACACTGAAATTGCATCGGAATTAAATAGAAAAGGCACAGTGCCGACGTAAGTACACGAAGAGGTACTCTTCTTACTGACTATGTTTTGAACCGTTCCTGTGGCACTAGTTATAGATTCCGACGCTTCACTTCAGGTTTACTGTATCCCTCTGACCTTCTTATTGACGATGAAACACAGAAATTGCATCGGAGTTAAATACAAAAGGCACAATGCCGACTTAAGTACAAGAAGACTGTATCTACTGACTGTCTATGATTTTAACCATTCCTGTGACATTAGTTATAGATTTCGATGCTTCACTCCACGTTTACTGTATCCCTCTGACCTTCTTATTGACGATGAAACACAGAAATTGCATCGGAATTAAATACAAAAGGCACAATGCCGACTTAAGTACAAGAAGACTGACTCTTCCTACTGTCTATGTTTTGAACCATTCCTGTGACACTAGTTATAGATTCCGATGCTTCACTTCAGGGTTTCTGTATCCCTTGGACCTTTGTATTCACGATGAAACACAGGAATTGCATCGGAATAAAATACAAAAGGCACAATGCCGACTTAAGTACATGAAGACCGACTCTTCTTACTGACTATGCTTGAACCATTCCTGTGACACTAGTTATAGATTCTGATGCTTCACTTCAGGTTTACTGTATCCCTCTGACCATCTTATTGACGATGAAACACAGAAATTGCATCGGAATTAAATACAAAAGGCACAATGCCGACTTAAGTACAAGAAGACTGTATATTCTGACTGTCTATGATTTAAACCATTCCGGTGACATTAGTTATAGATTTCGATGCTTCACTCCAGGTTTACTGTATCCCTTGGAGCTTCGTATTGACGATGAAACACAGAAATTGGATCGGAATCAAATAGAAAAGGGACAATGCCCACTTAAGTACAAGAAGACTGACTCTTCTTACTTTCTATGTTTTGAACCATTCCTGCGACACTAGTTATAGATTCCGATGCTTCACTTCAGGTTTATTGTATCCCTTGGACCTTCGTATTGACGATGAAACACAGAAATTGCATCGGAATTAAATACAAAAGGCACAATGCCGACTTAAGTACAAGAAGACTGACTCTTCTTACTGACTATTTTTTGAACCAATCCTGTGACACTAGTTATAAATTCCGATGCTTCACTTCAGGTTTACTGCATCCCTTGGACCTTCGTATTGACGATGAAACACAGAAATTGCATCGGAATGAAATACAAAAGGCACAATGCCGACTTAAGTACAAAAAGACTGACTCTTGTTACTGACTATGATTTGAAACATTCCTGTGACACTAGTTATAGATTCCGATGCTTCACTTCAGGTTTACTATACCCCCTGACCTTCTTATTGACGATGAAACACAGAAATTGCATCGAAATTGAATACAAAAGGCACAATGCCGACTTAAGTACAAGAAGACTGACTCTTCTTACTATGTTTTGAACCATTCCAGTGACACTAGTAATAGATTCCGATGCTTCACTTCAGGTTTACTGTATCCCTCTGACCTTCTTATTGACGATGAAACACAGAAATTGCATCAGAATGAAATAAAAAAGGCACAATGCCGACTTAAGTACAATAAGACTGACTCATCTTACTGTCTATGTTTTGAACCATTCCTGTGACACTAGTTATAGATTCCGATGATTCCCTTCAGGTTTACTGTTTCCCTTGGTCCTTCTTATTGACGATGAAACACAGAAATTGCATCGGAATTAAATACAAAAGGCACAATGCCGAATTAAGTACAAGAAGACTGACTCTTCCTACTGTCTATGTTTTGAACCATTGCTGTGACACTAGTTATAGATTCCGATGCTTCACTTCAGGGTTTCTGTATCCCTTGGACCTTCGTATTCACCATGAAACACAGGAATTGCATCGAAATTAAATACAAAAGGCACAATGCCGACTTAAGTACATGAAGACCGACTCTTCTTACTGACTATGCTTGAACCATTCCTGTGACACTAGTTATAGATTCCGATGATTCACTTCTGGTTTACCGTATCCCTTGGACCTTCTTATTGACGATGAAACACTGAAATTGCATCGGAATTAAATAGAAAAGGCACAATGCCAACTTAAGTACAAGAAGACTGACTCTTCTTACTGTCTATGTTTTGAATCATTCCTGCGATACTTGTTATAGATTCCGATGCTTGACTTCAGTTTTACTATATCCCTTGGACCTTCTTATTGACGATGAAACACAGAAATTGCATCGGAATTAAATACAAAAGGCGTAAGGACGATTTAAGAACAAGAAGACGGTCTCTTCTTACTGTCTATGTTTTGAACCATTCCTGTGACACTAGTTATAGATTCCGATGCATCACTCCAGGTTTACTGTATCCCTAGGACCTTATTATTGACGATGAAACACTGAAATTGCATCGGAATTAAATAGAAAAAGCACAGTGCCGACGTAAGTACACGAAGAGTGACTCTTCTTACTGACTATGTTTTGAACCATTCCTGTGACACTAGTTATAGATTCCGATGCTTCACTTCAGGTTAACTGTATCCCTTCGGTCCTTCTTATTGACCATGAAACACAGAAATTGCATCGGAATTAAATACAAAAGGCACAATGCCGACTTAAGTACAAGAAGACTGACTCTTCCTACTGTCTATGTTTTGAACAATTCCTGTGACACTAGTTATAGATTCCGATGCTTCACTTCAGGGTTTCTGTATCACTTGGACCTTCGTATTCACGATGAAACACTGGAATTGCATCGGAATTAAATACAAAAGGCACAATGCCGACTTAAGTACATGAAGACCGACTCTTCTTACTGACTATGCTTGAACCATTCCTGTGACACTAGTTATAGATTCCGATGCTTCACTTCAGGTTTACTGTAACCCTCTGACCTTCTTATTGACGATGAAACACAGAAATTGCATCGGAATTAAATACAAAAGGCACAATGCCGACTTAAGTACAAGAAGACTGTATCTTCTGACTGTCTACGATTTAAACCATTCCGGTGACATTAGTTATGGATTTCGATGCTTCACTCCAGGTTTACTGTATCCCTTGGACCTTCGTATTGACGATGAAACACAGCAATTGGATCGGAATCAAATAGAAAAGGGACAATGCCCACTTAAGTACAAGAAGACTGACTCTTCTTACTGACTATGGTTTGAACCATTCCTGTGACACTAGTTATAGATTACGATGCATCACTTCAGGTTTACTGTATCCATCTGAAAGGCTTATTGACGATGAAACACAGAAATTGCATCGGAATTAAATACAAAAGGCGTAAGGACGATTTAAGAACAAGAAGACGGTCTCTTCTTACTGTATATGTTTTGAACCATTCCTGTGACACTAGTTATAGATTCCGATGCATCACTCCATGTTTACTGTATCCCTAGGACCTTATTATTGACGATGAAACACTGAAATTGCATCGGAATTAAATAGAAAAAGCACAGTGCCGACGTAAGTACACGAAGAGTGACTCTTCTTACTGACTATGTTTTGAACCATTCCTGTGACACTAGTTATAGATTCCGATGCTTCACTTCAGGTTAACTGTATCCCTTCGGTCCTTCTTATTGACCATGAAACACAGAAATTGCATCGGAATTAAATACAAAAGGCACAATGCCGACTTAAGTACAAGAAGACTGACTCTTCCTACTGTCTATGTTTTGAACAATTCCTGTGACACTAGTTATAGATTCCGATGCTTCACTTCAGGGTTTCTGTATCACTTGGACCTTCGTATTCACGATGAAACACTGGAATTGCATCGGAATTAAATACAAAAGGCACAATGCCGACTTAAGTACATGAAGACCGACTCTTCTTACTGACTATGCTTGAACCATTCCTGTGACACTAGTTATAGATTCCGATGCTTCACTTCAGGTTCACTGTATCCCTTCGGTCCTTCTTATTGACGATGAAACACAGAAATTGCATCGGAATTAAATACAAAAGGCACAATGCCGGCTTCAGGACAAGAGGACTGAATCTTCATACTGTCTATGCTTTGAACCAATCCTGTGACACTAGTTATAGATTCCGATGCTTCACTTCCGTTTTACTGCATACCTTGGACCTTCTTATTGACGATGAAACACAGAAATTGCATCCGATTTAAATACAAAAGGCACAATGCCGACTTAAGTACAAAAAGACTGCCTCTTCTTACTGACTATGTTGTAAACCATTACTGTGACACAGTTATAGATTCCGATGCTTCAATTCATGTTTACTGTATCCCTCTGACCTTCTTATTGACGATGAAACACAGAAATTGCATCGGAATTAAATACAAAAGGCACAATGCCAACTTAAGTACAAGAAGACTGACTCTTCTTACTGACTCTGTTTGAACCATTCCTGCGATACTAGTTATAGATTCCGATGCTTGACTTCAGTTTTACTATATTCCTTGGACCTAATTATTGAGGATGAAACACAGAAATTGCATCGGAATTAAATACAAAAGGCATAAGGCCGACTTAAGGACAAGAAGACGGTCTCTTCTTACTGTCTATGTTTTGAACTATTCCTGTGACACTAGTTATAGATTCCGATGCTTCACTCCAGGTTTACTGTATCCCTAGGACCTTCTTATTGACGATGAAACACTGAAATTGCATCGGAATTAAATAGAAAAGGCACAGTGCCGACGTAAGTACACGAAGAGGTACTCTTCTTACTGACTATGTTTTGAACCGTTCCTGTGGCACTAGTTATAGATTCCGACGCTTCACTTCAGGTTTACTGTATCCCTCTGACCTTCTTATTGACGATGAAACACAGAAATTGCATCGGAGTTAAATACAAAAGGCACAATGCCGACTTAAGTACAAGAAGACTGTATCTACTGACTGTCTATGATTTTAACCATTCCTGTGACATTAGTTATAGATTTCGATGCTTCACTCCACGTTTACTGTATCCCTCTGACCTTCTTATTGACGATGAAACACAGAAATTGCATCGGAATTAAATACAAAAGGCACAATGCCGACTTAAGTACAAGAAGACTGACTCTTCCTACTGTCTATGTTTTGAACCATTCCTGTGACACTAGTTATAGATTCCGATGCTTCACTTCAGGGTTTCTGTATCCCTTGGACCTTTGTATTCACGATGAAACACAGGAATTGCATCGGAATAAAATACAAAAGGCACAATGCCGACTTAAGTACATGAAGACCGACTCTTCTTACTGACTATGCTTGAACCATTCCTGTGACACTAGTTATAGATTCTGATGCTTCACTTCAGGTTTACTGTATCCCTCTGACCATCTTATTGACGATGAAACACAGAAATTGCATCGGAATTAAATACAAAAGGCACAATGCCGACTTAAGTACAAGAAGACTGTATATTCTGACTGTCTATGATTTAAACCATTCCGGTGACATTAGTTATAGATTTCGATGCTTCACTCCAGGTTTACTGTATCCCTTGGAGCTTCGTATTGACGATGAAACACAGAAATTGGATCGGAATCAAATAGAAAAGGGACAATGCCCACTTAAGTACAAGAAGACTGACTCTTCTTACTGACTATGGTTTGAACCATTCCTGTGACATTAGTTATAGATTCCGATGCATCACTTCAGGTTTACTGTATCCCTTGGACCTTCGTATTGACGATGAAACACAGAAATTGGATCGGAATCAAATAGAAAAGGGACAATGCCCACTTAAGTACAAGAAGACGGACTCTTCTTACTGACTATGGTTTGAACCATTCCTGTGACACTAGTTATAGATTCCGATGCTTCACTTCAGGTTTACTGTATCCCTCTGACCTTCTTATTGACGATGAAACACAGAAATTGCATCGGAATTAAATACAAAAGGCTCAATGCCGACTTAAGTACAACAAGACTGTATCTTCTGACTGTCTATGATTTAAACCATTCTTGTGACATTAGTTATAGATTTCGATGCTTCACTCCACGTTTACTGTATCCCTTGGACCTTCGTATTGACGATGAAACACAGAAATTGGATCGGAATCAAATAGAAAAGGCACAATGCCGACTTAAGTACAAGAAGGCTGACTCTTCTTACTGACTATGGTTTGAACCATTCCTGTGACACTAGTTATAGATTCCGATGCAGCACTTCAGTTTTACTGTATCCATCTGACCGTCTTATTGACGATGAAACACAGATATTGCATCGGAATTAAATAGAAAAGGCACAATGCCGACTTAAGTACAAGAACACTGACTCTTCTTACTGTCTATGTTTTGAACCAACCCTGTGAGACTAGTTATAGATTCCAATGCTTCACTTCAGGTTTACTGTATCCCTTCGGTCCCTCTTAATGACGATGAAACGCAGAAATTGCATCGGAATTAAATACAAAAGGCATAATGCCGACATAAGGACAAGAAGACTGACTCTTCTTACTGTCTATGTTTTGAACCAATCCTGTGACACTAGTTAGAGATTCCGATGCTTCACTTCCGTTTTACTGCATACTTTGGACCTTCTTATTGCCGATGAAACACAGAAATTGCATCGGAATTAATTACAAAAGGCACAATGCCTACTTAAGTACAAAAAGACTGTCTCTTCTTCCTGACTATGTTGTGAACCATTACTGTGACACTAGTTATAGATTCCAATGCTTCACTTCATGTTTACTGTATCCCTCTGACCTTCTTATTGACGATGGAACACAGTAATTGCATCGGAATTAAAAAAAAAAGGCACACTGCCGACTTAAGTACAAGAAGACTGACTCTTCTTACTGACTATGTTTGAACCATTCCTGTGACACTAGTTATAGATTCCGATGCTTCACTTCAGGTTTACTATATCCCTCTGACCTTCTTATTGACGATGAAACACAGAAATTGCATCGGAATTAAATACAAAAGGCACAATGCCGACTTAAGTACAAGAAGACTGTATCTTCTTACTGTCCATGTTTGAACCATTCCTGTGACACTAGTTATAGATCCCGATGCTTCACCCCAGGTTTACTGAATCCCTTGGACCTTCGTATTGACGATGAAACACAGAAATTGGATCGGAATCAAATAGAAAAGTCACAATGCCGACTTAAGTACAAGAAGGCTGACTCTTCTTACTGACTATGGTTTGAACCATTCCTGTGACACTAGTTATAGATTCCGATGCAGCACTTCAGTTTTACTGTATCCATCTGACCGTCTTATTGACGATGAAACACAGATATTGCATCGGAATTAAATAGAAAAGGCACAATGCCGACTTAAGTACAAGAACACTGACTCTTCTTACTGTCTATGTTTTGAACCAACCCTGTGACACTAGTTATAGATTCCAATGCTTCACTTCAGGTTTACTGTATCCCTTCGGTCCTTCTTAATGACGATGAAACACAGAAATTGCATCGAAATTGAATACAAAAGGCACAATGCCGACTTAAGTACAAGAAGACTGACTCTTCTTACTATGTTTTGAACCATTCCAGTGACACTAGTTATAGATTCCGATGCTTCACTTCAGGATTACTGTATCCCTCTGACCTTCTTATTGACGATGAAACACACAAATTGCATCGGAATTAAATAGAAAAGTCACAATGCCGACTTAAGTACAAGCAGACTGACTCTTCTTACTGTCTATGTTATGAACCATTCCTGTGACTCTAGTTATGGATTCCGATGTTTGACTTCAGTTTTACTGTATCCCTTGTACCTTCTTATTGACGATGAAACACAGAAATTGCATCGGAATTAAATACAAAAGGCACAATGCCGACTTAAGTAAAAGAGACTGACTCTTCTTACTGACTATGCTTTGAACCATTCCTGTGACACTAGTTATTGATTTCGATGCTTTACTTCAGGTTTACTGTATCCCTCTGACGTTCTTATTGACGATGAAACAGAGAAATTGCATCGGAATTAAATAGGAAAAGCAGAATGCGGAGTTAAGTACAAGAAGACTGACTCTTCTTACTGACTATGTTTTGAACCATTCCTGTGACTCTAGTTAAAGTCTCCGATGCTTCACTTCAGGTTTACTGTATCCCTCTGACCTTCTTATTGACGTTGAAACACAGAAATAGCATCAGAATGAAATAAAAAAGGCACAATGCCGACTTAAGTACAACCAGACTGACTCATCTTACTGTCTATGTTTTGAACCATTCCTGTGACACTAGTTATAGATTCCGATGATTCCCTTCAGGTTTACTGTATCCCTTGGACCTTCTTGTTGACGATGAAACACAGAAATTGCATCGGAATTAAATACAAAAGGCACAATGCCGACATAAGTACAAGAAGACTGACCCTTCCTACTGTCTATGCTTTGAACCATTCCTGTGACACTAGTTATAGATTCCGATGCTTCACGTCAGGGTGTCTGTATCCCTTGGACCTTCGTATTGACGATGAAACACAGGAATTGCATCGGAATTAAATACAAATGGCACAATGCCGACTTAAGTACTTGAAGACCGACTTTTCTTACTGACTATGTTTGAACCATTCCAGTGACACTAGTTATAGATTCCGATGCATCACTTCTTGTTTACTGTATCCCTTGGACCTTCTTATTGACGATGAAACACTGAAATTGCATCGGAGCTTCACTTCAGGTTTACTGTATCCCTCTGACCTTCTTATTGACGATGAAACCCAGAAATTGCATCGGAATTAAATACAAAAGGCACAATGCAGACTTAAGTACAAGAAGACTGCATCTTCTGACTGTCTATGATTTAAACCATTCCTGTGACATTAGTTATGGATTTCGATGCTTCACTCCAGGTTTACTGTAACCCCTGGGACCTTCGTATTGACGATGAAACACAGATATTGGATCGGAATCAAATAGAGAAGGCACAATGCCGACTTAAGTACAAGAAGACTGACTCTTCTTACTGTCTAGGTTTTGAACCAATCCTGTGACACTAGTTATAGATTCCGATGCTTCACTTCAGGGTTTCTGTATCCCTTGGACCTTCGTATTGACGATGAAACACAGAAATTGGATCGGAATCAAATAGAAAAGGCACAATGCCGACTTAAGTACAAGAAGACTGACTCTTCTTACTGTCTAGGTTTTGAACCAATCCTGTGACACTAGTTATAGATTACGATGCTTGACTTCAGTTTTACTATATCCCTTGGACCTTCGTATTGACGATGAAACACAGAAATTGCATCGGAATTAAATACAAAAGGAATAAGGCCGACTTAAGGACAAGAAGACGGTCTCTTCTTACTCTCTATGTTTTGAACCATTCTTGTGACACTAGTTATAGATTCCGATGCTTCACTCCAGGTTTACTGTATCCCTAGGACCTTCTTATTGACGATGAAACACTGAAATTGCATCGGAATTAAATAGAAAATGCACAGTGCCGACGTAAGTACACGAAGAGTGACTCTTCTTACTGACTATGTTTTGAACCATTCCTGTGACACTAGTTATAGATTCCGATGCTTCACTTCAGGTTTACTGTATCCCTCTGACCTTCTTATTGACGATGAAACCCAGAAATTGCATCGGAATTAAATACAAAAGGCACAATGCCGACTTAAGTACAAGAAGACTGCATCTTCTGACTGTCTATGATTTAAACCATTCCTGTGACATTAGTTATGGATTTCGATGCTTCAGTCCAGGTTTACTGTATCCCTTGGACCTTCGTATTGACGATGAAACACAGAAATTGGATCGGAATCAAATAGAAAAGGCACAATGCCGACTTAAGTACAAGAAGACTGACTCTTCTTACTGTCTAGGTTTTGAACCAATCCTGTGACACTAGTTATAGATTCCGATGCTTCACTTCAGGGTTTCTGTATCCCTTGGACCTTCGTATTGACGATGAACCACAGAAATTGGATCGGAATCAAATAGAAAAGGCACAATGCCGACTTAAGTACAAGAAGACTGACTCTTCTTACTGTCTAGGTTTTGAACCAATCCTGTGACACTAGTTATAGATTCCGATGCTTCACTTCAGGGTTTCTGTATCCCTTGGACCTTCTTATTGACGATGAAACACAGAAATTGCATCGGAATTAAATACAAAAGGCATAAGGCCGCTTAAGGACAAGAAGACGGTCTCTTCTTACTGTCTATGTTTTGAACCATTCCTGTGACACTAGTTATAGATTCCGATGCTTCACTTCCGTTTTACTGCATACCTTGGACCTTCTTATTGACAACGAAACACAGAAATTGCATCGGAATTAAATACAAAAGGCACAATGCCGACTTAAGTACAAGAAGACTGACTCTTCTTACTGACTATGTTTGAACCATTCCTGTGACACTAGTTATAGATTCCGATGCTTCACTTCATGTTTACTGTATCCCTCTGATCTCTTATAGACGATGAAACACTGAAATTGCATCGGAATTAAATAGAAAAGGCACAATGCCGACTTAAGTACAAGAAGACTGACTCTTCTTACTGTCTAGGTTTTGAACCATTCCTGTGACACTAGTTATAGTTTCCGATGTTTGACTTCAGTTTTACTGTATCCCTTGCACCTTCTTATTGACGATGAAACACAGAAATTGCATCGGAATTAAATACAAAAGGCATAAGGCCGCTTAAGGACAAGAAGACGGTCTCTTCTTACTGTCTATGTTTTGAACCATTCCTGTGACACTAGTTATTGATTCCGATGCATCACTTCAGGTTTACTGTATCCCTCTGACCTTCTTATTGACGAAGAAACACAGAAATTGCATCGGAATTAAATACAAAAGCACAATGCCGATTTAAGTCCTGTCTATGTTTCGAACCATTCCTGTGACACTAGTTATAGATTCCGATGCTTCACTTCATGTTTACTATTTCCCTCTGACCTTCTTATTGACGATGAAACACAGATATTGCATCGAAATTGAATACAAAAGGCACAATGGCGAGTTAAGTACAAGAAGACTGACTCTTCTTACTATGTTTTGAACCATTCCAGTGACACTAGTTATAGATTCAGATGCTTCACTTCAGGTTTACTGTATCCCTCTGACCTGCTTATTGACGATGAAACACACAAATTGCATCGGAATTAAATAGAAAAGGCACAATGCCGACTTTAGTACAAGAAGACTGACTCTTCTTACTGTCTATGTTATGAACCATTCCTGTGACACTAGTTATAGATTCCGATGTTTGACTTCAGTTTTACTGTATCTCTTGTACCTTCTTATTGACGATGAAACACAGAAATTGCATCGGAATTAAATACAAAAGGCACAATGTCGACTTAAGTAAAAGAGACTGACTCTTCTTACTGACAATGGTTTGAACCATTCCTGTGACACTAGTTATTGATTCCGATGCTTTACTTCAGGTTTACTGTATCCCTCAGACGTTCTTATTGACGATGAAACAGAGATATTGCATCGGAATTAAATAGGAAAAGCACAATGCCGAGTTAAGTACAAGGAGACTGACTCTTGTTACTGACTATGTTTTGAACCATTCCTGTGACTCTAGTTACAGTCTCCGATGCTTCACTTCAGGTTTACTGTATCCCTCTGACCTTCTTATTGACGATGAAACACAGAAATTGCATCAGAATGAAATAAAAAAGGCACAATGCCGACTTAAGTACAAGAAGACTGACTCTTCTTACTGTCTATGTTTTGAACCATTCCTGAGACACTAGTTAGAGATTCCGATGATTCCCTTCAGGTTTACTGTATCCCTTGGACCTTCTTATTGACGATGAAACACAGAAATTGAATCGGAATTAAATACAAAAGGCACAATGCCGACTAAAGTACAAGAAGACTGAATCTTCCTACTGTCTATGTTTTGAACCATTCCTGTAACACTAGTTATAGATTCCGATGCTTCACTTAGGGGTTTCTGTATCCCTTGGACCTTCTTATTGACGATGAAACACAAAAATTGCATCGGAATTAATTACAAAAGGCATAAGGCCGCTTAAGGACAAGAAGACGGCCTCTTCTTACTGTCTATGTTTTGAACCATTCCTGTGACACTAGTTATAGATTCCGATGCTTCACTCCAGGTTTACTGTATCCCTAGGACCTTCTTATTGACGATGAAACACTGAAATTGCATCGGAATTAAATAGAAAAGCCACAGTGCCGACGTAAGTACACGAAGAGTGACTCTTCTAACTGTCTATGTTTTGAACCTTTTCTGTGACACTAGTTATGGATTCCGATGTTTCACTTCAGGTTTACTGTATCCCTTTGACCTTCTTATTGACGATGAAACACAGAAATTGCATCGGAATTAAATACAAAAGGCACAATGCCGACTTAAGTACAAGAAGACTGCATCTTCTGACTGTCTATGATTTAAACCATTCCTGTGACATTAGTTATGGATTTCGATGCTTCAGTCCAGGTTTACTGTATCCCTTGGACCTTCGTATTGACGATGAAACACAGAAATTGGATCGGAATCAAATAGAAAAGGCACAATGCCGACTTAAGTACAAGAAGACTGACTCTTCTTACTGTCTAGGTTTTGAACCAATCCTGTGACACTAGTTATAGATTCCGATGCTTCACTTCAGGGTTTCTGTATCCCTTGGACCTTCGTATTGACGATGAACCACAGAAATTGGATCGGAATCAAATAGAAAAGGCACAATGCCGACTTAAGTACAAGAAGACTGACTCTTCTTACTGTCTAGGTTTTGAACCAATCCTGTGACACTAGTTATAGATTCCGATGCTTTAACTTCAGGGTTTTTGTATCCCTTGGACCTTCTTATTGACGATGAAACACAGAAATTGCATCGGAATTAAATACAAAAGGCATAAGGCCGCTTAAGGACAAGAAGACGGTCTCTTCTTACTGTCTATGTTTTGAACCATTCCTGTGACACTAGTTATAGATTCCGATGCTTCACTTCCGTTTTACTGCATACCTTGGACCTTCTTATTGACAACGAAACACAGAAATTGCATCGGAATTAAATACAAAAGGCACAATGCCGACTTAAGTACAAGAAGACTGACTCTTCTTACTGACTATGTTTGAACCATTCCTGTGACACTAGTTATAGATTCCGATGCTTCACTTCATGTTTACTGTATCCCTCTGATCTCTTATAGACGATGAAACACTGAAATTGCATCGGAATTAAATAGAAAAGGCACAATGCCGACTTAAGTACAAGAAGACTGACTCTTCTTACTGTCTAGGTTTTGAACCATTCCTGTGACACTAGTTATAGTTTCCGATGTTTGACTTCAGTTTTACTGTATCCCTTGCACCTTCTTATTGACTATGAAACACAGAAATTGCATCGGAAATAAATGCAAAAGGCACAATGCCGACTTAAGTACAAGAAGACTGACTCTTCTTACTGACTATGGTTTGAACCATTCCTGTGACACTAGTTATTGATTCCGATGCATCACTTCAGGTTTACTGTATCCCTCTGACCTTCTTATTGACGAAGAAACACAGAAATTGCATCGGAATTAAATACAAAAGCACAATGCCGATTTAAGTCCTGTCTATGTTTTGAACCATTCCTGTGACACTAGTTATAGATTCCGATGCTTCACTTCATGTTTACTATTTCCCTCTGACCTTCTTATTGACGATGAAACACAGATATTGCATCGAAATTGAATACAAAAGGCACAATGGCGAGTTAAGTACAAGAAGACTGACTCTTCTTACTATGTTTTGATCCATTCCAGTGACACTAGTTATAGATTCAGATGCTTCACTTCAGGTTTACTGTATCCCTCTGACCTGCTTATTGACGATGAAACACACAAATTGCATCGGAATTAAATAGAAAAGGCACAATGCCGACTTTAGTACAAGAAGACTGACTCTTCTTACTGTCTATGTTATGAACCATTCCTGTGACACTAGTTATAGATTCCGATGTTTGACTTCAGTTTTACTGTATCTCTTGTACCTTCTTATTGACGATGAAACACAGAAATTGCATCGGAATTAAATACAAAAGGCACAATGTCGACTTAAGTAAAAGAGACTGACTCTTCTTACTGACAATGGTTTGAACCATTCCTGTGACACTAGTTATTGATTCCGATGCTTTACTTCAGGTTTACTGTATCCCTCAGACGTTCTTATTGACGATGAAACAGAGATATTGCATCGGAATTAAATAGGAAAAGCACAATGCCGAGTTAAGTACAAGAAGACTGACTCTTGTTACTGACTATGTTTTGAACCATTCCTGTGACTCTAGTTACAGTCTCCGATGCTTCACTTCAGGTTTACTGTATCCCTCTGACCTTCTTATTGACGATGAAACACAGAAATTGCATCAGAATGAAATAAAAAAGGCACAATGCCGACTTAAGTACAAGAAGACTGACTCTTCTTACTGTCTATGTTTTGAACCATTCCTGAGACACTAGTTAGAGATTCCGATGATTCCCTTCAGGTTTACTGTATCCCTTGGACCTTCTTATTGACGATGAAACACAGAAATTGAATCGGAATTAAATACAAAAGGCACAATGCCGACTAAAGTACAAGAAGACTGAATCTTCCTACTGTCTATGTTTTGAACCATTCCTGTAACACTAGTTATAGATTCCGATGCTTCACTTAGGGGTTTCTGTATCCCTTGGACCTTCTTATTGACGATGAAACACAGAAATTGCATCGGAATTAATTACAAAAGGCATAAGGCCGCTTAAGGACAAGAAGACGGTCTCTTCTTACTGTCTATGTTTTGAACCATTCCTGTGACACTAGTTATAGATTCCGATGCTTCACTCCAGGTTTACTGTATCCCTAGGACCTTCTTATTGACGATGAAACACTGAAATTGCATCGGAATTAAATAGAAAAGCCACAGTGCCGACGTAAGTACACGAAGAGTGACTCTTCTAACTGTCTATGTTTTGAACCTTTTCTGTGACACTAGTTATAGATTCCGATGTTTCACTTCAGGTTTACTGTATCCCTTTGACCTTCTTATTGACGATGAAACACAGAAATTGCATCGGAATTAAATACAAAAGGCACAATGCCGACTTAAGTACAAGAAGACTGAGCCTTCTTACTGACTATGGTTTGAACCATTCCTGTGACACTAGTTGTAGATTCCGATGCATCACTTCAGGTTTACTGTATCCATCTGACCGTCTTATTGACGATGAAACACAGAAATTGCATCGGAATTAAATAGAAAAGTCACAATGCCGACTTAAGTACAAGAACACTGACTCTTCTTACTGTCTATGTTTTGAACCAATCCTGTGACACTAGTTATAGATTCCGATGCTTCACTTCAGGTTTACTGTATCCCTTCGGTCCTTCTTATTGACGATGAAACACAGAAATTGCATCGGAATTAAATACAAAAGGCACAATTCCGACTTCAGGACAAGAAGACTGACTCTTCTTACTGTCTATGTTTTGAACCAATCCTGTGACACTAGTTAAAGATTCCGATGCTTCACTTCCGTTTTACTGCATACCTTGGACCTTCTTATTGACGATGAATCACAGAAATTGCATCGGAATTAAATACAAAAGGCACAATGCTGACTTAAGGTCAAGAAGACTGACTCTTCTTACTGACTATGTTTTGAACCATTCCGGTGACTCTAGTTATAGATTCCGATGCTTCAGTTCAGGTTAACTGTAACCCTCTCACCTACTTATTGACGGTGAAACACAGAAATTGCACCGCAAATAAATACAAATGGCACAATGCCGACTTAAGTACAAGAAGACTGACTCTTCTTACTGTCTATGTTTTGAACCATTCCTGTGACACTAGTTATAGATTCCGATGCTTCACTCCAGGTTTACTGTATGCCTTGGAACTTCTTATTGACGATGAAACACAGGAATTGCATCGGAATTAAATACAAATGGCAAAATGCCGACTTAAGTACATGAAGACTGACTCTTCCTACTGTCTATGTTTTGAACCATTCCTGTGGCACTAGTTTTAATTCCGATGCTTCATTTCCGGTTTACTGTATCCCTCTGACCTTATTGACGATGAAACACAGAAATTGCATCGGAATTAAATGCAAAAGGCACAATGCCGACTTAAGGACCAGAAGACTGACTCTTCTTACAGACTATGTTTTAACCATTCCTGTGACACTAGTTATAGATTCCGATGCGTCACTTCAGGATTACTGTATCCCTCTGACCATCTTATTGACGATGAAACACAGAAATTGCATCGGAATTAAATAGAAAAGGCACAATGCCGACATAAGTACAAAAAGACTGGCTCTTCTTACTGTCTATGTTTTGAACCATTCCTGTTACACTAGTTATATATTCCGAAGCTTCACTTTAGGTTACTGTTTCCCTTGGACCTTCTAATTGACGATGAAACACAGAAATTTCAGCGGAATTAAATACAAAAGGCGCAATGCCGACTTATGTACAGGAAGACTGACTCTTCCCACTGTCTATGTTTTGAACTATTCGTGTGACACTAGTTATAGAGTCCGATGCTTCACTTCTGGTTTATTGTATCCCTTGGAATTCTTATTGACGATGAATCTCAGAAATTGCATCGGAATTAAATACAAGAGGCACAATGCCGACTTAAGTACAAGAAGACTGACTCTTCTTACTGTCTATGTTTTGAACCATTCCTGTGACACGAGTTATAGATTCCGATGCTTCACTTAAAGTTTACTGTATCCCTTGGACCTTCTAATTGACGATGAAACACAGAAATTGCATCGGAATTAAATACAAAAGGCACAATGCCCACTTAAGTACAAGAAGACTGACTCTTCTTACTGTTTATGTTTGAAGCATTCCTGTGACACAAGTTATAGATTCCGATGCTTCACTCCAGGTTTACTGTATCCCTCTGACCGTCTTATTCACGATGAAACACAGAAATGGCATCGGAATGAAATACAAAAGGCACAATGCCGGCTTCAGTACAAGAAGACTGAATCTTCCTACTGTCTATGTTTTGAACCATTCCTGTGACACTAATTATGGATTCCGATGCTTCACTTCAGGTTAACTGCATCCCTTGGACCTTCTTATTGACGATGAAACACAGAAATTGCATCATTAAATACAAAAGGCACAATGCCGACTTAAGTACAAGAAGACTGACTCTTCTTACTGTCTATGTTTTGAACCAATTCTGTGACACTAGTTATAGATCCGATGCTTCACTTCAGGTTTACTGTGTACCTTAGGTCCTTCTTATTGACGATGAAACACAGAAATTGCATCGGAATTAGATATAAAAGGCTCAATGTCGACTTAAGTACAAAATGGACTGACTCTTCTAACTGACTATGTTTTGAACCATTCCTGTAACACTAGTTATAGATTCCGATGCTTCGGTTCAGGTTTACTGTATCCCTCTGGCCTTCTTATTGACGATGAATCACAGAACTTGGATTGGAATTAAATACAAAAGGCAATATGCCGACTTAAGTACAAGAAGACTGACTCTTCTAACCGACTATGTTTTGAACCATTCCTGTGTCACTAGTTATAGATTCCGATGCTTCACTTCAGGTTTACTGAATCCCTCTGACCTTCTTATTGACGATGAAACACGGAACTTGCATCGGAATTAAATATAAAAGGCACAATGCCGACTTAAGTACAAGAAGACTGACTCTTCTTACTGTCTATGTTTTGAACCAATCCTGTGACACTAGTTATAGATTCCGATGTTTCACTTCAGGTTTACTGTATCCCTTGGACCTTCTTATTGACGAAGAAACACAGATATTGCATTGGAATTAAATACAATAGACACAATGCCGACTTAAGTACAAAAGGACTGACTCTTCTTACTGACTATGTTTTGAACCATTCCTGCGATACTAGTTATAGATTCCAATACTTGACTTCAGTTTTACTATATCCCTTGGACCTTCTTATTGACGATGAAACACAGAAATTGCATCGGAATTAAATACAAAAGGCATAAGGCCGACTTAAGGACAAGAAGACGGTCTCTTCTTACTGTCTATGTTTCGAACCATTCCTGTGACACTAGTTATAGATTCCGATTCTTCACTCCAGGTTGACTGTATCCCTAGGACGTTCTTATTAACGATGAAACACTGAAATTGCATCGGAATTAAATAGAAAAGGCACAGTGCCGACGTAAGTACACGAAGAGTGACTCTTCTAACTGACTATGTTTTGAACCATTTCTGTGACACTAGTTATAGATTCCGATGCTTCACTTCTGGTTTACTGTATCCCTCTGACCTTCTTATTGACGATGAAACACAGAAATTGCATCGGAATTAAATACAAAAGGCACAATGCCGACTTAAGTTCAAGAAGACTGTATCTTCTGACTGTCTATGATTTAAACCATTCCTGTGGCATTAGTTATAGATTTTGATGCTTCACTCCAGGTTTACTGTATCCCTTGGACCTTCGTATTGACGATGAAACACAGAAATTGGATCGGAATCAAATAGAAAAGGCACAATGCCGAGTTAAGTACAAGAAGACTGACTCTTCTTACTGACTATGGTTTGAACCATTCCTGTGACACTAGTTATAGATTCCGATGCATCACTTCAGGTTTACTGTATCCATCTGACCGTCTTATTGACGATGAAACATAGAAATTGCATCGGAATTAAATAGAAAAGGCACAATGCCGACTTAAGTACAAGAACACTGACTCTTCTTACTGTCTATGTTTTGAACCAATCCTGTGACACTAGTTATAGATTCCGATGCTTCACTTCAGGTTTACTGTATCCCTTCGGTCCTTCTTATTGACGATGAAACACAGAAATTGCATCGGAATTAAATACAAAAGGCACAATGCCGACTTAAGGACAAGAAGACTGACTCTTCTTACTGTCTATGTTTTGAACCAATCCTGTGACACTAGTTATAGATTCCGATGCTTCACTTCCGTTTTACTGCATACCTTGGACCTTCTTATTGACGATGAAACACAGAAATTGCATCGGAATTAAATACAAAAAGCACAATGCCGACTTAAGTACAAAAAGACTGACTCTTATTACTGACAATGATGTGAACCATTACTGTGACACTAGTTATAGATTCCGATGCTTCACTTCATGTTTACTGTATCCCTCTGACCTTCTTATTGACGATGAAACACAGAAATTGCATCGGAATTAAATACAAAAGGCACAATGCCGACTTAAGTACAAAAAGACTGACTCTTTTAACTGACAATGTCGTGAACCATTACTGTGACACTAGTTATAGATTCCGATGCTTCACTTTATTTTTACTGTATCCCTCTGACCTTCTTATTGACGAAGAAACACAGAAATTGCATCGGAATTAAATACAAAAGGCACAATGCCGGATTAAGTACAAGAAGACTGCTCTTTTTACTGTCTATGTTTTGAACCATTCCTGTGACACTAGTTATAGATTCCGATGTTTGATTTCAGTTTTACTGTATCCCTTGCACCTTCTTATTGACTAGGAAACACAGAAATTGCATCGGAAATAAATGCAAAAGGCACAATGCCGACTTAAGTACAAGAAGACTGACTCTTCTTACTGACTATGGTTTGAACCTTTCCTGTGACACTAGTTATAGATTCCGATGCATCACTTCAGGTTTACTGTATCCCTCTGACCTTCTTATTGATGAAGAAACACAGAAATTGCATCGGAATTAAATACAAAAGCACATTGCCGACTTAAGTCCTGTCTATGTTTTGAACCATTCCTGTGACACTAGTTATAGATTCCGACGCTTCACTTCAGGTTTACTATATCCCTCTGACCTTCTTATTGACGATGAAACACAGAAATTGCATCGGAATTAAATACAAAAGGCACAATGCCGACTTAAGTACAAGAAGACTGTATCTTCTTACTGTCTATGTTTGAACCATTCCAGTGACACTAGTTATAGATTCCAATGCTTCACTCCAGGTTTACTGAATCCCTTGGACCTTCTTATTGACGATGAAACACAGAAATTGCATCGAAATTAAATACAAAAGGCACAATGCTGACTTAAGGCCAAGAAGACTGACTCTTCTTACTGTCTATGATTTGAACCATTCCTGTGACACTAGTTATAGATTCCGATGCTTCACTCCAGGTTTACTGTATGGCTTGGACCTTCTTATTGACGATGAAACAGGAATTGCATCGGAATGAAATACAAATGGCAAAATGCCGACTTAAGTACATGAAGACTGACTCTTCCTACTGTCTATGTTTTGAATCATTCATGTGGCACTAGTTATAGATTCCGATGCTTCACTTCAGGTTTACTGTATCCCTCTGACCTTATTGACGATGAAACACAGAAATTGCATCGGAATTAAATACAAAACTCACAATACCGACTTAAGTACAAGAAGACTGACCCTTCTTACTGTCTATGTTTTGAACCATTCCTGTGACACTAGTTATAGATTCCGATGCTTCACTCCAGGTTTACTATATCACTTGGACCTTCTTATTGACGATGAAACACAGAAATTGTATCGGAATTAAATACAAAAAGCACAATGCCGACTTAAGTACAAGAAGACTGACTCTTCTTACTGACTATGCTTTGAACCATTCCTGTGACACTAATTATAGATTCCGATGCTTCACTTCAGGTTCACTGTATCCCTTGGACCTTCGTATTGACGTTGAAACACAGAAATAACATCGGAATTAAATACAAAAGGCACAATGCCGACTTATGTACATGAAGACCGACTCTTCTTACTGTCTATGTTTTGAACCAGTCTCTGTGACACAAGTTATAGATTCCGATGCTACACTGCAGGTTTACTGTATCCCTCTGAACGTCTTATTGACGATGAAACACAGAAATTGCATCGGAATGAAATACAAAAGGCACAATGCCGACTTCACTACAAGAACACTGAATCTTCCTACTGTCTATGTTTTGAACCATTCCTGTGACACTAATTATAGATTCCGATGCTTCACTTCAGGTTAACTGCATCCCTTGGACCTTCTTATTGACGATGAAACACAGAAATTGCATTGGAATTAAATACAAAAGGCACAATGCCGACTTAAGTACAAGAAGACTGGCTCTTCTTTCTGTCTATGTTTGACCCAATCCTGTGACACTAGTTTTAGATTCCGATGCTTCACTTCAGATTTACTGTATACCTTCGGTCCTTCTTATTGACGATGAAACACAGAAATTGCATCGGAATTAAATACAAAAGACACAATGCCGACTTGAGTACAAAAAGAATGACTCTTCTTACTGACTATGTTTTGAACCATTCCTGTAACACTAGTTATAGATTCCGATGCTTCACTTCAGGTTTATTGTATCCCTTGGACCTTCTTATTGACAATGAAACTCAGAAATTGCATCGTAATTAAATACAAAAGACACAATGCCGACTTAAGTACAAGAAGACTTACTCTTCTTACTGTCTATGCTTTGAACCATTCATGTGACACGAGTTACAGATTCCGATGCTTCACTTCAAGGTTACTGTATCCCTTGGACATTTTAATTGACGATGAAACACAGAAATTGCATCGGAATTAAATACAAAAGGCACAATGCCGACTTAAGTACAAGAAGACTGACACTTCATACTGTCTATGTTTTGAGGCATTCCTGTGACACTAGCTATAGATTCCGATGCTTTACTCCACGTTTACTGTATCCCTCTGACCTTCTTATTGACGATGAAAAAAAGAAATTGCATCGGAATTAAATACAAAAGTCTCAATGCCGACTTAAGTACAAGAAGACTGAATCTTCCTGCTGTCTACGTTATGAACCATTCCTGTGACACTAGTTATAGATTCCGATGCTTCACTTCAGGTTTAATGTATCCCTTAGACCTTCTTATTGACGATGAAACACAGAAATTGCATCGGAATTAAATACAAAATGCACAATGCCGACTTAAGTACAAGAAGACTGACTCTTCTTACTGTCTATGTTTTGAACCAATCCTGTGACACTAGTTATAGATCCGATGTTTCACTTCAGGTTTACTGTGTACCTTAGGTCCTTCTTATTGACGATGAAACACAGAAATTGCATCGGAATTAAATACAAAAGGCTCAATGCCGACTTAAGTACAAAAAGACTGACTCTTCTAACTGACTATGTTTTGAACCATTCCTGTAACACTAGATATAGATTCCGATGCTTCGGTTCAGGTTTACTGTATCCCTCTGACCTTCTTATTGACGATGAATCACAGAAATTGGATTGGAATTAAATACAAAAGGCAATATGCCGACTTAAGTACAAGAAGACTGACTCTTCTTACCGACTATGTTTTGAACCATTCCTGTGTCACTAGTTATAGATTCCGATGCTTCACTTCAGGTTTACTATATCACTTGGACCTTCTTATTGACGATGAAACACAGAAATTGTATCGGAATTAAATACAAAAAGCACAATGCCGACTTAAGTACAAGAAGACTGACTCTTCTTACTGACTATGCTTTGAACCATTCCTGTGACACTAATTATAGATTCCTATGCTTCACTTCAGGTTCACTGTATCCCTTGGACCTTCGTATTGACGTTGAAACACAGAAATAACATAGGAATTAAATACAAAAGGCACAATGCCGACTTATGTACATGAAGACCGACTCTTCTTACTGTCTATGTTTTGAACCAGTCTCTGTGACACAAGTTATAGATTCCGATGCTTCACTTGAGTTTTACTGTATCCCTCTGACCTTCTTTTGACGATGAAACACAGAAATTGTATCGGAATTAAATACAAATGGCACAATGCCGACTTAAGTACAAGTAGACTGACTCTTCTTACTGACTATGTTTTGAACCAATCCTGTGACACTAGTTATAGATCCGTTGTTTCACTTCAGGTTTACTGTGTACCTTAGGTCCTTCTTATTGACGATGAAACACAGAAATTGCATCGGAATTAAATACAAAAGACTCAATGCCGACTTAAGTACAAAAAGACTGACTCTTCTAACTGACTATGTTTTGTACCATTCCTGTAACACTAGTTATAGATTCCGATGCTTCGGTTCAGGTTTACTGTATCCCTCTGACCTTCTTATTGACGATGAATCACAGAAATTGGATTGGAATTAAATACAAAAGGCAATATGCCGACTTAAGTACAAGAAGACTGACTCTTCTTACCGACTAAGTTTTGAACCATTCCTGTGTCACTAGTTAGAGATTCCGACGCTTCACTTCAGGTTTACTGTATCCCTCTGACCTTCTTATTGACGATGAAACACAGAAATTGCATTGGAATTAAATACAAAAGGCACAATGCCGACTTAAGTACAAAAAGACTGACTCATCTTACTGACTATGTTTTGAACCATTCCTGTGACACTAGTTATAGATTCCGATGCTTCACTTGAATTTTACTGTATCCCTCTGACCTTCATTTGACGATGAAACACAGAAATTGCATCGGAATTAAATAAAAATGGCACAATGCCGACTTAAGTACAAGAAGACTGACTCTTCTTACTGACTATGTTTTGAACCATTCCTGTGACACTAGTTATAGATTCCGATGCATGACTTCTGTTTTACTGTATCCCTTTGACCTTCTTATTGACGATGAAACACAGAAATTGCATAGGAATTAAATACAAAAAGCACAAATCCGACTTAAGCACAAGAAGACTGACTCTTCTTACTGACTATGCTTTGAACCATTCCTGTGACACTAATTATAGATTCCGATGCTTCACTTCAGGTTCACTGTATCCCTTGGACCTTCGTATTGACGTTGAAACACAGAAATAACATCGGAATTAAATACAAAAGGCACAATGCCGACTTATGTACATGAAGACCGACTCTTCTTACTGTCTATGTTTTGAACCAGTCTCTGTGACACAAGTTATAGATTCCGATGCTTCACTTGAGTTTTACTGTATCCCTCTGACCTTCTTTTGACGATGAAACACAGAAATTGTATCGGAATTAAATACAAATGGCACAATGCCGACTTAAGTACAAGAAGACTGACTCTTCTTACTGACTATGTTTTGAACCAATCCTGTGACACTAGTTATAGATCCGATGTTTCACTTCAGGTTTACTGTGTACCTTAGGTCCTTCTTATTGACGATGAAACACAGAAATTGCATCGGAATTAAATACAAAAGACTCAATGCCGACTTAAGTACAAAAAGACTGACTCTTCTAACTGACTATGTTTTGAACCATTCCTGTAACACTAGTTATAGATTCCGATGCTTCGGTTCAGGTTTACTGTATCCCTCTGACCTTCTTATTGACGATGAATCACAGAAATTGGATTGGAATTAAATACAAAAGGCAATATGCCGACTTAAGTACAAGAAGACTGACTCTTCTTACCGACTATGTTTTGAACCATTCCTGTGACACTAGTTATAGATTCCGATGCTTCACTTGAGTTTTACTGTATCCCTCTGACCTTCTTTTGACGATGAAACACAGAAATTGCATCGGAATTAAATAAAAATGGCACAATGCCGACTTAAGTACAAGAAGACTGACTCTTCTTACTGACTATGTTTTGAACCATTCCTGTGACACTAGTTATAGATTCCGATGCATGACTTCTGTTTTACTGTATCCCTTGGACCTTCTTATTGACGATGAAACACAGAAATTGCATAGGAATTAAATACAAAAGGCACAATGTTGACTTAAGTACAAGAGACTGACTCTTCTTACTGACTATGTATTGAACCATTCCTGTGACACTAGTTATAGATTCCGATGCTTCACTTCAGGTTTACTGTATCCCTCTTACCTTCTTATTGACGATGATACACAGAAATTGCATCAGAATTAAATACAAAAAGCACAAATCCGACTTAAGCACAAGAAGACTGACTCTTCTTACTGACTATGTTTTGAACCATTCTTGTAACACTAGTTATAGATTCCGATGCTTCACTTCAGATTTACTGTATCCCTCTGACCTTCTTATTGACGATGAAACACAGGAATTGCACCGGAATTAAATAGAAAAGGCACAATGCCGACTTAAGTACAAGAAGACTGACTCTTCTTACTGTCTATGATTTGAACTATTCCTATGACACTAGTTATAGATTCTGATGCTTCACTTCAGGTTTACTGTATCCCTTGTACCTTCTTATTGACGATGAAACACAGAAATTGCATCGGAATTAAATACAAAATGCACAATGCGGACATATGTACATGAAGACCGACCCTTCTTACTGACTATGTTTGGAACCATTCCTGTGACACTAGTTATAGATTCCGATGCTTCACTTCAGGTTTACTGTATCCCATGGACCTTCTTATTGACGATGAAACACAGAAATTGCAACGGAATTAAATACAAAAGGCACAATGCCGACTTTAGTACTGTCTATGTTTTGAACCATTCCTGTGACACCAGTTATAGATTCCGATGCTTCACTCCACGTTTACTGTATCCCTTGGACCTTCTTATTGACGATAAAACACAGAAATTGCATCGGAATTAAATACAAAAAGCATAAGGCCGACATAAGGACAGGAAGACTGACTCTTCTTACTGACTATGTTTCGAACCTTTCCTGTGACACTAGTTACAGATTCCGATGCTTCACTTCAGGTTTACTGTATCCCTCTAACCTTCTTATTGACGATGAAACACATAAATTGCACCGGAATTAAATACAAAAGGCACAATGCCGACTTAAGTACAAGAAGACAGACTATTCTTTCTGTCTATGTTTTGAACCATTCCATTGACACTAGTTGTAGATTCCGATGCTTCACTCCAGGTTTACTGAGTCCCTTGGCCTTCTTATTGACGAGGAAACACAGAAATTGCATAGGAATTAAATACAAAAGGCACAATGCCGACTTAAGTACTGTCTATGTTTTGAACCATTCCTGTGACACTAGTTATAGATTCCGATGCTTCACTTCAGCTTTACTGTATCCCTTGGACCCTCTTATTGACGATGAAACACAGAAAATGCATCGGAATTAAATACATTAGGCACAATGCCGACTTAAGTACATGACGACTGACTCTTCTTACTGACTATGTTTTGAACCATTCCTGTGAGACTAGTTATAGATTCCGATGCTTCACTTCAGGTTTACTGTATCCCTTGAACATTCTTATTGACGATGAAACACAGAAATTGCATGGGAATTAAATACAAAAGGCACAATGCCGACTTAGGTGCATGAAGACTGACTCTGCTTACTGTCTATGATTCGAACCATTCCTGTGACACTAGTTGTAGATTCCGATGCTACACTCAAGGTTTGCTGTATCCCTTGGTCCTTCTTATTGACGATGAAACACAGAAATTCCATCGGAATTAAATACAAAACGCACAATGCCGACTTAAGGACAAGAAGACTGACTCTTCTTACTGACTATGTTTTGAACCATTCCTGTGACACTAGTTATAGATTCCGATGCTTCACTCCAGGTTTACTATATCCCTCGGACCTTCTTATAGACGATGAAACACAGAAATTGCATCGGAATTAAATACAAAAAGCACAATGCCGACTTAAGGACAAGAAGACTGACTCTTCTCACTGACTATGTTTTGAACCATTCCTGAGACAACAGTTATGGATCCCGATGTTTCACTTCAGGTTTACTGTATCCCTCTGACCTTGTTATTGACGATGAAACACAGAAATTGCACCGGAATTAAATACAAAATGTCAATGCCGACTGAAGTACAAGAAGACTGACTCTTCTTACTGTCTATGTTTTGAACCACTCCTGTGACACTAGTTATAGATTCCGATGCTTAACTTCAGGTTTACTGTATCCCTCTGACCTTATTGACGATGAAACACAGAAATTGCATCGGAAATAACTACAAAAGGCACAATACCGACTTAAGTACAAGAAGACTGACTCATCTTACTGTCTATGTTTTGAACCATTTCTGTGACACCAGTTACAGATTGCGATGCTTCACTTCAGGTTTGCTTTATCATTTGGACCTTCTTCTTGACTATGAAACACAGAAATTACATCGGAATTAAATACAAGAGGCACAATGCCGACTTAAGTACAAAAAGACTGACTCTTCTTACTGACTACGTTTTGAACCATTCCTGTGACACTAGTTATGGATTCCGATGCTTCACTTCAGGTTTACTGTATCCCTCTGACCTTCTTATTAACGATGAAACACAGAAATTGAACCGGAATTAAATACAAATGGCACAATGCCGACTTAAGTACAAGAAGACTGACTCTTCTAGCTGTCTATGATTTGAACCATTCCTGTGACACTAGTTATAGATTCCGGTGCTTCACTTCAGGTTTACTGTATCCCTTGGACCTTCTTATTGACGATGAAACACAGAAATTGCATTGGAATTAAATACAAAAGGCATAATGCCGACTTAAGTACAAGACGACTGACTCTTCCTAGTGCCTATGTTTTGAACCATTCCTGTGATACTAGTTATATATTCCGATGCTACATTTCGGGTTTACTGTATCCCTCTGACCTTCTTATTGACGATGAAACACAGAAATTGCACCGGAATTAAATACAAAAGTCCAATGACGACTGAAGTGCAAGAAGACTGACTCTTCTTACTGTCTATGTTTTGAACCATTCCTGTGGCACTAGTTATAGATTCCGATGCTTCACTTCAGGTTTAATGTATCCTTCTGACCTTATTGACGATGAAACACAGAAATTGCATCGGAATTAAATACTAAAGGCACAATACCGACTTAAGTACAAGAAGACTGACTCTTCATACTGTCTATGTTTTGAACCATTCCTGTGACACCAGTTACAGATTCCGATGCTTCACTTGAGTTTCACTGTATCCTCTGACATTCTTTTGACGATGAACCACAGAAATTGGATCGGAATTAAATACAAATGGCACAATGTTGACTTAAGTACAAGAGACTGACTCTTCTTACTGACTATGTTTTGAACCATTCCTATGACACTAGTTATATATTCCGATGCTTCACTTCAAGTTTACTGTATCCCTCTTACCTTCTTATTGACGATGATACACAGAAATTGCATCGGAATTAAATACAAAAAGCACAATTCCGACTTAAGCACAAGAAGACTGACTCTTCTTACTGACTATGCTTTGAACCATTCTTGTAACACTAGTTATAGATTCCGATGCTTCACTTCAGATGTACTGTATCCCTCTGACCTTCTTATTGACGATGAAACACAGAAATTGCATCGGAATTAAATAGAAAAGGCACAATGCCGACTTAAGTACAAGAAGACTGACTCCTCTTACTGTCTATGATTTGAACCATTCCTGTGACACTAGTTATAGATTCCGATGCTTCACTTCAGGTTTACTGTATCCCTTGGACCTTCTTTTTGACGATGAAACACAGAAATTGCATCGGAATTAAATACAAAAGGCACAATGCAGACTTAAGTACAAGATGACTGACTCTTCCTACTGTCTATGTTTTGAACCATTCCTGTGATACTAGTTATATTTTCCGATGCTTCACTTCAGGTTAAATGTATCCCTTGGACCTTCGTATTGACGATGAAAGACAAAAATTGCATCGGAATTAAATACAAAAGGCACAATGCCGACAAAAGTACATGAAGACCGACTCTTCTTACTGACTATGTTTGGAACCATTCCTGTGACACTAGTTATAGATTCCGATGCTTCACTTCAGGTTTACTGTATCCTCTGACCTTCTTTTGACGATGAAACACAGAAATTGCATCGGAATTAAATACAAATGGCACAATGCCGACTTAAGTACAGGAAGACTGACTCTTCTTACTGACTATCTTTTGAACCATTCCTGTGACACTAGTTATAGATTCCGATGCATGACTTCAGTTTTACTGTATCCCTTGGACCTTCTTATTGACGATGAAACACAGAAATTGCATCGGAATTAAATAGAAAAGCACAATGCCGACTTAAGTACAAGAAGACTGACTCTTGTTACTGACTATGATCTGAACCATTCCTGTGCCACCAATTATAGATTCCGATGCTTCACTTCAGGTTTACTGTATTCATTGGACCTTCTTATTGACGATGAAACACAGAAATTGCATCGGAATTAAGTACAAAAGGCACAATACCGACTAAAGTACAACAAGACTGATTCTTCCTACTGTCTATGTTTTGAACCATTCCTGTGACACTACTTATTGATTCCGATGCTTCACTTCAGCTTTAATATATCCCTTGGCCCTTCGTATTGACGATGAAACACAGAAATTGCATCGTAATTAAATATAAAAGGCACAATGCCGACTTAAGTACATGAAGACCGACTCATCTTAGTGACTATGTTTTGAACCATTCCTGTGACACTAGTTATAGATTCCGATGCTTCACTTCAGGTTTACTGTATCAATTGGACCTTCTTATAGACGATGAAACACATATATTGCATCGGAATTAAATACAAAATGCACAATGCCGACTTAAGTACTGTCTATGTTTTGAACCATTCCTGTGACACTAGTTATAGATTCCGATGTTTCACTCCAGGTTTACTGTAACCCTTGGACCTTCTTATTGACGATGAAACACTGAAATTGCAACGGAATTAAATAGAAAAGGCACAATGCCGACTTAAGTACAAGAAGACTTACTCTTCTTACTGACTATGTTTTGAACCATTCCAGTGACACTAGTTATAGATTCCGATGCTTCACTTCAGGTTTACTGTATCCATTGGACCTTCTTATTGACGATGAAACACAGAAATTGCATCGGAATGAAATACATTAGGCACAATGCCGACTTAGGTACATGAAGACTGACTCTTCTTACTGACTATGTTTTGAACCATTCCTGTGACACTAGTTATAGATTCCGATGCTTCACTTGAGTTTTACTGTATCCTCTGACCTTCTTTTGACGATGAAACACAGAAATTGCATCGCAATTAAATACAAATGGCACAATGCCGACTTAAGTACAGGAAGACTGACTCTTCTTACTGACTATCTTTTGAACCATTCCTGTGATACTAGTTATAGATTCCGATGCATGACTTCAGTTTTACTGTATCCCTTGGACCTTCTTATTGACGATGAAACACAGAAATTGCATCGGAAATAAATACAAAAGGCACAATGCCGACTTAAGGACAAGGGGACTGACTCTTCTTACTGACTACGGTTTGAACCATTCTTGAGACAATAGTTATAGATCCCGATACTTTACTTCAGGTTTACTGTATCCCTCTGACCTTCTTATTGACGATGAAACACAGAAATTGCACCGGAATTACATACAAAAGGCCATTGCCGACTGAAGTACAAGAAGACTGACTCTTCTTACTGCCTATGTTTTGAACCATTCCTGGGACACTAGTTATAGATTCCGATGCTTCACTTCAGGTTTATTGTATCCCTCTGACCTTATTGACGAAGAAACACAGAAATTGCATCGGAAATAAATACAAAAGGCACAATACCGACTTAAGTACAAGAAGACTGACTCTTCTTACTGTCTATGTTTGAACCATTCCTGTGACACCAGTTACAGATTCCGATGCTTCACTTCAGGTTTGCTGTATCATTTGGACCTTCTTCTTGACTATGAAACACGGAAATTACATCGGAATTAAATACAAAAGGCACAATGCCGACTTAAGTACAAAAAGACTGACTCTTCTTACTGACTATGTTTAGAACCATTCCTGTGACACTAGTTATGGATTCCGATTTTTCACTTCAGGTTTACTGTATACCTCTGACCTTCTTATTAACGATGAAACACAGAAATTGCACCGGAATTAAATACAAATGGCACAATGCCGACTTAAGTACAAGAAGACTGACTCTTCTAGCTGTCTATGATTTGAACCATTCCTGTGACACTAGTTATAGATTCCGGTGCTTCACTTCAGGTTTACTGTATCCCTTGGACCTTCTTATTGACGATGAAACACAGAAAATGCATTGGAATTAAATACAAAAGGCATAATACCGACTTAAGTACAAGACGACTGACTCTTCCTACTGCCTATGTTTTGAACCATTCCTGTGATACTAGTTATATATTCCGATGCTACATTTCAGGTTTACAGTATCCCTCTGACCTTCTTATTGACGATGAAACACAGAAATTGCACCGGAATTAAATACAAAAGTCCAATGACGACTGAAGTGCAAGAAGACTGACTCTTCTTACTGTCTATGTTTTGAACCATTCCTGTGGCACTAGTTATAGATTCCGATGCTTCACTTCAGGTTTAATGTATCCCTCTGACCTTATTGACGATGAAACACAGAAATTGCATCGGAATTAAATACTAAAGGCACAATACCGACTTAAGTACAAGAAGACTGACTCTTCATACTGTCTATGTTTTGAACCATTCCTGTGACACTAGTTACAGATTCCGATGCTTCACTTGAGTTTTACTGTATACTCTGACCTTCTTTTGACGATGAAACACAGAAATTGCTTCGGAATTAAATACAAATGGCACAATGTTGACTTAAGTACAAGAGACTGACTCTTCTTACTGACTATGTTTTGAACCATTCCTATGACACTAGTTATATATTCCGATGCTTCACTTCAAGTTTACTGTATCCCTCTTACCTTCTTATTGACGATGATACACAGAAATTGCATCGGAATTAAATACAAAAAGCACAATTCCGACTTAAGCACAAGAAGACTGACTCTTCTTACTGACTATGTTTTGAACCATTCTTGTAACACTAGTTATAGATTCCGATGCTTCACTTCAGATTTACTGTATCCCTCTGACCTTCTTATTGACGATGAAACACAGAAATTGCATCGGAATTAAATACAAATGGCACAATGCCGACTTATGTACAAGATGACTGACTCTTCCTACTGTCTATGTTTTGAACCATTCCTGTGATACTAGTTATATATTCCGATGCTTCACTTCAGGTTAAATGTATCCCTTGGACCTTCGTATTGACGATGATACACAAAAATTGCATCGGAATTAAATACAAAAGGCACAATGCAGACAAAAGTACATGAAGACCGACTCTTCTTACTGACTATGTTTGGAACCATTCCTGTGACACTAGTTATAGATTCCGATGCTTCACTTCAGGTTTACTGTATCCTCTGACCTTCTTTTGACGATGAAACACAGAAATTGCATCGGAATTAAATACAAATGGCACAATGCCGACTTAAGTACAGGAAGACTGACTCTTCTTACTGACTATCTTTTGAACCATTCCTGTGACACTAGTTATAGATTCCGATGCTTCACTTCAGGTTTACTGTATTCATTGGACCTTCTTATTGACGATGAAACACAGAAATTGCATCGGAATTAAGTACAAAAGGCACAATACCGACTAAAGTACAACAAGACTGATTCTTCCTACTGTCTATGTTTTGAACCATTCCTGTGACACTACTTATTGATTCCTATGCTTCACTTCAGCTTTAATATATCCCTTGGCCCTTCATATTGACGATGAAACACAGAAATTGCATCGTAATTAAATATAAAAGGCACAATGCCGACTTAAGTACATGAAGACCGACTCATCTTAGTGACTATGTTTTGAACCATTCCTGTGACACTAGTTATAGATTCCGATGCTTCACTTCAGGTTTACTGTATCCCTTGGACCTTCTTATAGACGATGAAACACATATATTGCATCGGAATTAAATACAAAATGCACAATGCCGACTTAAGTACTGTCTATGTTTTGAACCATTCCTGTGACACTAGTTATAGATTCCGATGTTTCACTCCAGGTTTACTGTATCCCTTGGACCTTCTTATTGACGATGAAACACTGAAATTGCAACGGAATTAAATAGAAAAGGCACAATGCCGACTTAAGTACAAGAAGACTTACTCTTCTTCCTGACTATGTTTTGAACCATTCCAGTGACACTAGTTATAGATTCCGATGCTTCACTTCAGGTTTACTGTATCCATTGGACCTTCTTATTGACGATGAAACACAGAAATTGCATCGGAATTAAATACATTAGGCACAATGCCGACTTAGGTACATGAAGACTGACTCTTCTTACTGACTATGTTTTGAACCATTCCTGTGACACTAGTTATAGATTCCGATGCTTCACTTGAGTTTTACTGTGTCCTCTGACCTTCTTTTGACGATGAAACACAGAAATTGCATCGGAATTAAATACAAATGGCACAATGCCGACTTAAGTACAGGAAGACTGACTCTTCTTACTGACTATCTTTTGAACCATTCCTGTGACACTAGTTATAGATTCCGATGCATGACTTCAGTTTTACTGTATCCCTTGGACCTTCTTATTGACGATGAAACACAGAAATTGCATCGGAAATAAATACAAAAGGCACAATGCCGACTTAAGGACAAGAGGACTGACTCTTTTTACTGACTATGGTTTGAACCATTCCTGAGACAATAGTTATAGATCCCGATGCTTTACTTCAGGATTACTGTATCCCTCTGACCTTCTTATTGACGATGAAACACAGAAATTGCACCGGAATTACATACAAAAGGCCATTGCCGTCTGAAGTACAAGAAGACTGACTCTTCTTACTGCCTATGTTTTGAACCATTCCTGGGACACTAGTTATAGATTCCGATGCTTCACTTCAGGTTTACTGTATCCCTCTGACCTAATTGACGAAGAAACACAGAAATTGCATCGGAAATAAATACAAAAGGCATAATACCGACTTAAGTACAAGAAGACTGACTCTTCTTACTGTCTATGTTTGAACCATTCCTGTGACACCAGTTACAGATTCCGATGCTTCACTTCAGGTTTGCTGTATCATTTGGACCTTCTTCTTGACTATGAAACACGGAAATTACATCGGAATTAAATACAAATGGCACAATGCTGCCTTAAGTACAAAAAGACTGACTCTTCTTACTGACTATGTTTAGAACCATTCCTGTGACACTAGTTATGGATTCCGATTTTTCACTTCAGGTTTACTGTATACCTCTGACATTCTTATTAACGATGAAAAACAGAAATTGCACTGGAAATAAATACAAATGGCACAATGCCGACTTAAGTACAAGAAGACTGACTCTTCTAGCTGTCTATGATTTGATCCATTCCTGTGACACTAGTTATAGATTCCGATGCTTCACTTCAGGTTTACTGTATCCCTTGGACCTTATTATTGACGATGAAACACAGAAATTGCATCGGTATTAAATACAAAAGGCACAATGCCGACTTAAGTACAAGACGACTGACTATACTTACTGTCTATGTTTTGAACCATTCCTGTGACACCAGTTACAGATTCCGATGCTTCACTTCAGGTTTGCTGTATCATTTGGACATTCTTCATGACGATGAAACACAGAAATTACATCGGAATTAAATACAAAAGGCAAAATGCCAACTTAAGTACAAAAAGACTGACTCTTCTTACTGACTACGTTTTGAACCATTTCTGTGACACTAGTTATAGATTCCGATGCTTCACTTGAGTTTTACTGTATCCTCTGACCTTCTTTTGACTATGAAACACAGAAATTGCATCGGAATTAAATACAAATGGCACAATGCCGACTTAAGTACAGGAAGAATGACTCTTCTTACTGACTATGTTTTGAACCATTCCTGTGACACTAGTTATAGATTCCGATTCATGATTTCAGTTTTACTGTATCCCTTGGACCTTCTTATTGAAGATGAAACACAGAAATTACATCGGAATTAAATATAAAAGGCACAATGTTGACTTAAGTACAAAAGACTGACTCTTCTTACTGACTATGTTTTGAACCATTCCTGTGACACAAGTTATATATTCCGATGCTTCACTTCAGGTTTACTGTATCCCTCTTACCTTCTTATTGACGATGATACACAGAAATTGCATCGGAATTAAATACAAAAAGCACAATTCCGACTTAAGCACAAGAAGACTGACTCTTCTTACTGTCTATGATTTGAACCATTCCTGTTACACTAGTTATAGATTCCGATGCTTCACTTCAGGCTTACTGTATCCCTTGGACCTTCTTATTGATGATGAAACAGAGAAATTGCATCGGAATTAAATACAAAATGCACAATGCCGACTTAAGTACAAGATGACTGACTCTTCCTACTGTCTATGTTTTGAACCATTCCTGTGATACTAGTTCTATATTCCGATGCTTCACTTCAGGTTAAATGTATCCCTTGGACCTTCGTATTGACGATGAAACACATAAATTGCATCGGAATTAAATACAAAAGACACAATGCCGACATAAGTACATGAAGACCGACTCTTCTTACTGACTATGTTTGGAACCATTCCTGTGACACTAGTTATAGATTCCGATGCTTCACTTCAGGTTTACTGTATCCCTTGGACCTTCTTATTGACGATGAAACACAGAAATTGCATCAGAATTAAATACAAAAGGCACAATGCCGACTTTAGTACTGTCTATGTTTTGAACCATTGCTGTGACACTAGTTATAGATTCCGATGCTTCACTCCACGTTTACTGTATCCCTTGGACCTTCTTATTGACGAAAAAAAACACAGTAATTGCATCGGAATTAAATACAAAAAGCATAAGGCCGACATAAGGACAAGAAGACTGACTCTTCTTACTGACTATGTTTCGAACCTTTCCTGTGACACTAGTTATACATTCCGATGCTTCACTTCAGGTTTACTGTATCCCTCTAACCTTCTTATTGACGATGAAACACATAAATTGCACCGGAATTAAATACAAAAGGCACATTGCCGACTTAAGTACAAGAAGACAGATTATTCTTTCTGTCTAAGTTTTGAACCATTCCATTGACACTAGTTATAGACTCCGATGCTTACCTCCAGGTTTGCTGTATCCCTTGGCCTTCTTATTGACGACGAGACACTGAAATTGCATCGGAATTAAATAGAAAAGCACAATGCCGACTTAAGTACAAGAAGACTGACTCTTGTTACTGACTATGATCTGAACCATTCCTGTGCCACCAATTATAGATTCCGATGCTTCACTTCAGGTTTACTGTATTCATTGGACCTTCTTATTGACGATGAAACACAGAAATTGCATCGGAAATAAGTACAAAAGGCACAATACCGACTAAAGTACAACAAGACTGATTCTTCCTACTGTCTATGTTTTGAACCATTCCTGTGACACTACTTATTGATTCCGATGCTTCACTTCAGCTTTAATATATCCCTTGGCCCTTCATATTGACGATGAAACACAGAAATTGCATCGTAATTAAATATAAAAGGCACAATGCCGACTTAAGTACATGAAGACCGACTCATCTTAGTGACTATGTTTTGAACCATTCCTGTGACACTAGTTATAGATTCCGATGCTTCACTTCAGGTTTACTGTATCCCTTGGTCCTTCTTATAGACGATGAAACACATATATTGCATCGGAATTAAATACAAAATGCACAATGCCGACTTAAGTACTGTCTATGTTTTGAACCATTCCTGTGACACTAGTTATAGATTCCGATGTTTCACTCCAGGTTTACTGCATCCCTTGGACCTTCTTATTGACGATGAAACACTGAAATTGCAACGGAAGTAAATAGAAAAGGCACAATGCCGAGTTAAGTACAAGAAGACTTACTCTTCTTACTGACTATGTTTTGAACCATTCCAGTGACACTAGTTATAGATTCCGATGCTTCACTTCAGGTTTACTGTATCCATTGGACCTTCTTATTGACGATGAAACACAGAAATTGCATCGGAATTAAATACATTAGGCACAATGCCGACTTAGGTACATGAAGACTGACTCTTCTTACTGACTATGTTTTGAACCATTCCTGTGACACTAGTTATAGATTCCGATGCTTCACTTGAGTTTTACTGTATCCTCTGACCTTCTTTTGACGATGAAACACAGAAATTGCATCGGAATTAAATACAAATGGCACAATGCCGACTTAAGTACAGGAAGACTGACTCTTCTTACTGACTATCTTTTGAACCATTCCTGTGACACTAGTTATAGATTCCGATGCATGACTTCAGTTTTACTGTATCCCTTGGACCTTCTTATTGACGATGAAACACAGAAATTGCATCGGAAATAAATACAAAAGGCACAATGCCGACTTAAGGACAAGAGGACTGACTCTTCTTACTTACTATGGTTTGAACCATTCCTGAGACAATAGTTATAGATCCCGATGCTTTACTTCAGGTTTACTGTATCCCTCTGACCTTCTTATTGACGATGAAACACAGAAATTGCACCGGAATTACATACAAAAGGCCATTGCCGACTGAAGTACAAGAAGACTGACTCTTCTTACTGCCTATGTTTTGAACCATTCCTGGGACACTAGTTATAGATTCCGATGCTTCACTTCAGGTTTACTGTATCCCTCTGACCTTATTGACGAAGAAACACAGAAATTGCAACGGAAATAAATACAAAAGGCACAATACCGACTTAAGTACAAGAAGACTGACTCTTCTTACTGTCTATGTTTGAACCATTCCTGTGACACCAGTTACAGATTCCGATGCTTCACTTCAGGTTTGACGTATCATTTGGACCTTCTTCTTGACTATGAAACACGGAAATTACATCGGAATTAAATACAAAAGGCACAATGCCGACTTAAGTACAAAAAGACTGACTCTTCTTACTGACTATGTTTAGAACCATTCCTGTGACACTAGTTATGGATTCCGATTTTTCACTTCAGGTTTACTGTATACCTCTGACCTTCTTATTAACGATGAAACACAGAAATTGCACTGGAATTAAATACAAATGGCACAATGCCGACTTAAGTACAAGAAGACTGACTCTTCTAGATGTCTATGATTTGATCCATTCCTGTGACACTAGTTATAGATTCCGATGCTTCACTTCAGGTTTACTGTATCCCTTGGACCTTCTTATTGACGATGAAACACAGAAATTGCATCGGTATTAAATACAAAAGGCACAATGCCGACTTAAGTTCAAGACGACTGACTCTTTCTACTGCCTATGTTTTGAACCATTCCCGTGATACTAGTTATATATTCCGATGCTTCACTTCAGGTTTACTGTATCCCTCTGACCTTCTTATTGACGATGAAACACAGAAATTGCACCGGAATTAAATACAAAAGTCCAATGACGACTGAAGTACAAGAAGACTGACTCTTCTTACTGTCTATGTTTTGAACCATTCCTGTGGCACTAGTTATAGATTCCGATGCTTCACTTCAGGTTTAATGTATCCCTCTGACCTTATTGACGATGAAACACAGAAATTGCATCGGAATTAAATACTAAAGGCACAATACCGACAAGTACAAGAAGACTGACTATACTTACTGTCTATGTTTTGAACCATTCCTGTGACACCAGTTACAGATTCCGATGCTTCACTTCAGGTTTGCTGTATCATTTGGACCTTCTTCATGACGATGAAACACAGAAATTACATCGGAATTAAATACAAAAGGCAAAATGCCAACTTAAGTACAAAAAGACTGACTCTTCTTACTGACTACGTTTTGAACCATTCCTGTGACACTAGTTATAGATTCCGATGCTTCACTTGAGTTTTACTGTATCCTCTGACCTTCTTTTGACTATGAAACACAGAAATTGCATCGGAATTAAATACAAATGGCACAATGCCGACTTAAGTACAGGAAGACTGACTCTTCTTACTGACTATGTTTTGAACCATTCCTGTGACACTAGTTATAGATTCCGATTCATGACTTCAGGTTTACTGTATCCCTTGGACCTTCTTATTGAAGATGAAACACAGAAATTGCATCGGAATTAAATATAAAAGGCACAATGTTGACTTAAGTACAAGAGACTGACTCTTCTTACTGACTATGTTTAGAACCATTCCTGTGACACAAGTTATATATTCCGATGCTTCACTTCAGGTTTACTGTATTCCTCTTACCTTCTTATTGACGATGATACACAGAAATCGCATCGGAATTAAATACAAAAAGCACAATTCCGACTTAAGCACAAGAAGACTGACTCTTCTTACTGTCTATGATTTGAACCATTCCTGTTACACTAGTTATAGATTCCGATGCTTCACTTCAGGCTTACTGTATCCCTTGGACCTTCTTATTGATGATGAAACAGTGAATTGCATCGGAATTAAATACAAAATGCACAATGCCGACTTAAGTACAAGATGACTGACTCTTCCTACTGTCTATGTTTTGAACCATTCCTGTGATACTAGTTCTATATTCCGATGCTTCACTTCAGGTTAAATGTATCCCTTGGACCTTCGTATTGACGATGAAACACATAAATTGCATCGGAATTAAATACAAAAGGCACAATGCCGACATAAGTACATGAAGACCGAATCTTCTTACTGACTATGTTTGGAACCATTCCTGTGACACTAGTTATAGATTCCGATGCTTCACTTCAGGTTTACTGTATCCCTTGGACCTTCTTATTGACGATGAAACACAGAAATTGCATCCGAATTAAATACAAAAGGCACAATGCCGACTTTAGTACTGTCTATGTTTTGAACCATTGCTGTGACACTAGTTATAGATTCCGATGCTTCACTCCACGTTTACTGTATCCCTTGGACCTTCTTATTGACGAAAAAAAACACAGTAATTGCATCGGAATTAAATACAAAAAGCATAAGGCCGACATAAGGACAAGAAGACTGACTCTTCTTACTGACTATGTTTCGAACCTTTCCTGTGACACTAGTTATACATTCCGATGCTTCACTTCAGGTTTACTGTATCCCTCTAACCTTCTTATTGACGATGAAACACATAAATTGCACCGGAATTAAATACAAAAGGCACATTGCCGACTTAAGTACAAGAAGACAGATTATTCTTTCTGTCTAAGTTTTGAACCATTCCATTGACACTAGTTATAGACTCCGATGCTTACCTCCAGGTTTGCTGTATCCCTTGGCCTTCTTATTGACGACGAAACACTGAAATTGCATCGGAATTAAATAGAAAAGCACAATGCCGACTTAAGTACAAGAAGACTGACTCTTCATACTGACAATGTTTTGAACCATTCCTGTGCCACTAGTTATAGATTCCGATGCTTCACTTCAGGTTTACTGTATTCATTGGACCTTCTTTTTGACGATGAAACACAGAAATTGCATCGGAATTAAGTACAAAAGGCACAATACCGACTTAAGTACAACAAGACTAATTCTTCCTACTGTCTATGTTTTGAACCATTCCTGTGACACTTCTTATAGATTCCGATGCTTCACTTCAGGTTTAATATGTCCCTTTGACCTTCGTATTGACGATGAAACACAGAAATTGCATCGGAATTAAATACAAAAGGCACAATGCCGACTTAAGTACATGAAGACCGACTCTTCTTACTGACTATGTTTTGAACCATTCCTGTGACACTAGTTATAGATTCCGATGCTTCACTTCAGGTTTACTGTATCCCTTGGACCTTCTTATAGACGATGAAACACAAAAATTGCATCGGAATTAATACAAAAGGGAGAATGCTGACTTAAGTACTGTCTATGCTTTGAACCATTCATGTGACACTAGTTATAGATTCCGATGCTTCACTCAAGGTTTACTGTATCCCTTGAACATTCTTATTGACGATGAAACACAGAAATTGCATCGGAATTAAATACAAAAGGCACAATGCCGACGTAGGTACATGAAGACTGACTCTGCTTACTGTCTATGTTTCGAACCATTCCTGTGACACTAGTTGTAGATTCCGATGCCACACTCAAGGTTTACTGTATCCCTTGGACCTTCTTATTGACGATGAAACACAAAAATTGCATCGGAATTAAATACAAAAGGCACAATGCCGACAAAAGTACATGAAGACCGACTCTTCTTACTGACTATGTTTGGAACCATTCCTGTGACACTAGTTATAGATTCCGATGCTTCACTTCAGGTTTACTGTATCCTCTGACCTTCTTTTGACGATGAAACACAGAAATTGCATCGGAATTAAATACAAATGGCACAATGCCGACTTAAGTACAGCAAGACTGACTCTTCTTACTTACTATCTTTTGAACCATTCCTGTGACACTAGTTATAGATTCCGATGCATGACTTCAGTTTTACTGTATCCCTTGGACCTTCTTATTGACGATGAAACACAGAAATTGCATCGGAATTAAATAGAAAAGCACAATGCCGACTTAAGTACAAGAAGACTGACTCTTGTTACTGACTATGATCTGAACCATTCCTGTGCCACCAATTATAGATTCCGATGCTTCACTTCAGGTTTACTGTATTCATTGGACCTTCTTATTGACGATGAAACACAGAAATTGCATCGGAATTAAGTACAAAAGGCACAATACCGACTAAAGTACAACAAGACTGATTCTTCCTACTGTCTATGATTTGAACCATTCCTGTGACACTACTTATTGATTCCGATGCTTCACTTCAGCTTTAATATATCCCTTGGCCCTTCATATTGACGATGAAACACAGAAATTGCATCGTAATTAAATATAAAAGGCACAATGCCGACTTAAGTACATGAAGACCGACTCATCTTAGTGACTATGTTTTGAACCATTCCTGTGACACTAGTTATAGATTCCGATGCTTCACTTCAGGTTTACTGTATCCCTTGGACCTTCTTATAGACGATGAAACACATATATTGCATCGGAATTAAATACAAAATGCACAATGCCGACTTAAGTACTGTCTATATTTTGAACCATTCCTGTGACACTAGTTATAGATTCCGATGTTTCACTCCAGGTTTACTGTATCCCTTGGACCTTCTTATTGACGATGAATCACTGAAATTGCAACGGAATTAAATAGAAAAGGCACAATGCCGACTTAAGTACAAGAAGACTTACTCTTCTTACTGACTATGTTTTGAACCATTCCAGTGACACTAGTTATAGATTCCGATGCTTCACTTCAGGTTTACTGTATCCATTGGACCTTCTTATTGACGATGAAACACAGAAATTGCATCGGAATTAAATACATTAGGCACAATGCCGACTTAGGTACATGAAGACTGACTCTTCTTACTGACTATGTTTTGAACCATTCCTGTGACACTAGTTATAGATTCCGATGCTTCACTTGAGTTTTACTGTATCCTCTGACCTTCTTTTGACGATGAAACACAGAAATTGCATCGGAATTAAATATAAAATGGCACAATGCCGACTTAAGTACAGGAGGACTGACTCTTCTTACTGACTATCTTTTGAACCATTCCTGTGACACTAGTTATAGATTCCGATGCATGACTTCAGTTTTACTGTATCCCTCGGACCTTCTTATTGACGATGAAACACAGAAATTGCATCGGAAATAAATACAAAAGGCACAATGCCGACTTAAGGACAAGAGGACTGACTCTTCTTACTGACTATGGTTTGAACCATTCCTGAGACAATAGTTATAGATCCCGATGCTTTACTTCAGGTTTACTGTATCCCTCTGACCTTCTTATTGACGATGAAACACAGAAATTGCACCGGAATTACATACAAATGGCCATTGCCGACTGAAGTACAAGAAGACTGACTCTTCTTACTGCCTATGTTTTGAACCATTCCTGGGACACTAGTTATAGATTCCGATGCTTCACTTCAGGTTTACTGTATCCCTCTGACCTTATTGACGAAGAAACACAGAAATTGCATCGGAAATAAATACAAAAGGCACAATACCGACTTAAGTACAAGAAGACTGACTCTTCTTACTGTCAATGTTTGAACCATTCCTGTGACACCAGTTACAGATTCCGATGCTTCACTTCTGGTTTGCTGTATCATTTGGACCTTCTTCTTGACTATGAAACACGGAAATTACATCGGAATTAAATACAAAAGGCACAATGCCGACTTAAGTACAAAAAGACTGACTCTTCTTACTGACTATGTTTAGAACCATTCCTGTGACACTAGTTATGGATTCCGATTTTTCACTTCAGGTTTACTGTATACCTCTGACCTTCTTATTAACGATGAAACACAGAAATTGCACCGGAATTAAATACAAATGGCACAATGCCGACTTAAGTACAAGAAGACTGACTCTTCTAGCTGTCTATGATTTGATCCATTCCTGTGACACTAGTTATAGATTCCGATGCTTCACTTCAGGTTTACTGTATCCCTTGGACGTTCTTATTGACGATGAAACACAGAAATTGCATCGGTATTAAATACAAAAGGCATTATGCCGACTTAAGTACAAGACGACTGACTCTTCCTACTGCCTATGTTTTGAACCATTCCTGTGATACTAGTTATATATTCCGATGCTTCACTTCAGGTTTACTGTATCCCTCTGACCTTCTTATTGACGATGAAACACAGAAATTGCACCGGAATTAAATACAAAAGTCCAATGACGACTGAAGTACAAGAAGACTGACTCTACTTACTGTCTATGTTTTGAACCATTCCTGTGGCACTAGTTATAGATTCCGATGCTTCACTTCAGGTTTAATGTATCCCTCTGACCTTATTGACGATGAAACACAGAAATTGCCTCGGAATTAAATACTAAAGGTAGAATGCCAACTTAAGTACAAAAAGACTGACTCTTCTTACTGACTACGTTTTGAACCATTCCTGTGACACTAGTTATAGATTCCGATTCATGACTTCAGTTTTACTGTATCCCTTGGACCTTCTTATTGAAGATGAAACACAGAAATTGCATCGGAATTAAATATAAAAGGCACAATGTTGACTTAAGTACAAGAGACTGACTCTTCTTACTGACTATGTTTTGAACCATTCCTGTGACACTAGTTATATATTCCGATGCTTCACTTCAGGTTTACTGTATCCCTCCTACCTTCTTATTGACGATAATACACAGAAATTGCATCGGAATTAAATACAAAAAGCACAATTCCGACTTAAGCACAAGAAGACTGACTCTTCTTACTGTCTATGATTTGAACCATTCCTGTTACACTAGTTATAGATTCCGATGCTTCACTTCAGGCTTACTGTATCCCTTGGACCTTCTTATTGATGATGAAACAGAGAAATTGCATCGGAATTAAATACAAAATGCACAATGCCGACTTAAGTACAAGATGACTGACTCTTCCTACTGTCTATGTTTTGAACCATTCCTGTGATACTAGTTCTATATTCCGATGCTTCACTTCAGGTTAAATGTATCCCTTGGACCTTCGTATTGACGATGAAACACATAAATTGCATCGGAATTAAATACAAAAGGCACAATGCCGACATAAGTACATGAAGACCGACTCTTCTTACTGACTATGTTTGGAACCATTCCTGTGACTCTAGTTATAGATTCCGATGCTTCACTTCAGGTTTACTGTATCCCTTGGACCTTCTTATTGACGATGAAACACAGAAATTGCATCGGAATTAAATACAAAAGGCACAATGCCGACTTTAGTACTGTCTATGTTTTGAACCATTGCTGTGACACTAGTTATAGATTCCGATGCTTCACACCACGTTTACTGTATCCCTTGGACCTTCTTATTGACGAAAAAAAACACAGTAATTGCATCGGAATTAAATACAAAAAGCATAAGGCCGACATAAGGACAAGAAGACTGACTCTTCTTACTGACTATGTTTCGAACCTTTCCTGTGACACTAGTTATACATTCCGATGCTTCACTTCAGGTTTACTGTATCCCTCTAACCTTCTTATTGACGATGAAACACATAAATTGCACCGGAATTAAATACAAAAGGCACATTGCCGACTTAAGTACAAGAAGACAGACTATTCTTTCTGTCTAAGTTTTGAACCATTCCATTGACACTAGTTATAGACTCCGATGCTTCACTCCAGGTTTGCTGAATCCCTTGGCCTTCTTATTGACGACGAAACACTGAAATTGCATCGGAATTAAATAGAAAAGCACAATGCCGACTTAAGTACAAGAAGACTGACTCTTCATACTGACTATGTTTTGAACCATTCCTGTGCCACTAGTTATAGATTCCGATGCTTCACTTCAGGTTTACTGTATTCATTGGACCTTCTTTTTGACGATGAAACACAGAAATTGCATCGGAATTAAGTACAAAAGGCACAATACCGACTTAAGTACAACAAGACTAATTCTTCCTACTGTCTATGTTTTGAACCATTCCTGTGACACTTCTTATAGACTCCGATGCTTCACTTCAGGTTTAATATATCCCTTGGACCTTCGTATTGACGATGAAACACAGAAATTGCATCGGAATTAAATACAAAAGGCACAATGCCGACTTAAGTACATGAAGACCGACTCTTCTTACTGACTATGTTTTGAACCATTCCTGTGACACTAGTTATAGATTCCGATGCTTCACTTCAGGTTTACTGTATCCCTTGGACCTTCTTATAGACGATGAAACACAAAAATTGCATCGGAATTAATACAAAAGGTAGAATGCTGACTTAAGTACTGTCTATGTTTTGAACCATTCCTGTGACACTAGTTATTGATTCCGATGCTTCACTCAAGGTTTACTCTATCCCTTGAACATTCTTATTGACGATGAAACACAGAAATTGCATCGGAATTAAATACAAAAGGCACAATGCCGACGTAGGTACATGAAGACTGACTCTGCTTACTGTCTATGTTTCGAACCATTCCTGTGACACTAGTTGTAGATTCCGATGCCACACTCAAGGTTTACTGTATCCCTTGGACCTTCTTATTGACGATGAAACACAGGAATTCCATCGGAAATAAATACAAAACGCACAATGCCGACTTAAGGACAAGAAGACTGACTCTTCTTACTGACTATGTTTTGAACCATTCCTGTGACACTAGTTATAGATTCCGATGCTTCACTCCAGGTTTACTATATCCCTCGGACCTTCTTATTGACGATGAAACACAGAAATTGCATCGGAATTAAATACAAAAGGCACAATGCCGACTTAAGGTCAAGAAGACTGATTCTTCCTACTGTCTATGTTCTGAACCATTCCTGTGGCACTACTTATAGATTCCGATGCTTCACTTCAGGTTTAATATATCCCTTGGACCTTCGTATTGACGATGAAACACAGAAATTGCATCGGAATTAAATATAAAAGGCACAATGCCGACTTAAGTACAACAAGACTGATTCTTCCTACTGTCTATGTTTTGAACCATTCCTGTGACACTACTTATAGATTCCGATGCTTCACTTCAGGTTTAATATATCCCTTGGACCTTCGTATTTACGATGAAACACAGAAATTGCATCGGAATTAAATACATAAGGCACAATGCCGACTTAAGTACATGAAGACCGACTCTTCTTACTGACTATGTTTTTAACCATTCCTGTGACACTAGTTATAGATTCCGATGCTTCACTTCAGGTTTACTGTATCCCTTGGACCCTCTTTTTGACGATGAAACACAGAAATTGCACCGGAATTAAATACAAAAGTCCAATGACGACTGAAGTGCCAGAAGACTGACTCTTCTTACTGTCTATGTTTTGAACCATTCCTGTGGCACTAGTTATAGATTCCGATGTTTCACTCCAGGTTTAATGTATCCCTTGGACCTTCTTATTGACGATGAAACACTGAAATTGCAACGGAATTAAATAGAAAAGGCACAATGCCGACTTAAGTAAAAGAAGACTTACTCTTCTTACTGACTATGTTTTGAACCATTCCAGTGACACTAGTTATAGATTCCGATGCTTCACTTCAGGTTTACTGTATCCATTGGACCTTCTTATTGACGATGAAACACAGAAATTGCATCGGAATTAAATACATTAGGCACAATGCCGACTTAGGTACATGAAGACTGACTCTTCTTACTGACTATGTTTTGAACCATTCCTGTGACACTAGTTATAGATTCCGATGCTTCACTTGAGTTTTACTGTATCCTCTGACCTTCTTTTGACGATGAAACACAGAAATTGCATCGGAATTAAATACAAATGGCACAATGCCGACTTAAGTACAGGAGGACTGACTCTTCTTACTGACTATCTTTTGAACCATTCCTGTGACACTAGTTATAGATTCCGATGCATGTCTTCAGTTTTACTGTATCCCTCGGACCTTCTTATTGACGATGAAACACAGAAATTGCATCGGAAATAAATACAAAAGGCACAATGCCGACTTAAGGACAAGAGGACTGACTCTTCTTACTGACTATGGTTTGAACCATTCCTGAGACAATAGTTATAGATCCCGATGCTTTACTTCAGGTTTACTGTATCCCTCTGACCTTCTTATTGACGATGAAACACAGAAATTGCACCGGAATTACATACAAAAGGCCATTGCCGACTGAAGTACAAGAAGACTGACTCTTCTTACTGCCTATGTTTTGAACCATTCCTGGGACACTAGTTATAGATTCCGATGCTTCACTTCAGGTTTACTGTATCCCTCTGACCTTATTGACGAAGAAACACAGAAATTGCATCGGAAATAAATACAAAAGGCACAATACCGACTTAAGTACAAGAAGACTGACTCTTCTTACTGTCAATGTTTGAACCATTCCTGTGACACCAGTTACAGATTCCGATGCTTCACTTCAGGTTTGCTGTATCATTTGGACCTTCTTCTTGACTATGAAACACGGAAATTACATCGGAATTAAATACAAAAGGCACAATGCCGACTTAAGTACAAAAAGACTGACTCTTCTTACTGACTATGTTTAGAACCATTCCTGTGACACTAGTTATGGATTCCGATTTTTCACTTCAGGTTTACTGTATACCTCTGACCTTCTTATTAACGATGAAACACAGAAATTGCACCGGAATTAAATACAAATGGCACAATGCCGACTTAAGTACAAGAAGACTGACTCTTCTAGCTGTCTATGATTTGATCCATTCCTGTGACACTAGTTATAGATTCCGATGCTTCACTTCAGGTTTACTGTATCCCTTGGACGTTCTTATTGACGATGAAACACAGAAATTGCATCGGTATTAAATACAAAAGGCATTATGCCGACTTAAGTACAAGACGACTGACTCTTCCTACTGCCTATGTTTTGAACCATTCCTGTGATACTAGTTATATATTCCGATGCTTCACTTCAGGTTTACTGTATCCCTCTGACCTTCTTATTGACGATGAAACACAGAAATTGCACCGGAATTAAATACAAAAGTCCAATGACGACTGAAGTACAAGAAGACTGACTCTTCTTACTGTCTATGTTTTGAACCATTCCTGTGGCACTAGTTATAGATTCCGATGCTTCACTTCAGGTTTAATGTATCCCTCTGACCTTATTGACGATGAAACACAGAAATTGCATCGGAATTAAATACTAAAGGCAAAATGCCAACTTAAGTACAAAAAGACTGACTCTTCTTACTGACTACGTTTTGAACCATTCCTGTGACACTAGTTATAGATTCCGATTCATGACTTCAGTTTTACTGTATCCCTTGGACCTTCGTATTGAAGATGAAACACAGAAATTGCATCGGAATTAAATATAAAAGGCACAATGTTGACTTAAGTACAAGAGACTGACTCTTCTTACTGACTATGTTTTGAACCATTCCTGTGACACTAGTTATATATTCCGATGCTTCACTTCAGGTTTACTGTATCCCTCTTACCTTCTTATTGACGATAATACACAGAAATTGCATCGGAATTAAATACAAAAAGCACAATTCCGACTCAAGCACAAGAAGACTGACTCTTCTTACTGTCTATGATTTGAACCATTCCTGTTACACTAGTTATAGATTCCGATGCTTCACTTTAGGCTTACTGTATCCCTTGGACCTTCTTATTGATGATGAAACAGAGAAATTGCATCGGAATTAAATACAAAATGCACAATGCCGACTTAAGTACAAGATGACTGACTCTTCCTACTGTCTATGTTTTGAACCATTCCTGTGATACTAGTTCTATATTCCGATGCTTCACTTCAGGTTAAATGTATCCCTTGGACCTTCGTATTGACGATGAAACACATAAATTGCATCGGAATTAAATACAAAAGGCACAATGCCGACATAAGTACATGAAGACCGACTCTTCTTACTGACTATGTTTGGAACCATTCCTGTGACTCTAGTTATAGATTCCGATGCTTCACTTCAGGTTTACTGTATACCTTGGACCTTCTTATTGACGATGAAACACAGAACTTGCATCGGAATTAAATACAAAAGGCACAATGCCGACTTTAGTACTGTCTATGTTTTGAACCATTGCTGTGACACTAGTTATAGATTCCGATGCTTCACTCCACGTTTACTGTATCCCTTGGACCTTCTTATTGCCGAAAAAAAACACAGTAATTGCATCGGAATTAAATACAAAAAGCATAAGGCCGACATAAGGACAAGAAGACTGACTCTTCTTACTGACTATGTTTCGAACCTTTCCTGTGACACTAGTTATACATTCCGATGCTTCACTTCAGGTTTACTGTATCCCTCTAACCTTCTTATTGACGATGAAACACATAAATTGCACCGGAATTAAATACAAAAGGCACATTGCCGACTTAAGTACAAGAAGACAGACTATTCTTTCTGTCTAAGTTTTGAACCATTCCATTGACACTAGTTATAGACTCCGATGCTTCACTCCAGGTTTGCTGAATCCCTTGGCCTTCTTATTGACGACGAAACACTGAAATTGCATCGGAATTAAATAGAAAAGCACAATGCCGACTTAAGTACAAGAAGACTGACTCTTCATACTGACTATGTTTTGAACCATTCCTGTGCCACTAGTTATAGATTCCGATGCTTCACTTCAGGTTTACTGTATTCATTGGACCTTCTTTTTGACGATGAAACACAGAAATTGCATCGGAATTAAGTACAAAAGGCACAATACCGACTTAAGTACAACAAGACTAATTCTTCCTACTGTCTATGTTTTGAACCATTCCTGTGACACTTCTTATAGATTCCGATGCTTCACTTCAGGTTTAATATATCCCTTGGACCTTCGTATTGACGATGAAACACAGATATTGCATCGGAATTAAATACAAAAGGCACAATGCCGACTTAAGTACATGAAGACCGACTCTTCTTACTGACTATGTTTTGAACCATTCCTGTGACACTAGTTATAGATTCCGATGCTTCACTTCAGGTTTACTGTATCCCTTGGACCTTCTTATAGACGATGAAACACAAAAATTGCATCGGAATTAATACAAAAGGTAGAATGCTGACTTAAGTACTGACTATGTTTTGAACCATTCCTGTGACACTAGTTATAGATTCCGATGCTTCACTCAAGGTTTACTGTATCCCTTGAACATTCTTATTGACGATGAAACACAGAAATTGCATCGGAATTAAATACAAAAGGCACAATGCCGACGTAGGTACATGAAGACTGACTCTGCTTACTGTCTATGTTTCGAACCATTCCTGTGACACTAGTTGTAGATTCCGATGCCACACTCAAGGTTTACTGTATCCCTTGGACCTTCTTATTGACGATGAAACACAGAAATTCCATCGGAAATAAATACAAAACACACAATGCCGACTTAAGGACAAGAAGACTGACTCTTCTTACTGACTATGTTTTGAACCATTCCTGTGACACTAGTTATAGATTCCGATGCTTCACTCCAGGTTTACTATATCCCTCGGACCTTCTTATTGACGATGAAACACAGAAATTGCATCGGAATTAAATACAAAAGGCACAATGCCGACTTAAGGACAAGAAGACTGATTCTTCCTACTGTCTATGTTCTGAACCATTCCTGTGACACTACTTATAGATTCCGATGCTTCACTTCAGGTTTAATATATCCCTTGGACCTTCGTATTGACGATGAAACACAGAAATTGCATCGGAATTAAATATAAAAGGCACAATGCCGACTTAAGTACAACAAGACTGATTCTTCCTACTGTCTATGTTTTGAACCATTCCTGTGACACTACTTATAGATTCCGATGCTTCACTTCAGGTTTAATATATCCCTTGGACCTTCGTATTTACGATGAAACACAGAAATTGCATCGGAATTAAATACAAAAGGCACAATGCCGACTTAAGTACATGAAGACCGACTCTTCTTACTGACTATGTTTTGAACCATTCCTGTGACACTAGTTACAGATTCCGAAGCTTCACTTCAGGTTTACTGTATCCCTTGGACCCTCTTTTTGACGATGAAACACAGGAATTGCACCGGAATTAAATACAAAAGTCCAATGACGACTGAAGTGCCAGAAGACTGACTCTTCTTACTGTCTATGTTTTGAACCATTCCTGTGGCACTAGTTATAGATTCCGATGCTTCACTTCAGGTTTAATGTATCCCTCTGACCTTATTGACGTTGAAACACAGAAATTGCATCGGAATTAAATACAAATGGCACAATGACGACTTAAGTACAAGAAGACTGACTCTTCTTACTGACTATGTTTTGAACCATTCCTGTGACGCTAGTTATAGATTCCGATGCATGACTTCAGTTTTACTGTATCCCTTGGACCTTCTTATTGAAAATGAAACACAGAAATTGCATCGGAATTAAATACAAAAGGCACAATGTTGACTTAAGTACAAGAGACTGACTCTTCTTACTGACTATGTTTTGAACCATTCCTATGACACTAGTTATATATTCCGATGCTTCACTTCAAGTTTACTGTATCCCTCTTACCTTCTTATTGACGATGATACACAGAAATTGCATCGGAATTAAATACAAAAAGCACAATTCCGACTTAGGCACAAGAAGACTGACTCTTGTTACTGACTATGTTTTGAACCATTCTTGTAACACTAGTTATAGATTCCGATGCTTCACTTCAGATTTACTGTATCCCTCTGACCTTCTTATTGACGATGAAACACAGAAATTGCATCGGAATTAAATAGAAAAGGCACAATGCCGACTTAAGTACAAGAAGACTGACTCTTCTTACTGTCTATGATTTGAACCATTCCTGTGACACTAGTTATAGATTCCGATGCTTCACTTCAGGTATACTATATCCCTTGGACCTTCTTATTGACGATGAAACACAGAAATTGCATCGGAATTAAATACAAAAGGCACAATGCCGACTTAAGTACAGGATGACTGACTCTTCCTACTGTCTATGTTTTGAACCATTCCTGTGATACTAGTTATATATTCCGATGCTTCACTTCAGGTTAAATGTATCCCTTGGACCTTCGTATTGACGATGAAACACAAAAATTGCATCGGAATTACATACAAAAGGCACAATTCCGACAAAAGTACATGAAGACCGACTCTTCTTACTGACTATGTTTGGAACCATTCCTGTGACACTAGTTATAGATTCCGATGCTTAACTTCAGGTTTACTGTATCCCTCTGACCTTCTTATTGACGATGAAACATAGAAATTGCATCGGAATTGAACACAAAAGGCACAATGCCGACTTTAGTACTGTCTATGTTTTGAACCATTCCTGTGACACTAGTTAAGGATTCCGATGCTTCACTCCACGTTTACTGTATCCCTTGGACCTTCTTATTGACGTTGAAACACATAAATTGCACCGGAATTAAATACAAAAAGCACAATGCAGACTTAAGTACAAGAAGACAGACTATTCTTTCTGTCTATGTTTTGAACCATTCCATTGACACTAGTTATAGATTCCGATGCTTCACTCCAGGTTTACTGTATCCCTTGGCCTTCTTATTGACGACGAAACACTGAAATTACATCGGAATTAAATAGATAAGCACAATGCCGACTTAACTACAAGAAGACTGACTCTTGTTACTGACTATGATCTGAACCATTCCTGTGCCACCAATTATAGATTCCGATGCTTCACTTCAGGTTTACTGTATCCCTCTGACCTTCTTATTGACGATGAAACACAGAAATTGCACCGGAATTACATACAAAAGGCCAATGCCGACTGAAGTACAAGAAACTGACTCTTCTTACTGTCTATGTTTTGAACCATTCCTGTGACACTAGTTATTGATTCCGATGCTTCACTTCAGGTTTACTGTATCCCTCTGACCTTATTGTCGATGAAACACAGAAATTGCATCGGAAATAAATACAAAAGGCACAATACCGACTTAAGTACAAGAAGACTGACTCTTCTTACAGTCTATGTTTTGAACCATTCCTGTGACACCAGTTACAGATTCCGATGCTTCACTACAGGTTTGCTGTATCATTTGGACCTTCTTCTTGACTATGAAACACAGAAATTGCACCGGAATTAAATACAAATGGCACAATGCCGACTTAAGTACAAGAAGACTGACTCTTCTAGCTGTCTATGATTTGATCCATTCCTGTGACACTAGTTATAGATTCCGATGCTTCACTTCTGGTTTACTGTATCCCTTGGACCTTCTTATTGACGATGAAACACAGAAATTGCATCGGTATTAAATACAAAAGGCACAATGGCGACTTAAGTACAAGACGACTGACTCTTACTACTGCCTATGTTTTGAACCATTCCTGTGATAGTAGTTATATATTCCGATGCTTTACTTCAGGTTTACTGTATCCCTCTGACCTTCTTATTGACGATGAAACACAGATTTTTCCACCGGAATTAAATACAAAAGTCCAATGACGACTGAAGTACAAGAAGACTCACTCTTCTTACTGTCTATGTTTTGAACCATTCCTGTGGCACTAGTTATAGATTCCGATGCTTCACTTCAGGTTTAATGTATCCCTCTGACCTTATTGACGATGAAACACAGAAATTGCATCGGAATTAAATACTAAAGGCACAATACCGACAAGTACAAGAAGACTGACTCTACTTACTGTCTATGTTTTGAACCATTCCTGTGACACCAGTTACAGATTCCGATGCTTCACTTCAGGTTTGCTGTATCATTTGGACCTTCTTCATGACGATGAAACACAGAAATTACATCGGAATTAAATACAAAAGGCAAAATGTCAACTTAAGTACAAAAAGACTGACTCTTCTTACTGACTACGTTTTGAACCATTCCTGTGACACTAGTTATAGATTCCGTGCTTCACTTGAGTTTTACTGTATCCTCTGACCTTCTTTTGTCGATGAAACACAGAAATTGCATCGGAATTAAATACAAATGGCACAATGCCGACTTAAGTACAGGAAGACTGACTCTTCTTACTGACTATGTTTTGAACCATTCCTGTGACACTAGTTATATATTCCGATGCTTCACTTCAGGTTTACTGTATCCCCCTTACCTTCTTATTGACGATGATACACAGAAATTGCATCGGAATTAAATACAAAAAGCACAATTCCGACTTAAGCACAAGATGACTGACTCTTCCTACTGTCTATGTTTTGAACCATTCCTGTGATACTAGTTCTATATTCCGATGCTTCACTTCAGGTTAAATGTATCCCTTGGACCTTCGTATTGACGATGAAACACATAAATTGCATCGGAATTAAATACAAAAGGCACAATGCCGACATAAGTACATGAAGACCGACTCTTCTTACTGACTATGTTTGGAACCATTCCTGTGACACTAGTTATAGATTCCGATGCTTCACTTCAGGTTTACTGTATCCCTTGGACCTTCTTATTGACGATGAAACACAGAAATTGCATCGGAATTAAATACAAAAGGCACAATGCCGACTATAGTACTGTCTATGTTTTGAACCATTGCTGTGACACTAGTTATAGATTCCGATGCTTCACTCCACGTTTACTGTATCCCTTGGACCTTCTTATTGACGAAAAAAAAACACAGTAATTGCATCGGAATTAAATACAAAAAGCATAAAGCCGACATAAATACAAGAAGACTGACTCTTCTTACTGACTATGTTTCGAACCTTTCCTGTGACACTAGTTATTCATTCCGATGCTTCACTTCAGGTTTACTGTATCCCTCTAACCTTCTTATTGACGATGAAACACATAAATTGCACCGGAATTAAATACAAAAGGCACAATGCCGACTTAAGTACAAGAAGACAGACTATTCTTTCTGTCTATGTTTTGAACCATTCCATTGACACTAGTTATAGACTCCTATGCTTCACTCCAGGTTTGCTGTATCCCTTGGCCTTCTTATTGACGACGAAACACTGAAATTGCATCGGAATTAAATAGAAAAGCACAATGCCGACTTAAGTACAAGAAGACTGACTCTTCTTACTGACTATGTTTTGAACCATTCCTGTGCCACTAGTTATAGATTCCGATGCTTCACTTAGGTTTACTGTATTCATTGGACCTTCTTTTTGACGATGAAACACAGAAATTGCATCGGAATTAAGTACAAAAGGCACAATACCGACTTAAGTACAACAAGACTGATTCTTCCTACTGTCTATGTTTTGAACCATTCCTGTGACACTACTTATAGATTCCGATGCTTCACTTCAGGTTTAATATATCCCTTGGACCTTCGTATTGACGATGAAACACAGAAATTGCATCGGAATTAAATACAAAAGGCGCAATGCCGACTTAAGTACATGAAGACCGACTCTTCTTACTGACTATGTTTTGAACCATTCCTGTGACACTAGTTACAGATTACGATGCTTCACTTCAGGTTTACTGTATCCCTTGGACCTTCTTATAGACGGTGAAACACAAACATTGCATCGGAATTAAATACAAAAGGTAGAATGCTGACTTAAGTACTGTCTATGTTTTGAACCATTCCTGTGGCACTACTTATAGTTTCCGATGCTTCACTCCAGGTTTACTGTATCCCTTGAACATTCTTATTGACGATGAAACACAGAAATTTCATCGGAATTAAATACAAAATGCACAATGCCGACTTAGGTACATGAAGACTGACTCTGCTTACTGTCTATGTTTCGAACCATTCCTGTGACACTAGTTATGGATTCCGATGCTTCACATCAGGTTTACTGTATCCCTCTGACATTCTTATTAACGATGAAACACAGAAATTGCATCGGAATTAAATATAAAAGCACAATGCCGACTTAAGTACAAGAAGACTGACTCTTCTTACTGTCTATGATTTGAACCATTCCTGTGATACTAGTTATATATTCCTATGCTTCACTTCAGGTTAAATGTATCCCTTGGACCTTCGTATTGACGATGAAACACAAAAATTGCATCGGAATTAAATACAAAAGGCACAATGCCGACATAAGTACATGAAGACCGACTCTTCTTACTGACTATGTTTGGAACCATTCCTGTGACACTAGTTATAGATTCCGATGCTTCACTTAAGGTTTACTGTATCCCTTGGACCTTCTTATTGACGATGAAACACAGAAATTGCATCGGAATTAAATACAAAAGGCACAATGCCGACTTTAGTACTGTCTATGTTTTGAACCATTCCTGTGACACTAGTTATAGATTCCTATGCTTCACTCCTCGTTTACTGTATCCCTTGGACCTTCTTATTGACGATAAATCTCAGAAATTGCATCGGAATTAAATAAAAAACAGCATAAGGCCGACTTAAGGACTAGAAGACTGACTCTTCTTACTGACTATGTTTCGAACCATTCCTTTGACACTAGTTATAGATTCCGATGCTTCACTTCAGGTTTACTGTATCCCTCTGACCTTCATAATTGACGATGAAACACATAAATTGCACCGGAAATAAATACAAAAGGCACAAAGCCGACTTAAGTACAAGATGACTGACTATTCTTTCTGTCTATGTTTTGAACCATTCCATTGACACTAGTTATAGATTCCAATGCTTCACTCCAGGTTTACTGTATCCCTTGGCCTTCTTATTGACGATGAAACACTGAAACTGCATCGGAATTAAATAGAAAAGCACAATGCCGACTTAAGTACAAGAAGACTGACTCTTCTTTCAGACTATGCTTTGAACCATTCCTGTGACACTAGTTATAGATTCCGATGCTTCACTTCAGGTTTACTGTATTCATTGGACCTTCTTATTGACGATGAAACACAGAAATTGCATCGGAATTAAGTACAAAAAGCACAATGCCGACATAAGTACAACAAGACTGATTCTTCCTACTGTCTATGTTTTGAACCATTCCTGTGACACTACTTATAGATTCCGATGCTTCACTTCAGGTTTAATGTATCCCTTGGACCTTCGGATTGACGATGAAACACAGAAATTGCATCGGAATTAAATACAAAAGGCACAATGCCGACTTAAGTACATGAAGACCGACTCATCTTACTGACTATGTTTTGAACCATTCCTGTGACACTAGTTATAGATTCCGTCGCTTCACTTCAGGTTTACTGTATCCCTTGTACCTTCTTACTGACGATGAAACACAGAAATTGCATCGGAATTAAACACAAAAGTCACAATGCCGACTTAAATACTGTCTATGCTTTGAACCATTCCTGTGACACTAGTTATAGATTCCGATGCTTCACTCCAGGTTTACTGTATCGTTTGGACCTTCTTATTGACGATGATACACAGAAATTGCATCGCAATTAAATAGAAGAGGCATAAGGCCGACTTAAGGACAAGAAGACTGACTCTTCTGACTGACTATGTTTGGAACCATTCCTGTGACACTAGTTATAGATTCCGATGCTTCACTCCAGGTTTACTGTATCCCTTGGACGTTCTTATTGACGATGGACACTGAAATTGCATCGGAATTAAATAGAAAATGCACAATGCCGACTGAAGTACAAGAAGACTGACTCTTCTTACTGACTATGTTTTGAACCATTCCTGTGACACTAGTTATAGATTCCGATGCTTCACTTCAGGTTTACTGTATCCATTGGACCTTCTTATTGACGATGAAACACAGAAATTACATCGGAATTAAATACATTAGGCACAATGCCGACTTAAGTACATGAAGACTGACTCTTCTTACTGACTATGTTTTGAACCATTCCTGTGACACTAGTTATAGATACCGATGCTTCACTTCAGGTTTACTGTATCCCTTGAACATTTTTATTGACGATGAAACAAAGAAATTGCATCGGAATTAAATACAAAAGGCACGATGCCGACTTAAGGACAAGAAGACTGACTCTTCTTACTGACTATATTTTGAACCATTCCTGTGACACTAGTTATTGATTCCGATGCTTCACTCCAGGTTTACTATATCCCTCGGACCTTCATATTGACGAAGACACACAGAAATTGCATCGGAATTAATACAAAAGACACAATGCCGTCTTAAGGACAAGAAGACTGACTCTTCTTACTGACTATGTTTTGAACCATTCCTGAGACAATAGTTATAGATTCCAATGCTTCACTTCAGGTTAACTGCATCCCTGTGACCTTCTTATTGACGATGAAACACAGAAATTGCACCGGAATTAAATACAAAAGGCCAATGCCGACTGAAGTACAAGAAGACTGACTCTTCTTACTGTCTACGTTTTGAACCATACCTGTGACACTGGTTATAGATTCCGATGCTTCACTTCAGGTTTACTGTATCCCTCAGAACTCATTGACGATGAAACACTGAGATTGCATCGGAATTAAATACAAAAGGCACAATACCGACTTAAGTACAAGAAGACTGACTCTTCTTACTGTCTATGTTATGAACCTTTCCTGTGACACCAGTTACAGATTCCGATGCTTCACTTCAGGTTTGCTGTATCATTTGGACCTTCTTCTTGACGATGAAACACAGAAATTACATCGGAATTAAATACAAAAGGAACAATGCCGACTTATGTACAAAAAGACTGATACTTCTTACTTACTATGTTTTGAACCATACCTGTGACACTAGTTATGAATTCCGATGCTTAACTTCAGGTTTACTGTATCCCTCTGACCTTCTTATTAACGATGAAACACAGAAATTGCACCGGAATTAAATAGAAAAGGCACAATGCCGATTTAAGTACAAGATGACTGACTCTTCTTGTTGTCTATGTTTTGAACCATTACTGTGACACTAGTTATAGATTCCGATGCTTGACTTCAGGTATACTGTATCCCTTGGACCTTCTTATTGATGATGCAACACAGAAATTGCATCGGAATTTAATACAAAAGGCACAATGCCGACTCAGGTACAAGAAGACTGATTCTTCTTACTGTCTATGTTTTGAACCATTCCTGTCACACTAGTTATTGATTCCGATGCTTCACTTCAGGTTTACTGTATCCCTCAGCCCTTCTTATTGACGATGAAACACAGAAATTGCATCGGAATTAAATACAAAAGGCACAATGCCTACTTAAGTACAAGAAGACTGACTCTTCTTACTGACTATGTTTTGGAGCATTTCTGTGACACTAGTTATAGATTCCGATGCTTCACTTCATGGATACTGAATCCTTCTGACCTTCTTATTGACGATGAAACACAGAAATTGCATCGGAATTAAATACAAAAGGCACAATGCCGACTTAAGTACAATAAGACTGACTCTTCTGACGGTCTTTGTTTTGAACCATTCCTGTGACACTAGTTATAGATTCCAATGCTTCACTTCAGGTTTACTGTATCCCTTGGACCTTCTTATTGGCGATGAATCACAGAAATTGCATCGCAATTAAATACAAAAGGCACAATGCCGACTTAAGTACAAGAAAACTGTATCTTCTTACTGTCTACGTTTTCAACCATTACTGTGACACTAATTATAGATTCCGATGCTTCACTCCAGGTTTACTGTATCCCTTGGACCTTCGTATTGACGATGAAACACAGAAATTGCATCGGAATTAAATACTAAAGGCAAAATGCCGACTTAAGGACAAGAAGACTGACTCTTCCTACTGTCTATGTTATGAACCATTCCTGTGATACTAGTTACATATTCCGATGCTTCACTTCAGGTTTACTGTATCCCTCTGACCTTCTTATTGACGATGAAACACAGAAATTGCACCGGAATTAAATACAAAAGTCCAATGCCGACTGAAGTACAAGAAGACTGACTCTTCTTACTGTCTATGATTTGAACCATTCCTGTGGCACTAGTTAGAGATTCCGATGCTTCACTTCAGGCTTAATGTATCCCTCTCACCTTATTAACGATGAAACACAGAAATTGCATCGGAATTAAATACAAAACGCACAATGCCGACTTAAGGACAAGAAGACTGACTCTTCTTACTGACTATGTTTTGAACCATTCCTGTGACACTAGTTATAGATTCCGATGCTTCACACCAGGTTTACTATATCCCTCGGACCTTCTTATTGACGATGAAACACAGAAATTGCATGGGAATTAAATACAAAAGGCACAATGCCGACTTAAGGACAAGAAGACAGACTCTTCTTACTGACTATGCTTCGAACCATTCCTGAGACAATAGTTATAGATCCCGATGCTTCACTTCAGGTTTACTGTAACCCTCTGACCTTCTTATTGACGATGAAACACAGAAATTGCACCGGAATTAAATACAAAAGGCCAATGCCGACTGAAGTACAAGAAGACTGACTCTTCTTACTGCCTATGTTTTGAACCATTCCTGTGACTCTAGTTATAGATTCCGATGCTTCACTTCAGGTTTACTGTATCCCTCTGACCTTATTGACGATGAAACACAGAAATTGCATCGGAAATAAATACAAAAGGCAGAATACCGACTTAAGTACAAGAAGACTGACTCTTCTTACTGTATATGTTTTGAATCATTCCTGTGACACCAGTTACAGATTCTGATGCTTCATTTCAGGTTTGCTGTATCATTTGGACCTTCATCTTGACTATGAAACACAGAAATTACATCGGAATTAAATACAAAAGCACAATGCCGACTTAAGTACAAAGAGACTGACTCTTCTTACTGACTATGTTTTGAACCATTAATGTGACACTAGTTATGGATTCCGATGCTTCACTTCAGGTTTACTGTATCCCTCTGACCTTCTTATTGTCGATGAAACACAGAAATTGCACCAAAAGGAAATACAAAAGTCCAATGCCGACTGAAGTACAAGAAGACTGACTCTTCTTACTGTCTATGTTTTAAACCATTCCCTTGGCACTAGTTATAGATTCCGATGATTCACTTCAGGTTTAATGTATCCCTGTGACCTTATTGACGAAGAAACACAGATATTGCATCGGAATTAAATACAAAAGGCACAATACCGACTTAAGTACAAGAAGACTGACTCTCCTTACTGTCTATGTTTTGAACCATTCCTGTGACACCAGTTACAGATTCCGATGCTTCACTTCCGGTTTGCTGTATCATTTGGACCTTCTTCTTGACGATGAAACACAGAAAATTCATCGGAATTAAATACAAAAGGCAAAATGCCGACTTAAGTACAAAAAGACTGACTCTTCTTACTGACTATGTTTTGAACCATTCCTGTGACACTAGTTGTAGATTCCGATGCTTCACTTGAGTTTTACTGTATCCTCTGACCTTCTTTTGACGATGATACACAGAAATTGCATCGGAATTAAACACAAAAAGCACAATTTCGACTTAACCACAAGAAGACTGACTCTTCTTACTGACAATGTTTTGAACCATTCTTGTAACACTAGATATAGATTCCGATGCTTCACTTCAGATTTCCTGTATCCCCCTGACCGGATAATTGACGATGAAACACAGAAATTGCATCGGAATTAAATAGAAAAAGGCACAATGCCGACTTAAGTACAAGAAGACTGACTCTTCCTACTGTCTATGTTTTGAACCATTCCTGTGACACTAGTTATAGATTCCGATGCTTCACTCTACGTTTACTGTATCCCTTGGACCATCTTATTGACGATAAATCACAGAAATTGCATCGGAATTAAATACAAAAAGCATAACGCCGACTTAAGGACTAGAAGACTGACTCTTCTTACTGACTATGTTTCGAACCATTCCTGTGACACTAGTTATAGATTCCGATGCTACACTTCAGGTTTACTGTATCCCTCTGACCATCATAATTGACGATGAAACACATAAATTGCACCGGAATTAAATACAAAAGGCACAATGCCGACTTAAGTACAAGAAGACTAACTATTCTTTCTGTCTATGTTTTGAACCATTCCATTGACACTAGTTATAGATTCCGATGCTTCACTCCAGGTTTACTGTATCCCTTGGCCTTTTTATTGACGATGAAACACAGAAACTGCATCGGAATTAAGTACAAAAGGCACAATGCCGACTTAAGTACAACAAGACTGATTCTTCCTACTGTCTATGATTTGAACCATTCCTGTGACACTACTTATAGATTCCGATGCTTCACTCTACGTTTACTGTATCCCTTGGACTTTCTTATTGACGATAAATCACAGAAATTGCACCGGAATTAAATACAAAAGGCACAATGCCGACTTAAGGACAAGAAGACTGACTCTTCTTACTGACTATGTTTTGAACCATTCCTGAGACAATAGTTATAGATCCCGATGCTTCACTTCAGGTTTACTGTATCCCTCTGACCTTCTTATTGACAATGAAACACAGAAATTGCATCGGAATTAAATACAAAAGGCCAATGCCGACTGAAGTACAAGAAGACTGACTCTTCTTACTGTCTTTGTTTTGAACCATTCCTGTGACTCTAGTTATGGATTCCGATGCTCCACTTCAGGTTTACTGAATCCCTCTGACCTTCTTATTAACGATGAAACACAGAAATTGCACCGGAATTAAATACAAATGGCACAATGCCTACTTAAGAACAAGAAGACTGACTCTTCTAGCTGTCTATGATTTGAACCATTTCTGTGACACTAGTTATAGATTCCGATGCTTCACTTCAGGTTTACTGTATCCCTTGGACCTTCTTATTGACGATGAAACACAGAAATTGCATCGGAATTAAATACAAAAGGCACAATGCCACTTAAGTACAAGACGACTGACTCTTCCTACTGGCTATGTTTTGAACCATTCCTGTGATACTAGTTATATATTCCGATTCTTCACTTCAGGTTTATGTATCCCTCTGACCTTCTTATTGTCGATGAAACACTGAAATTGTTCCGGAATTAAATACAAAAGTCCAATGCCGACTGATGTACAAGAAGACTGACTCTTCTTACTGTCTATTTTTTGAACCATTCCTGTGGCACTAGTTATAGATTCCGATGCTTCACTTCAGGTTTAATGTATCCCTCTGACCTTATTGACGAAGAGGCACAGAAATTGCATCGGAATTAAATTGAAAAGGCACAATACCGACTTAAGTACAAGAAGACTGACTCTTCTTACTTTCTATGTTTTGAACCATTCCTGTGACACCAGTTACAGATTCCGATGCTTCACTTCAGGTTTGCTGTATCACTTGGACCTTCTTCTCGACGATGAAACACAGAAAATTTATCGGAATTAAATACAAAAGGCAAAATGCCGACTTAAGTACAAAAAGACTGACTCTTCTTACTGTCTATGATTTTAACCATTCCTGTGACACTAGTTATAGATTCCGATTCATGACTTCAGTTTTACTGTATACCATGGCCCTTCTTATTGAAGATGAAACACAGAAATTGCATCGGAATTAAATACCAAAGGCACAATGTTGACTTAAGTACAAGAGACTGACTCTTCTTACTGACTATGTTTTGAACCATTCCTGTGACACTAGTTATATATTCCGATGCTTCACTTCAGGTTTACTGTATCCCTCTTACCTTCTTATTGACGATGATACAGAGAAATTGCATCGGAATTAAATACAAAAAGCACAATTCCGACTTAACCACAAGAAGACTGACTCATCTTACTGACTATGTTTTGAACCATTCTTGTAACACTAGTTATAGATTCCGATGCTTCACTTCAGATTTCCTGTATCCCCCTGACCGTCTTATTGACGATGAAACACAGAAATTGCATCGGAATTAAATAGAAAAAGGCACAATGCCGACTTAAGTACAAGAAGACTGACTCTTCCTACTGTCTATGTTTTGAACCATTCCTGTGATACTAGTTATATATTCCGATGCTTCACTTAAGGTTAAATGTATCCCTTGCACCTTCGTATTGACGATGAAACACAAAAATTGCATCGGAATTAAATACAAAAGGCACAATGCCGACATAAGTACATGAAGACCGACTCTTCTTACTGACTATGTTTGGAACTATTCCTGTGACACTAGTTATAGATTCCGATGCTTCACTTCAGGTTCACTGTATCCCTTGGCCCTTCTTATTGAAGATGAAACACAGAAATTGCATCGGAATTAAATACATGAGGCACAATGTTGACTTACGTACAAGAGACTGACTCTTCTTACTGACTATGTTTTGAACCATTCCTGTGACACTAGTTATAGATTCCGATGCTTCACTTTAGGTTTACTGTATCCCTTGGACCTTCTTATTGACGATGAAACACAGAAATTGCATCGGAATTAAATACAAAAGACACAATGCCGACTTAAGTACAAGAAGACTGACTCTTCCTACTGTCTATGTTTTGAAGAATTCCTGTGATACTAGTTACATATTCCGATGCTTCACTTAAGGTTAAATGTATCCCTTGGACCTTCGTATTGACGATGAAACACAGAAATTGCATCGGAATTAAATACAAAAGGCACAATGCCGACATAAGTACATGAAGGCCGACTCTTCTTACTGACTATGTTTGGAACCATTCCTGTGACACTAGTTATAGATTACGATGCTTCACTTCAGGTTTACTGTATCCCTCTGCCCTTCATACTTGACGATGAATCACATAAATTGCACCGGAATTAAATACAAAAGGCACAATGCCGACTTAAGTACAAGAAGACTGACTATTCTTTCTGTCTTTGTTTTGAACCATTCCATTGACACTAGTTATAGATTCCGATGCTTCACTCCAGGTTTACTGTATCCCTTGGACCTTCTTATTGACGATGAAACACAGAAATTGCATCGCAATTAAATACAAAACGCATAAGGCCGACTTAAGGACAAAAAGACTGACTCTTCTTACTGACTATGTTTTGAACCATTCCTGTGACACTAGTTATAGATTCCGATTCTTCACTTCAGGTTTACTGTATCCCTTGAACATTCTTATTGACGATGAAACAAAGAAATTACATCGGAATTAAATACAAAAGGCACAATGCCGAATTAGGTACATGAAGACTGACTCTGATTACTGTCTATGTTTCGAACCATTCCTGTGACACTAGTTGTAGATTCCGATGCTACACTCCAGGTTTACTGTATCCCTTGGACCTTCTTATTGACGATGAAACACAGAAATTGCATCGCAATTAAATACAAAACGCATAAGGCCGACTTAAGGACAAAAAGACTGACTCTTCTTACTGACTATATTTTGAACCATTCCTGTGACACTAGTTATAGATTCCGATGCTTCACTCCAGGTTTACAATATCCCTCGGACCTTCATATTGACGAAGACACACAGAAATTGCATCGGAATTAATACAAAAGGCACAATTCCGACTTAAGGACAAGAAGACTGACTCTTCTTACTGACTAAGTTTTGAACCATTCCTGAGACAATGGTTATAGATTCCGATGCTTCACGTCAGGTTTACTGTAACCCTCTGATCTTCTTATTGACGATGAAACACAGAAATTGCACCGGAATTAAATACAAAAGGCCAATGCCGACTGAAGTACAAGAAGACTGACTCTTCATACTGTCTATGTTTTGAACCATTCCTGTGACACTAGTTATAGATTCCGATGCTTCACTTCAGGTTTACTGTATCCCTCAGACCTCATTGACGATGAAACACAGAAATTGCATCGGAATTAAATACAAATGGCACAATACCGACTTAAGTACAAGAAGACTTACTCCTCTTACTGTCTATGTTTTGAACCATTCCTGTGACACCAGTTACAGATTCCGATGCTTCACTTCAGGTTTGCTGTATCATTTGGACCTTCTTCTTGACGATAAAACACAGAAATTACATCGGAATTAAATACAAAAGGCACAATGCCGACTTAAGTACAAAAAGACTGACACTTCTTACTGACTATGTTTTGAACCATTCCTGTGACACTAGTTATGGATTCCGATGCTTCACTTCAGGTTTACTGTATCCCTCTGACCTTCTTATTAACGATGAAACACAGAAATTGCACCGGAATTAAATAGAAAAGGCACAATGCCGACTTAAGTACAAGAAGAATGACTCTTCTTGTTGTCTATGTTTTGAACCATTACTGCGAAACTAGTTATAGATTCCGATGCTTGACTTCAGGTTTACTGTATCCCTTGGACCTTCTTATTGACGATGAAACACAGAAATTGCATCGGAATTTAATACAAAAGGCACAATGCCGACTCAAGTACAACAAGACTGACTCTTCTTACTGTCTATGTTTTGAATCATTCCTGTGACACTATTTATTGATTCCGATGCTTCACTTCAGGTTTACTGTATCCCTCTGACCTTCTAATTGACGATGAAACACAGAAATTGCATCGGAATTAAATACAAAAGACACAATGCCTACTTAAGTACAAGAAGACTGACTCTTCTTACTGACTATGATTTGAACCATTTCTGTGACACTAGTTATAGATTCCGATGCTTCACTTCAGGGTTACTGAATCGTTCTGACCTTCTTATTGACGATGAAACACAGAAAATGCATCGGAATTAAATACAAAAGGCACAATGCCGACTTAAGTACAATAAGACTGACTCTTCTTACGGTCTATGTTTTGAACCATTCCTGTGACACTAGTTATAGATTCCGATGCTTCACTTCAGGTTTACTGTATCCCTTGGACCTTCGAATTGGTGATGAATCACAGAAATTGCATCGGAATTAAATACAAAAGGCACAAAGCCGACTTAAGTACAAGAAAACTGTATCTTCTTACTGTCTATGTTTTGAACCATTCCTGTGACACTAGTTATAGATTCCGATGCTTCACTCCAGGTTTACTGTATCCCTTGGACCTTCGTATTGACGATGAAATACAGAAATTGCATCGGAATTAAATACTAAAGGCAAAATGCCGACTTAAGGACAAGAAGACTGACTCTTCTACTGACTATGTTCTGAACCATTCCTGTTACACTAGTTATAGATTCCGATGCTTCTCTTCATGTTTACTGTGTCCCTCTGACCTTCTTATTGACGATGAAACACAGAAATTGCATCGGAATTAAATACAAAAGGCCCAATGCCGACTTAAGGACAAGAAGACTGACTCTTCTAACTGATTATGTTCTGAACCATTCCTGTGACACTAGTTATAGATTCCGATGCTTCTCTTCATGTTTACTGTATCCCTCTGACCTTCTTATTGACGATGAAACACAGAAATTGCATCGGAATTAAATAGAAAACGCACAATGCTGACCTAAGTACAGGAATACTGACTCTTCTTACTGACTATGTTTGAACCATTACTGTGACACTAGTTATAGATTCCGATGCTTCACTTCAGGTTTACTGTATCCCTTGGACATTCTTATTGACGATGAAACACAGAAATTGCATCGGAATTAAATACAAAAGGCACAATGCCGACTTAGGTACATGAAGACTGACTCTTCTTACTGTCTATGATTTGAACCATTACTTTGACACTAGTTATAGATTCCGATGCTTGACTCCAGGTTTACTGTATCCCTCTGACCTTCTTATTGACGATGAAACACAGAAATTGCATCGGAATTAAATAGAAAAGGCACAATGCCGACTTAAATACAAGAATACTGACTTTTTTTGCTGACTATGTTTTGAGCCATTTCTGTGACACTAGTTATATATTCAGATGCTTCACTTCAGGGTTACTGTATCCCTCTGACCTTCTTATTGACGATGAAACACAGAAATTGCATCAGAATTAAATACAAGAGGCACAATGCCGACTTAAATACAAGAAGGCTGACTCTTCTTACTGTCTATGTTTTGAACCATTCCTGTGACACTAGTTATAGATTCCGATGCTTCACTTCAGGTTTACTGTAACCCATGGTCCTTCTTATTGACGATGAAACACAGAAATTGCATCGGAATTAAATAGAAAATGCACAATGCCGGCTTAAGAACAAGAAGACTGACTCTTCTAGCTGTCTATGATTTGAACCATTCCTGTGACACTAGTTATAGATTCCGATGCTTCACTTCAGGTTTACTGTATCCCTCTGACCTTCTTATTAACGATGAAACACAGAAATTGCACCGGAATTAAATACAAATGGCACAGTGCCGACTTAAGAACAAGAAGACTGACTCTTCTAGCTGTCTATGATTTGAACCATTCCTGTGACACTAGTTATAGATTCCGATGCTTCACATCAGGTTTACTGTATCCCTTGGACCTTCTTATTGACGATGAAACACAGAAATTGCATCGGAATTAAATACAAAAGGCACAATGCCGACTTAAGTACAAGACGACTGACTCTTCCTACTGGCTATGTTTTGAACCATTCCTGTGATACTAGTTATATATTCCGATGCTTCACTTCAGGTTTACTGTATCCCTCTGACCTTATTGAAGATGAAACACAGAAATTGCATCGGAATTAAATACCAAAGGCACAATGTTGACTTAAGTACAAGAGACTGACTCTTCTTACTGACTATGCTTTGAACCATTCCTGTGACACTAGTTATATATTCCGATGCTTCACTTCAGGTTTACTGTATCCCTCTTACCTTCTTATTGACGATGATACAGAGAAATTGCATCGGAATTAAATACAAAAAGCACAATTCCGACTTAACCACAAGAAGACTAAATCTTCTTACTGACTATGTTTAGAACCATTCTTGTAACACTAGTTATAGATTCCGATGCTTCACTTCAGATTTCCTGTATCCCCCTGACCGTCTTATTGACGATGAAACACAGAAATTGCATCGGAATTAAATAGAAAAAGGCACATTGCCGACTTAAGTACAAGAAGACTGACTCTTCCTACTGTCTATGTTTTGAACCATTCCTGTGATACTAGTTATATATTCCGATGCTTCACTTAAGGTTAAATGTATCCCTTGCACCTTCGTATTGACGATGAAACACAAAAATTGCATCGGAATTAAATACAAAAGGCACAATGCCGACATAAGTACATGAAGACCGACTCTTCTTACTGACTATGTTTGGAACTATTCCTGTGACACTAGTTATAGATTCCGATGCTTCACTTCAGGTTTACTGTATCCCTTGGCCCTCCTATTGAAGATGAAACACAGAAATTGCATCGGAATTAAATACATGAGGCACAATGTTGACTTACGTACAAGAGACTGACTCTTTTTACTGACTATGTTTCGAACCATTCCTGTGACACTAGTTATAGATTCCGATGCTTCAGTTCAGGTTTACTGTATCCATTGCACCTTCTTATTGACGATGAAACACAGAAATTACATCGGAATTAAATACATTAGGCACAATGCCGACTTAAGTACATGATGACTGACTCTTCTTACTGACTATGTTTTGAACCATTCCTGTGACACTAGTTATAGATTCCGATTCTTCACTTCAGGTTTACTGTATCCCTTGAACATTCTTATTGACGATGAAACAAAGAAATTACATCGGAATTAAATACAAAAGGCACAATGCCGAATTAGGTACATGAAGACTGACTCTGATTACTGTCTATGTTTCGAACCATTCCTGTGACACTAGTTGTAGATTCCGATGCTACACTCAAGGTTTACTGTATACCTTGGACTTTCTTATTGACGATGAAACACAGAAATTACATCGGAATTAAATACAAAAGGCACAATGCCGACTTAAGGACAAGAAGACTGACTCTTCTTACTGACTATATTTTGAACCATTCCTGTGACACTAGTTATAGATTCCGATGCTTCACTCCAGGTTTACTATATCCCTCGGACCTTCATATTGACGAAGACACACAGAAATTGCATCGTAATTAATACAAAAGGCACAATGCCGACTTAAGGACAAGAAGACTGACTCTTCTTACTGACTAAGTTTTGAACCATTCCTGAGACAATAGTTATAGATTCCGATGCTTCACGTCAGGTTTACTGTAACCCTCTGACCTTCTTATTGACGATGAAACACAGAAATTGCACCGGAATTAAATACAAAAGGCCAATGAAGACTGAAGTACAAGAAGACTGACTCTTCTTACTGACTATGATTTGAACCATTCCTGTGACACTAGTTATAGATTCCGATGCTTCACTTTAGGTTTACTGTATCCCTTGGACCTTCTTATTGACGATGAAACACAGAAATTGCATCGGAATTAAATACAAAAGACACAATGCCGACTTAAGTACAAGAAGACTGACTCTTCCTACTGTCTATGTTTTGAAACATTCCTGTGATACTAGTTATATATTCCGATGCTTCACTTAAGGTTAAATGTATCCCTTGGACCTTCGTATTGACGACGAAACACAGAAATTGCATCGGAATTAAATACAAAAGGCACAATGCCGACATAAGTACATGAAGGCCGACTCTTCTTACTGACTATGTTTGGAACCATTCCTGTGACACTAGTTACAGATTAAGATGCTTCACTTCAGGTTTACTGTATCCCTCTGCCCTTCATACTTGACGATGAATCACATAAATTGCACCGGAATTAAATACAAAAGGCACAATGCCGACTTCAGTACAAGAAGACTGACTATTCTTTCTGTCTATGTTTTGAACCATTCCATTGACACTAGTTATAGATTCCGATGCTTCACTCCAGGTTTACTGTATCCCTTGGACCTTCTTATTGACGATGAAACACAGAAATTGCATCGCAATTAAATACAAAAGGCATAAGGCCGACTTAAGGACAAGAAGACTGACTCTTCTTACTGACTATGTTTTCAACCATTCCTGTGACACTAGTTATTGATTCCGATGCTTCACTCCAGGTTTACTGTATCCCTTGGACCTTCTTATTGACGATAATACACTGAAATTGCATCGGAATTAAATAGAAAATGCACAATGCTGACTTAAGTACATGAAGACTGACTCTTCTTACTGACTATGTTTTGAACCATTCCTGTGACACTAGTTATAGATTCCGATGCTTCACTTCAGGTTTACTGTATCCATTGCACCTTCTTATTGACGATGAAACACAGAAATTACATCGGAATTAAATACATTAGGCACAATGCCGACTTAAGTACATGATGACTGACTCTTCTTACTGACTATGTTTTGAACCATTCCTGTGACACTAGTTATAGATTCCGATTCTTCACTTCAGGTTTACTGTATCCCTTGAACATTCTTATTGACGATGAAACAAAGAAATTACATCGGAATTAAATACAAAAGGCACAATGCCGAATTAGGTACATGAAGACTGACTCCGATTACTGTCTATGTTTCGAACCATTCCTGTGACACTAGTTGTAGATTCCGATGCTACACTCAAGGTTTACTGTATACCTTGGACCTTCTTATTGACGATGAAACACAGAAATTCCATCGGAATTAAATACAAAAGGCACAATGCCGACTTAAGGACAAGAAGCCTGACTCTTCTTACTGACTATATTTTGAACCATTCCTGTGACACTAGTTATAGATTCCGATGCTTCACTCCAGGTTTACAATATCCCTCGGACCTTCATATTGAAGAAGACACACAGAAATTGCATCGTAATTAATACAAAAGGCACAATGCCGACTTAAGGACAAGAAGACTGACTCTTCTTACTGACTAAGTTTTGAACCATTCCTGAGACAATAGTTATAGATTCCGATGCTTCACGTCAGGTTTACTGTAACCCTCTGACCTTCTTATTGACGATGAAACACAGAAATTGCACCGGAATTAAATACAAAAGGCCAATGCCGACTGAAGTACAAGAAGACTGACTCTTCATACTGTCTATGTTTTGAACCATTCCTGTGACACTAGTTATAGATTCCGATGCTTCACTTCAGGTTTACTGTATCCCTCAGACCTCATTGACGATGAAACACAGAAATTGCATCGGAATTAAATACAAATGGCACAATACCGACTTAAGTACAAGAAGACTTACTCCTCTTACTGTCTATGTTTTGAACCATTCCTGTGACACCAGTTACAGATTCCGATGCTTCACTTCAGGTTTGCTGTATCATTTGGACCTTCTTCTTGACGATAAAACACAGAAATTACATCGGAATAAATACAAAAGGCACAAAGCCGACTTAAGTACAAAAAGACTGACACTTCTTACTGACTATGTTTTGAACCATTCCTGTGACACTAGTTATGGATTCCGATGCTTCACTTCAGGTTTACTGTATCCCTCTGACCTTCTTATTAACGATGAAACACAGAAATTGCACCGGAATTAAATAGAAAAGGCACAATGCCGACTTAAGTACAAGAAGAATGACTCTTCTTGTTGTCTATGTTTTGAACCATTACTGCGAAACTAGTTATAGATTCCGATGCTTGACTTCAGGTTTACTGTATCCCTTGGACCTTCTTATTGACGATGAAACACAGAAATTGCATCGGAATTTAATACAAAAGGCACAATGCCGACTCAAGTACAACAAGACTGACTCTTCTTACTGTCTATGTTTTGAATCATGCCTGTGACACTATTTATTGATTCCAATGCTTCACTTCAGGTTTACAGTATCCCTCTGACCTTCTAATTGACGATGAAACACAGAAATTGCATCGGAATTAAATACAAAAGACACAATGCCTACTTAAGTACAAGAAGACTGACTCTTCTTACTGACTATGATTTGAACCATTTCTGTGACACTAGTTATAGATTCCGATGCTTCACTTCAGGGTTACTGAATCGTTCTGACCTTCTTATTGACGATGAAACACAGAAAATGCATCGGAATTAAATACAAAAGGCACAATGCCCACTTAAGTACAATAAGACTGACTCTTCTTACGGTCTATGTTTTGAACCATTCCTGTGACACTAGTTATAGATTCCGATGCTTCACTTCAGGTTTACTGTATCCCTTGGACCTTCGTATTGGTGATGAATCACAGAAATTGCATCGGAATTAAATACAAAAGGCACAATGCCGACTTAAGTACAAGAAAACTGTATCTTCTCACTGTCTATGTTTTGAACCATTCCTGTGACACTAGTTATAGATTCCGATGCTTCACTCCAGGTTTACTGTATCCCTTGGACCTTCGTATTGACGATGAAATACAGAAATTGCATCGGAATTAAATACTAAAGGCAAAATGCCGACTTAAGGACAAGAAGACTGACTCTTCTACTGACTATGTTCTGAACCATTCCTGTTACACTAGTTATAGATTCCGATGCTTCTCTTCATGTTTACTGTATCCCTCTGACCTTCTTATTGACGATGAAACACAGAAATTGCATCGGAATTAAATAGAAAACGCACAATGCCGACCTAAGTACAAGAAGACTGACTCTTCTACTGACTATGTTTGAACCATTACTGTGACACTAGTTATAGATTCCGATGCTTCACTTCAGGTTTACTGTATCCCTTGGACATTCTTATTGACGATGAAACACAGAAATTGCATCGGAATTAAATACAAAAGGCACAATGCCGACTTAGGTACATGAAGACTGACTCTTCTTACTGTCTATGATTTGAACCATTACTTTGACACTAGTTATAGATTCCGATGCTTGACTCCAGGTTTACTGTATTCCTTGGACCTTCTTATTGATGATGAAACACAGAAATTGCATCGGAATTAAATACAAAAGGCACAATGCGGACTTAAGTACATGAAGACCGACTCTTCTTACTGACTATGTTTTGAACCAATTCTGTGACACTAGTTAAAGATTCCGATGCTTCACTTCAGGTTTACTGTATCCCTTGGACCTTCTTATTGACAATGAAACACAGAAATTACATCGATATTAAATACAAAGGGCACAATGCCGACTTAGGTTCTGTCTATGTTTTGAACCATTCCTGTGACACTAGTTTCCGATGCTTCACTCCAGGTTTACTGTATCCCTCTGACCTTCTTATTGACGATGAAACACAGAAATTGCATCGGAATTAAATAGAAAAGGCACAATGCCGACTTAAATACAAGAATACTGACTTTTTTTACTGACTATGTTTTGAACCATTTCTGTGACACTAGTTATATATTCAGATGCTTCACTTCAGGGTTACTGTATCCCTCTGACCTTGTTATTGACGATGAAACACAGAAATTGCATCAGAATTAAATACAAGAGGCACAATGCCGACTTAAATACATGAAGGCTGACTCTTCTTACTGTCTATGTTTTGAACCATTCCTGTGACACTAGTTATAGATTCCGATGCTTCACTTCAGGTTTACTGTAACCCATGGTCCTTCTTATTGACGATGAAACACAGAAATTGCATCGGAATTAAATACAAAAGTCACAATGCCTACTTAAGTAGAAGATGACTGTATCTTCTTACTGTCTATGCTTTGAACCATTCCTGAGACAATAGTTATAGATTCCGATGCTTCACTTCAGGTTTGCTGTATCCGTCTGACCTTCTTATTGACGATGAAACACAGAAATTGCATCGGAATTAAATACAAAAGTCACAATGCCTACTTAAGTACAAGAAGACTGTATCTTCTTACTGTCTATGTTTTGAACCATTCCTGAGACAATAGTTATTGATTCCGATGCTTCACTTCAGGTATACTGTATCCCTCCGACCTTCTTATTGACGATGATACAGAGAAATTGCATCGGAATTAAATACAAAAAGCACAATTCCGACTTAACCACAAGAAGACTGACTCTTCTTACTGACTATGTTTTGAACCATTCTTGAAACACAGAAATTGCATCGCAATTAAATACAAAAGGCATAAGGCCGACTTAAGGACAAGAAGACTGACTCTTCTTACGGACTATGTTTTGAACCATTCCTGTGGCACTAGTTATTGATTCCGATGCTTCACTCCAGGTTTACTGTATCCCTTGGATCTTCTTATTGACGATGAAACACTGAAATTGCATCGGAATTAAATAGAAAATGCACAATGCCCACTTAAGAACAAGAAGACTGACTCTTCTAGCTGTCTATGATTCGAACCATTCCTGTGACACTAGTTATAGATTCCGATGCTTCACTTCAGGTTTACTGTATCCCTCTGACCTTCTTATTAACGATGAAACACAGAAATTGCACCGGAATTAAATACAAATGGCACAGTGCCGACTTAAGAACAAGAAGACTGACTCTTCTAGCTGTCTATGATTTGAACCATTCCTGTGACACTAGTTATAGATTCCGATGCTTCACTTCAGGTTTACTGTATCCCTTGGACCTTCTTATTGACGATGAAACACAGAAATTGCATCGGAATTAAATACAAAAGGCACAATGCCGACTTAAGTACAAGACGACTGACTCTTCCTACTGGCTATGTTTTGAACCATTCCTGTGATACTAGTTATATATTCCGATGCTTCACTTCAGGTTTACTGTATCCCTCTGACCTTATTGAAGATGAAACACAGAAATTGCATCGGAATTAAATACCAAAGGCACAATGTTGACTTAAGTACAAGAGACTGACTCTTCTTACTGACTATGTTTTGAACCATTCCTGAGACACTAGTTATATATTCCGATGCTTCACTTCAGGTTTACTGTATCCCTCTTACCTTCTTATTGACGATGATACAGAGAAATTGCATCGGAATTAAATACAAAAAGCACAATTCCGACTTAACCACAAGAAGACTGACTCTTTTTACTGACTATGTTTTGAACCATTCTTGTAACACTAGTTATAGATTCCGATGCTTCACTTCAGATTTCCTGTATCCCCTGACCGTCTTATTGACGATGAAACACAGAAATTGCATCGGAATTAAATAGAAAAAGGCACAATGCCGACTTAAGTACATGAAGACCGACTCTTCTTACTGACTATGTTTGGAACTATTCCTGTGACACTAGTTATAGATTCCGATGCTTCACTTCAGGTTTACTGTATCCCTTGGCCCTCCTATTGAAGATGAAACACAGAAATTGCATCGGAATTAAATACATGAGGCACAATGTTGACTTACGTACAAGAGACTGACTCTTCTTACTGACTATGTTTTGCACCATTCCTGTGACACTAGTTATAGATTCCGATGCTTCACTTCAGGTTTACTGTATCCATTGCACCTTCTTATTGACGATGAAACACAGATATTACATCGGAATTAAATACATTAGGCACAATGCCGACTTAAGTACATGATGACTGACTCTTCTTACTGACTATGTTTTGAACCATTCCTGTGACACTAGTTATAGATTCCGATTCTTCACTTCAGGTTTACTGTATCCCTTGAACATTCTTATTGACGATGAAACAAAGAAATTACATCGGAATTAAATACAAAAGGCACAATGCCGAATTAGGTACATGAAGACTGACTCTGATTACTGTCTATGTTTCGAACCATTCCTGTGACACTAGTTGTAGATTCCGATGCTACACTCAAGGTTTACTGTATACCTTGGACTTTCTTATTGACGATGAAACACAGAAATTCCATCGGAATTAAATACAAAAGGCACAATGCCGACTTAAGGACAATAAGACTGACTCTTCTTACTGACTATATTTTGAACCATTCCTGTGACACTAGTTATAGATTCCGATGCTTCACTCCAGGTTTACTATATCCCTCGGACCTTCATATTGATGGAGACACACAGAAATTGCATCGGAATTAATACAAAAGGCACAATGCCGACTTAAGGACAAGAAGACTGACTCTTCTTACTGACTAAGTTTTTAACCATTCCTGAGACAATAGTTATAGATTCCGATGCTTCACGTCAGGTTTACTGTAACCCTCTGACCTTCTTATTGACGATGAAACACAGAAATTGCACCGGAATTAAATACAAATGGCACAATACCGACTTAAGTACAAGAAGACTTACTCTTCTTACTGTCTATGTTTTGAACCATTCCTGTGACACCAGTTACAGATTCCGATGCTTCACTTCAGGTTTGCTGTATCATTTGGACCTTCTTCTTGACGATAAAACACAGAAATTACATCGGAATTAAATACAAAAGGCACAATGCCGACTTAAGGACAAGAAGACTGACACTTCTTACTGACTATGTTTTGAACCATTTCTGTGCCACTAGTTATATATTCCGATGCTTCACTTCAGGTTTACTGTATCCCTCTTACCTTCTTATTAACGATTAAGCACAGAAATTGCACCGGAATTAAATAGAAAAGGCACAATACCGACTTAAGTACAAGAAGAATGACTCTTCTTGTTGTCTATGTTTTGAACCATTACTGTGAAACTAGTTATAGATTCCGATGGTTGACTTCAGGTTTACTGTATCCCTTGGACCTTCTTATTGACGATGAAACACAGAAATTGCATCGGAATTTAATACAAAAGGCACAATGCCGACTCAAGTACAACAAGACTGACTCTTCTTACTGTCTATGTTTTGAATCATTCCTGTGACACTATATATTGATTCCGATGCTTCACTTCAGGTTTACTGTATCCCTCTTACCTTCTTATTGACGATGATACAGAGAAATTGCATCGGAATTAAATACAAAAAGCACAATTCCGACTTAACCACAAGAAGACTGTCTCTTCTTACTGACTATGTTTTGAACCATTCTTGTAACACTAGTTATAGACTCCGATGCTTCATTTCAGATTTCCTGTATCCCCCTGACCGTCTTATTGACGATGAAACACAGAAATTGCATCGGAGTTAAATAGAAAAAGGCACAATGCCGACTTATGTACAAGAAGACTGACTCTTCCTACTGTCTATGTTTTGAACCATTCCTGTGATACTAGTTATATATTCCGATGCTTCACTTAAGGTTAAATGTATCCCTTGCACCTTCGTATTGACTATGAAACACAAAAATTGCATCGGAATTAAATACAAAAGGCACAATGCCGACATAAGTACATGAAGACCGACTCTTCTTACTGACTATGTTTGGAACTATTAATGCGACACTAGTTATAGATTCCGATGCTTCACTTCAAGTTTACTGTATCCCTTGGCCCTTCTTATTGAAGATGAAACACAGAAATTGCATCGGAATTAAATGCATGAGGCACAATGTTGACTTACGTACAAGAGACTGACTCTTCTTACTGACTATGTTTTGAACCATTCCTGTGACACTAGTTATATATTCCGATGCTTCACTTCAGGTTTACTGTATCCCTCTTACCTTCTTATTGACGATGATACACAGAAATTGCATCGGAATTAAATACAAAAAGCGCAATTCCGACTTAACCACAAGAAGACTGACTCTTCTTACTGACTATGTTTTGAACCATTCTTGTAACACTAGTTATAGATTCCGAAGCTTGACTTCAGATTTACTGTATCCCTCTGACCTTCTTATTGACGATGAAACACAGAAATTGCATCGGAATTAAATAGAAAAGGCACAATGCCGACTTAAGTACAAGAAGACTGACTCTTCTTACTGACTGTGATTTGAACCATTCCTGTGACACTAGTTATAGATTCCGATGCTTCACTTTAGGTTTACTGTATCCCTTGGACCTTCTTATTGACGATGAAACACAGAAATTGCATCGGAATTAAATACAAAAGACACAATACCGACTTAAGTACAAGAAGACTGACTCTTCCTACTGTCTATGTTTTGAACCATTCCTGTGATACTAGTTATATATTCCGATGCTTCACTTAAGGTTAAATGTATCCCTTGGACCTTCGTTTTGACGATGAAACACAGAAATTGCATCGGAATTAAATACAAAAGGCACATTGCCGATATAAGTACATGAAGACCGACTCTTCTTACTGACTATGTTTGGAACCATTCCTGTGACACTAGTTATAGATTACGATGCTTCACTTCAGGTTTACTGTATCCCTCTGACCTTCATAATTGACGATGAATCACATAAATTGCACCGGAATTAAATACAAAAGGCACAATGCCGACTTAAGTACAAGAAGACTGACTATTCTTTCTGCCTATGTTTTGAACCATTCCATTGACACTAGTTATAGATTCCGATGCTTCACTCCAGGTTTACTGTATCCCTTGGACCTTCTTATTGACGATGAAACACAGAAATTGCATCGCAATTAAATACATTAGGCACAATGCCGACTTAAGTACATGATGACTGACTCTTCTTACTGACTATGTTTTGAACCATTCCTGTGACACTAGTTATAGATTCCGATTCTTCACTTCAGGTTTACTGTATCCCTTGAACATTCTTATTGACGATGAAACAAAGAAATTACATCGGAATTAAATACAAAAGGCACAATGCCGAATTAGGTACATGAAGACTGACTCTGATTACTGTCTATGTTTCGAACCATTCCTGTGACACTAGTTGTAGATTCCGATGCTACACTCAAGGTTTACTGTATACCTTGGACTTTCTTATTGACGATGAAACACAGAAATTCCATCGGAATTAAATACAAAAGGCACAATGCCGACTTAAGGACAATAAGACTGACTCTTCTTACTGACTATATTTTGAACCATTCCTGTGACACTAGTTATAGATTCCGATGCTTCACTCCAGGTTTACTATATCCCTCGGACCTTCATATTGATGGAGACACACAGAAATTGCATCGGAATTAATACAAAAGGCACAATGCCGACTTAAGGACAAGAAGACTGACTCTTCTTACTGACTAAGTTTTTAACCATTCCTGAGACAATAGTTATAGATTCCGATGCTTCACGTCAGGTTTACTGTAACCCTCTGACCTTCTTATTGACGATGAAACACAGAAATTGCACCGGAATTAAATACAAATGGCACAATACCGACTTAAGTACAAGAAGACTTACTCTTCTTACTGTCTATGTTTTGAACCATTCCTGTGACACCAGTTACAGATTCCGATGCTTCACTTCAGGTTTGCTGTATCATTTGGACCTTCTTCTTGACGATAAAACACAGAAATTACATCGGAATTAAATACAAAAGGCACAATGCCGACTTAAGGACAAGAAGACTGACACTTCTTACTGACTATGTTTTGAACCATTTCTGTGCCACTAGTTATATATTCCGATGCTTCACTTCAGGTTTACTGTATCCCTCTTACCTTCTTATTAACGATGAAGCACAGAAATTGCACCGGAATTAAATAGAAAAGGCACAATACCGACTTAAGTACAAGAAGAATGACTCTTCTTGTTGTCTATGTTTTGAACCATTACTGTGAAACTAGTTATAGATTCCGATGGTTGACTTCAGGTTTACTGTATCCCTTGGACCTTCTTATTGACGATGAAACACAGAAATTGCATCGGAATTTAATACAAAAGGCACAATGCCGACTCAAGTACAACAAGACTGACTCTTCTTACTGTCTATGTTTTGAATCATTCCTGTGACACTATATATTGATTCCGATGCTTCACTTCAGGTTTACTGTATCCCTCTTACCTTCTTATTGACGATGATACAGAGAAATTGCATCGGAATTAAATACAAAAAGCACAATTCCGACTTAACCACAAGAAGACTGTCTCTTCTTACTGACTATGTTTTGAACCATTCTTGTAACACTAGTTATAGACTCCAATGCTTCATTTCAGATTTCCTGTATCCCCCTGACCGTCTTATTGACGATGAAACACAGAAATTGCATCGGAGTTAAATAGAAAAAGGCACAATGCCGACTTATGTACAAGAAGACTGACTCTTCCTACTGTCTATGTTTTGAACCATTCCTGTGATACTAGTTATATATTCCGATGCTTCACTTAAGGTTAAATGTATCCCTTGCACCTTCGTATTGACTATGAAACACAAAAATTGCATCGGAATTAAATACAAAAGGCACAATGCCGACATAAGTACACGAAGACCGACTCTTCTTACTGACTATGTTTGGAACTATTAATGCGACACTAGTTATAGATTCCGATGCTTCACTTCAAGTTTACTGTATCCCTTGGCCCTTCTTATTGAAGATGAAACACAGAAATTGCATCGGAATTAAATGCATGAGGCACAATGTTGACTTACGTACAAGAGACTGACTCTTCTTACTGACTATGTTTTGAACCATTCCTGTGACACTAGTTATATATTCCGATGCTTCACTTCAGGTTTACTGTATCCCTCTTACCTTCTTATTGACGATGATACACAGAAATTGCATCGGAATTAAATACAAAAAGCGCAATTCCGACTTAACCACAAGAAGACTGACTCTTCTTACTGACTATGTTTTGAACCATTCTTGTAACACTAGTTATAGATTCCGAAGCTTGACTTCAGATTTACTGTATCCCTCTGACCTTCTTATTGACGATGAAACACAGAAATTGCATCGGAATTAAATAGAAAAGGCACAATGCCGACTTAAGTACAAGAAGACTGACTCTTCTTACTGACTATGATTTGAACCATTCCTGTGACACTAGTTATAGATTCCGATGCTTCACTTTAGGTTTACTGTATCCCTTGGACCTTCTTATTGACGATGAAACACAGAAATTGCATCGGAATTAAATACAAAAGACACAATACCGACTTAAGTACAAGAAGACTGACTCTTCCTACTGTCTATGTTTTGAACCATTCCTGTGATACTAGTTATATATTCCGATGCTTCACTTAAGGTTAAATGTATCCCTTGGACCTTCGTTTTGACGATGAAACACAGAAATTGCATCGGAATTAAATACAAAAGGCACATTGCCGATATAAGTACATGAAGACCGACTCTTCTTACTGACTATGTTTGGAACCATTCCTGTGACACTAGTTATAGATTACGATGCTTCACTTCAGGTTTACTGTATCCCTCTGACCTTCATAATTGACGATGAATCACATAAATTGCACCGGAATTAAATACAAAAGGCACAATGCCGACTTAAGTACAAGAAGACTGACTATTCTTTCTGCCTATGTTTTGAACCATTCCATTGACACTAGTTATAGATTCCGATGCTTCACTCCAGGTTTACTGTATCCCTTGGACCTTCTTATTGACGATGAAACACAGAAATTGCATCGCAATTAAATACAAAAGGCATAAGGCCGACTTAAGGACAAGAAGACTGACTGTTCTTACTGACTATGTTTTGAACCATTCCTGTGACACTAGTTATTGATTCCGATGCTTCACTCCAGGTTTACTGTATCCCTTGGACCTTCTTATTGACGATGAAACACTGAAATTGAATCGGAATTAAATAGAAAATGCACAATGCCGACTTAAGTACAAGAAGACTGACTCTTCTTACTGACTATGTTTTGAACCATTCCTGTGACACTAGTTATAGATTCCGATGCTTCACTTCAGGTTTACTGTATCCATTGCACCTTCTCATTGACGATGAAACACAGAAATTACATCGGAATTAAATACATTAGGCACAATGCCGACTTAAGTACATGATGACTGACTCTTCTTACTGACTATGTTTTGAACCATCCCTGTGACACTAGTTATAGATTCCGATTCTTCACTTCAGGTTTACTGTATCCCTTGAACATTCTTATTGACGATGAAACAAAGAAATTACATCGGAATTAAATACAAAAGGCACAATGCCGAATTAGGTACATGAAGACTGACTCTGATTACTGTCTATGTTTCGAACCATTCCTGTGACACTAGTTGTAGATTCCGATGCTACACTCAAGGTTTCTTGTATACCTTGGACCTTCTTATTGACGATGAAACACAGAAATTCCATCGGAATTAAATACAAAAGGCACAATGCCGACTTAAGTACAAGAAGACTGACTCTTCTTACTGACTATATTTTGAACCATTCCTGTCACACTAGTTATAGATTCCGATGCTTCACTCCAGGTTTACTATATCCCTCGGACCTTCATATTGACGAAGACACACAGAAATTGCATCGGAATTAATACAAAAGGCACAATGCCGACTTAAGGACAAGAAGACTGACTCTTCTTACTGACTAAGTTTTGAACCATTCCTGAGACAATAGTTATAGATTCCGATGCTTCACGTCAGGTTTACTGTATCCCTCAGACCTCATTGACGATGAAACACAGAAATTGCATCGGAATTAAATACAAATGGCACAATACCGACTTAAGTACAAGAAGACTTACTCTTCTTACTGTCTATGTTCTGAACCATTCCTGTGACACCAGTTACAGATTCCGATGCTTCACTTCAGGATTGCTGTATCATTTGGACCTTCTTCTTGACGATAAAACACAGAAATTACATCGGAATTAAATACAAAAGGCACAATGCCGACTTAAGTACCAAAAGACTGACACTTCTTACTGACTATGTTTTAAACCATTCCTGTGACACTAGTTATGGATTCCGATGCTTCACTTCAGGTTTACTGTATCCATCTGACCTTCTTATTAACGATGAAACACAGAAATTGCACCGGAATTAAATAGAAAAGGCACAATGCCGACTTAAGTACAAGAAGAATGACTGTTCTTGTTGTCTATGTTTTGAACCATTACTGTGAAACTAGTTCTAGATTCCGATGCTTGACTTCAGGTTTACTGTATCCCTTGGACCTTCTTATTGACGATGAAACACAGAAATTGCATCGGAATTTAATACAAAAGGCACAATGTCGACTCAAGTACAACAAGACTGACTCTTCTTACTGTCTATGTTTTGAATCATTCCTGTGACACTATTTATTGATTCCGATGCTTCACTTCAGGTTTACTGTATCCCTCTGACCTTCTAATTGACGATGAAACACAGAAATTGCATCGGAATTAAATACAAAAGACACAATGCCTACTTAAGTACAAGAAGACTGACTCTTCTTACTGACTATGATTTGAACCATTTCTGTGACACTAGTTATAGATTCCGATGCTTCACTTCAGGATTACTGTATCCCTTGGACCTTCGTATTGGTGATGAATCACAGAAATTGCATCGGAATTAAATACAAAAGGCACAATGCCGACTTAAGTACAAGAAAACTGTATCTTCTTACTGTCTATGTTTTGAACCATTCCTGTGACACTAGTTATAGATTCCGATGCTTCACTCCAGGTTTACTGTATCCCTTGGACCTTCGTATTGACGATGAAATACAGAAATTGCATCGGAATTAAATACTAAAGGCAAAATGCCGACTTAAGGACAAGAAGACTGACTCTTCTACTGACTATGTTCTGAACCATTCCTGTTACACTAGTTATAGATTCCGATGCTTCTCTTCATGTTTACTGTATCCCTCTGACCTTCTTATTGACGATGAAACACAGAAATTGAATCGGAATTAAATACAAAAGGCCCAATGCCGACTTAAGGACAAGAAGACTGACTCTTCTAACTGACTATGTTCTGAACCATTCCTGAGACACTAGTTATAGATTCCGATGCTTCTCTTCATGTTTACTGTATCCCTCTGACCTTCTTATTGACGATGAAACACAGAAATTGCATCGGAATTAAATAGAAAACGCACAATGCCGACCTTAGTACAAGAAGACTGACTCTTCTTACTGACTATGTTTGAACCATTCCTGTGACACTAGTTATAGATTCCGATTCTTCACTTCAGGTTTGCTGTATCCCTTGGCCATTCTTATTGACGATGAAACACAGAAATTGCATCGGAATTAAATACAAAAGGCACAATGTCGACTTAGGTACATGAAGACTGACTCTTCTTACTGTCTATGATTTGAACCATTACTTTGACACTAGTTATAGATTCCGATGATTGACTCCAGGTTTACTGTATTCCTTGGACCTTCTTATTGATGATGAAACACAGAAATTGCATCGGAATTAAATACAAAAGGCACAATGCGGACTTAAGTACATGAAGACCGACTCTTCTTACTGACTATGTTTTGAACCAATTCTGTGACACTAGTTAAAGATTCCGATGCTTCACTTCAGGTTTACTGTATCCCTTGGACCTTCTTATTGACAATGAAACACAGAAATTACATCGATATTAAATACAAAGGGCACAATGCCGACTTAGGTTCTGTCTATGTTTTGAACCATTCCTGTGACACTAGTTATAGATTCCGATGCTTCACTAGAGGTTTACTGTATCCCTCTGACCTTCTTATTGACGATCAACCACAGAAATTGCATCGGAATTAAATAGAAAAAGCACACTGCCGACTTAAGTACAAGAATACTGACTTTTTTTACTGACTATGTTTTGAATCATTTCTGTGACACTAGTTATATATTCAGGTGCTTCACTTCAGGGTTACTGTATCCCTCTGACCTTCTTATTGACGATGAAACACAGAAATTGCATCAGAATTAAATACAAGAGGCACAATGCCGACTTACATACAAGAAGGCTGACTCTTCTTACTGTCTATGTTTTGAACCATTCCTGTGACACTAGTTATAGATTCCGATGCTTCACTTCAGGTTTACTGTAACCCATGGACCTCCTTATTGACGATGAAACACAGAAATTGCATCGGAATTAAATACAAAAGTCACAATGCCTACTTAAGTAGAAGAAGACTGTATCTTCTTACTGTCTATGATTTGAACCATTCCTGAGACAATAGTTATAGATTCCGATGCTTCACTTCAGGTTTGATGTATCCCTCTGACCTTCTTATTGACGATGAAACACAGAAATTGCACCGGAATTAAATACAAAAGGCCAATGCCGACTGAAGTACAAGAAGACTGACACTTGTTACTGTCTATACTTTTAAACCATTCCTGTGACACTAGTTATAGATTCCGATGCTTCACTTCAGGTTTACTGTATCCCTCTGACCGTCTTATTGACGATGAAACACAGAAATTGCATCGGAATTAAATACAAGAGGCACAATGCCGACTTAAATACAAGAAGACTGACTCTTCATACTGTCTATGTTTTGAACCATTCCTGTGACACTAGTTATAGATTCCGATGCTTGACTTCAGGTTTACTGTATCCCATGGACCTTCTTATTGACGATGAAACACAGAAATTGCATCGGAATTAAATACAAAAGGCACAATCACTACTTAAGTACAAGAAGACTGTAATTTCTCACTGTCTATGCTTTGAACCATTCCTGAGACAATAGTTATAGATTCCGATGCTTCACTTCAGGTTTACTGTATCCCTCTGACGTTCTTATTGACGATGAAACACAGAAATTGCATCGGAATTAAATACAAAAGGCACAATGCCGACTTAATGACAAGAAGACTGACTCTTCTTACTGACTATGTTTTGAACCATTCCTGAGACCATAGTTATAGATTCCGATGCTTCACTTCAGGTTTACTGTATCCCTCTGACCTTCTGATTGACGATGAAACACAGAAATTGCACCGGAATTAAATACAAAAGGCCAATGCCGACTGAAGTACAAGAAGACTGACTCTTCTTACTGTCTATGTTTTGAATCATTCCTGTGACACTAGTTATAGATTCCGATGCTTCACTTCAATTTAACTGTATCCCTCTGACCTTATTGACGATGAAACACAGAAATTGCATCGGAATTTAATACAAAAGGCACAACACCGACTTAAGTACAAGAAGATTGACTCTTCTTGTTGTCTATATTTTGAACCATTCCTGTGACACTAGTTACAGATTCCTATGCTTGACTTCAGGTTTACTGTATCCCTTGGACCTTCTTATTGACGATGGAACACAGAAATTGCATCGGAATTAAATACAAAAGGCACAATGCCGACTCAAGTACTAGAAGACTAACTCTTCTTACTGTCTATGTTTTGAACCATTCCTGTGACACTAGTAATTGATTCCGATGCTTCACTTCAGGTTTACTGTTTCCCTCTGACCTTCTTATTGACGATGAAACACAGAAATTGCATCGGAATTAAATACAAAAGGCACAATACCTACTTAAGTATAAGAAGACTGTCTCTTCCTACTGACTATGTTTTGAACCATTTCTGTGACACTAGTTATAGATTCCGATGCTTCACTTCAGGGTTACTGAATCCCTCTGACCATCTTATTGACGATGAAACACAGAAATTACATCGGAATTAAATACAAAAGGCACAATGCCGACTTAAGTACAAGAAGACTGACTCTTCTTATGGTCTATGTTTTGAACCATTCCTGTGACACTAGTTATAGATTCCGATGCTTCACTTCAGGTTTACTGTATCCCTTGGACCTTCTTATTGGCGATGAATCACAGAAATTGCATCGGAATTAAATACAAAACGCACAATGCCGACTTAAGTACAAGAAGAGTGTATCTTCTTACTGTCTATGTTTTAACCATTCCTGTGACACTAGTTATAAAATCCGATGCTTCATTCCAGGTTTACTGTATCCCTCTGACCTTCTTATTGACGATGAAACACAGAAATTGCATCGGAATTAAATACAAAAGTCACAATGCCGACTTAAGTACATGAAGACCGACTCTTCTTACTGACTATGCTTTGAACCATTCCTGTGACACTAGTTAAAGATTCCGATGCTTCACTTCAGGTTTACTGTATCCCTTGGACCTTCTTATTGACGATGAAACACAGAAATTACATCGATATTAAATACAAAGGGCACAATGCCGACTTAGGTTCTGTCTATGTTTTGAACCATTCCTGTGACACTAGTTATAGATTCCGATGCTTCACTCCAGGTTTACTGTATGCCTCTGACCTTCTTATTGACGATGAAACACAGAAATTGCATCGGAATTAAATAGAAAAGGCACAATGCCGACTTAAGTACAAGAAGACTGACTCTTTTTACTGACTATGTTTTGAACCATTTCTGTGACACTAGTTATATATTCAGATGCTTCACTTCAGTGTTACTGTATCCCTCTGACCTTCTTATTGACGATGAAACACAGAAATTGCATCGGAATTAAATACGAGAGGCAAAATGCCGACTTAAATACAAGAAGTCTGACTCTTCTTACTGTCTATGTTTTGAACCATTCCTGTGACACTAGTTATAGATTCCGATGCTTCACTTCAGGTTTACTGTATCCCATGGACCCTCTTATTGACGATGAAACACAGAAATTGCATCGGAATTAAATACAAAAGTCACAATGCCTACTTAAGTAGAAGAAGACTGTATCTTCTTACTGTCTATGCTTTGAACCATTCCTGAGACAATAGTTATAGATTCCGATGCTTCACTTCAGGTTTACTGTATCCCTCCGACCTTCTTATTGACGATGAAACGCAGAAATTGCATCGGAATTAAATACAAAAGGCACAATGCCTACTTAAGTACAAGAAGTCTGTATCTTCTTACTGTCTATGCTTTGAACCATTCCTGAGACAATAGTTATAGATTCCGATGCTTCACTTCAGGAATACTGTATCCCTCTGACCTTCTTATTGACGATGAAACACAGAAATTGCATCGGAATTAAATACAAATGGCACAATGTCGACTTAAGGACAAGAAGACTGACTCTTCTTACTGACTATGTTTTGAACCATTCCTGAGACAATAGTTATAGATTCCGATGCTTCACTTCTGGTTTACTGTATCCCTCTGACCTTCTGATTGACGATGAAACACAGAAATTGCACCGGAATTAAATACAAATGGCCAATGCCGACTGAAGTACAAGATGACTGACTCTTCTTACTGTCTATGTTTTCAACCATTCCTGTGACACTAGTTATAGATTCCGATGCTCCACTTCAGGTTTACTGTATCCCTCTGACCTTCTTATTGACGATGAAACACAGAAATTGCATCGGAATTAAATACAAGAGGCACAATGCCGACTTAAATACAAGAAGACTGACTCTTCTTACTGTCTATGATTTGAACCATTCCTGTGACACTAGTTATAGATTCCGATGCTTCACTTCAGGTTTACTGTATCCCATGGACCGTCTTCTTGACGATGAAACACAGAAATTGCATCGGAATTAAATACAAAAGGCACAATGCCTATTTAAGTACAAGAAGACTGTATCTTCTTACTGTCTATCCTTTGAACCATTCCTGAGACATTAGTTATAGATTCCGATGCTTCACTTCAGGTTTACTGTATCCCTCTGACCTTCTTATTGACGATGAAACACAGAAATTGCATCGGAATTAAATACAAAAGGCACAATGCCTACTTAAGTAAAAGAAGACTGACTCTTCCTACTGACTATGTTTTGTACCATTTCTGTGACACTAGTTATAGATTCCGATGCTTCACTTCAGGGTTACTGAATCCCTCTGACCATCTTATTGACGATGAAACACAGAAATTGCATCGGAATTAAATACAAAAGGCACAATGCCGACTTAAGTACAAGAAGACTGACTACTCTTATGGTCTATGTTTGAACCATTCCTGTGACACTAGTTACAGATTCCGATGCTTCACTTCAGGTTTACTGTATCCTTTGGACTTTCTTATTGGCGATGAATCACAGAAATTGCATCGGAATTAAATACAAAAGGCACAATGCCGACTTAAGTACAAGAAGACTGTATCTTCTTACTGTCTATGTTTTAAACCCTTCCTTTGACACTAGTTATAGATTCCGATGCTTCAGTCCAGGTTTACTGTATCCCTTGGACCTTCTTATTGACGATGAAACACAGAAATTGCATCGGAATTAAATACTAAAGGCAAAATGCCGACTTAAGGACAAGAAGACTGACTCTTCTTACTGACTATGTTCTGAACCATTCCTGTGACACTAGTTATGGATTACGATGCTTCTCTTCAAGTTTACTGTATCCCTCTGACCTCCTTATTGACGATGAAACACAGACATTGCATAGAAAATAAATAGAAAAGGCACAATGCCGACTAAAGTACAAGAAGACTGACTCTTCTTACTGACTATGTTTTGAACCATTCCTGTGACACTAGTTATAGATTCTGATGCTTCACTTCAGGTTTACTGTATCCCTTGGACCTTCTTATTGACGATGAAACACAGAAATTGCATCGGAATTAAATACAAAAGGCACAATGCCGACTTAAGCACATGAAGACCGACTCTTCTCACTGACTATGTTTTGAACCATTCCTGTGACACTAGTTATAGATTCCGATGCTTCACTTCAGGTTTACTGTATCCCTTGGACCTTCTTATTGACGATGAAACACAGAAATTACATCGGAATGAAATACAAAAGGCACAAGGCCGACCTAAGGACAAAAAGACTGACTCTTCTTACTGACTGTGCTTTGAACCATTCCTGTGACACTAGTTATAGATTCCGATGCTTCACTTCAGGTTTACTGTATCCCTCTGAGCTTCTTATTGACGATGAAACACAGAAATTGCACCGGAATTAAATACAAAAGGAACAATTCCGACTTAAGTACAAGTAGACTGACTCTTCTTACTGTCTATGTTTTGAACCATTCCATTGACAGTAGTTATAGATTCCGATGCTTCAATCCAGGTAAACTGTATCCCTTGGACCTTCTTATTGACGATGAAACACTGAAATTGCATCGGAATTAAATAGAAAAGGCACAATGCCGACTTAAGTACAAGAAGACTGACTCTCCTCACTAAATATGTTTTGAACCATTCCTGTGACACTAGTTATAGATTGCGATGCTTCACTTCAGATTTACTGTATCCCTTGGACCTTCTTATTAACGATGAATCACAGAAGTTGCATCGGAATTAAATACAAAAGGCACAATGCCGACTCAAGTACAAGAAGACTGACTCTTCTAACTGTCTATGTTTTGAACCATTCCTGTGACACTAGTTATTGATTCCGATGCTTCACTTGAGATGTACTGTATCCCACTCCCCTTCTTATTGACGATGAAACACAGAAATTGAATCGGAATGAAATACAAAAGGCACAATGCGGACTTAAGTACAAGAGAAAGACTCTTTTTACTGACTACGGTTTGAACCATTTCTGTGACACTAGTTATAGATTCAGATGCTTCACTTCAGAGTTACTGTATCCCTCTGACCTTCTTATTGACGATGAAACACAGAAATTGCATCGGAATTAAATACAAGAGGCACAATGCCGACTTAAATACAAGAAGACTGACTCTTCCTACTCTCTATGTTTTGAACCATTCCTGTGACACTAGTTATAGATCCGATGCTTCACTTCATGTTTACTGTATCTCTTGGACCTTCTTATTTACGATGAAACAAAGAAATTGCATCTTATTTACATACAAATGGCACAATGCCGACTTAAGTACAAGAAGACAGACTCTTCTTACTGTCTATGTTTTGAACCATTCCTGTGACACTAGTTATAGACTCCGATGCTTCACTTCAGATTTACTGTATCCCTTGGACCTTCTTATTGACGATGAAACACAGAAATTGCATCGGAATTAAATACAATAGGCACAATGCCGACTAATGTACATGAAGACTGACTCCTCTTACTGACTATGATTTGAACCATTCCTTTGACACTAGTTATAGATTCCGATGCTTCACTTCATGTTTACTGTATCCGTCTGACCTTCTTATTGACGATGAAACACAGAAATCCCACCGGTATTAAATACAAAGGGCACAATGCCGACTTAAGTACAAGAAGACTGACTCTTCTTACTGTCCGTGGTTTGAACCATTCCATTGACACTAGTTATAGATTCCGATGCTTCAATCTAGGTTTACTGAACCCCTCGGACCTTCTTATTGACGATGAAACCCCAAAGTTGCACCGGAATTAAATAGAAAAGGCACAATGCCAACTTAAGTACAAGAAGACTGACTCTTCTTACTGACTATGTTTTGAACCATTCCTGTGACACTAGTTACAGATTCCGATACTTCACTTCAGGTTTACTATATCCCTTGGACCTTCTTATTCACAATGAAACACTGAAATTGCATCGGAATTATATACAAAAGGCACAATGCCGACTTAAGTACATGAAGACGGTTTCTTCTTACTGACTATTTTTTGAACCTTTCCTGTGACACTAGTTATAGATTCCGATGCTTCACTTCACGTTTACTGTATCCCTTGAACCTTCTTATTGACGAAGAAACACAGAAATGCATCGGAATTAAGTACAAAAGGCACAATGCCGACATAAGTACATGAAGACTGATTCTTCTTACCGTCTATGTTTTGAACCATTCCTGTGACACTAGTTATAGATTCCGATGCTACACTCCAGGTTTACTGTATCCCTTGGACCTTCTTATTGACGATGAAACACAGAAATTGCATCGGAATTAAATACAAAAGGCACAATGCCGACTTAAGTAGAAGAGGACTATATCTTCTTACTGTCTATGCTTTGAACCATTCCTGTGACACTAGTTATAGATTCCGATGCTTCAATCCAGCTTTAGTGTATCCCTTGGACTTTCTTTTTGACGATGAAACACAGAAATTGCATCGGAATTAAATACAAAAGGCACAATGCCGACTTAAGGACAAGAAGACTGACTCTTCTTACTGACTATGTTATTGAACAATTCCTGTGACACTACTTATAGATTCCGATGCTTTACTTCATGTTTACTGTATCCCTCTGACCCTCTTATTGACGATGAAACACAGAAATTGCAGCGGAATTAAATCCAAAGGCACAATGCCGACTTAAGTACAAGAAGACTGACTTTTCTTACTGTCTATGTTTTGAATCATTCCATTGACACTTGTTATAGTTTCCGATTCATCACTTGAGGTTTACTGTATCCCTCTGACCTTCTTATCGACGATGAAACACTGAAATTGCATCGGAATTAAATACAAAAGGCACAATGCCGACATAAGTACTGTCTTTGTTTTGAACCATTTCTGTGACACTAGTTATAGATTCCGAAGCTTCACTTCAGGGTTACTCTACCCCTCTGACCTTCTTATTGACGATGAAACACAGAATATGCATCGGAATTAAATACAATAGGCACAATGCCGACTTAAGTACAAGAAGACTGACTCTTCTTACTGTCTATGATTTGAACCATTCCTGTGACACTACTTATAGATTCCGATGCTTCACTTCAGGTTTAATGTATCCCTTGGACCTTCTTATTGACGATGAAACACGGAAATTGCATCGGAATTAAATAAAAAAGGCACAATGCCGACTTAAGTACAACAAGACTGTATCTTCTTACTGGATGTGTTTTGAACCATTCCTGTGACACTAGTTATAGATTCCGATGCTTCTCTTCAGGTTTTCTGTATCCCTCTGACCTTCTTATTGACGATGAAACACAGAAATTGCACCGGAATTAAATACAAAAGGCACAATGCCGACTTAAGTACATGAAGACAGACTCTTCTTACTGACTATGTTTTGAACCATTCCTGTGACACTAGTTATAGATTCCGATGCTTCACTTCAGGTTTACTGTATCCCTTGGACCTTCGTATTGACGATGAAACACAGAAATTGCATCGGAATTAAATACAAAAGGCACAATGCCGACTTAAGTACAAGAAGACTGTATCTTCTTACTGTCTATGATTTGAACCATTCCTGTGTCACTAGTTATAGATTCCGATGCTTCACTCCAGGTTTACTGTATCCCTTGGACCTTCTTATTGACGATGAAACACAGAAATTGCATCGGAATTAAATACAAAAGGCACAAGGCCGACTTAAGGACAAGAAGACTGACTCTTCTTACTGACTATGTATTGAACCATTCCTGTGACAGTAGTTATAGATTACGATGCTTCACTTCAGGTTTACTGTATCCCTTGGACCTTCTTATTGACGATGAAACACAGAAATTGCTTCGGAATTAAATACAAAAGGCACAATGCCGACTTAAGTACTGTCTTTGTTTTGAACCATTCCTATGACACTAGTTATAGATTCCGATGCTTCACTCCAGGTTTACTGTATCCCTTGGAACTTCTTATTGACGATGAAACACAGAAATTGAATCGGAATTAAATACAAAACGCACAAGGCCGACTTAAGGACAAGAAGACTGACTTTTCTTTCTGTCTATGTTTTGAACCATTCCATTGAAACTAGTTATAGATTCCGATGCTTCACTCCAGGTTTACTGTATTCCTTGGACCTTCTTATTGACGATGAAACACAGAAATTGCATCGGAATTAAATACAAAATGCACAAGGCCGTCTTAAGGACAAGAAGACTGACTCTTCTTACTGACTATGTTTTGAACCATTCCTGTGACACTACTTATAGATACAGATGCTTCACTTCAGGTTTATTGTGTCCCTCTGACCTACTTATTGACGATGAAACACAGAAATTGCACCGGAATGAAATACAAAAGGCACAATGCCGACTTAAGTACAAGAAGACTGACTCTTCTTACTGTCTATGTTTTGAACCATTCCATTGACACTAGTTATAGATTCCGATGCTTCAATCCAGGTAAACTGTATCCCTTGGACCTTCTTATTGACGATGAAACACTGAAATTGCATCGGAATTAAATAGAAAAGGCACAATGCCGACTTAAGTACAAGAAGACAGACTCTCCTCACTAAATATGTTTTGAACCATTCCTGTGACACTAGTTATAGATTGCGATGCTTCACTTCAGATTTACTGTATCCCTTGGACCTTCTTATTAACGATGAATCACAGAAGTTGCATCGGAATTAAATACAAAAGGCACAATGCCGACTCAAGTACAAGAAGACTGACTCTTCTAACTGTCTATGTTTTGAACCATTCCTGTGACACTAGTTATTGATTCCGATGCTTCACTTGAGATGTACTGTATCCCACTCACCTTCTTATTGACGATGAAACACAGAAATTGAATCGGAATGAAATACAAAAGGCACAATGCGGACTTAAGTACAAGAGAAAGACTCTTTTTACTGACTATGTTTTGAACCATTTCTGTGACACTAGTTATAGATTCAGATGCTTCACTTCAGAGTTACTGTATCCCTCTGACCTTCTTATTGACGATGAAACACAGAAATTGCATCGGAATTAAATACAAGAGGCACAATGCCGACTTAAATACAAGAAGACTGACTCTTCCTACTGTCTATGTTTTGAACCATTCCTGTGACACTAGTTATAGATTCCGATGCTTCACTTCATGTTTACTGTATCTCTTGGACCTTCTTATTTACGATGAAACACAGAAATTGCATCTTATTTACATGCAAATGGCACAATGCCGACTTAAGTACAAGAAGACAGACTCTTCTTACTGTCTATGTTTTGAACCATTCCTGTGACACTAGTTATAGACTCCGATGCTTCACTTCAGATTTACTGTATCCCTTGGACCTTCTTATTGACGATGAAACACAGAAATTGCATCGGAATTAAATACAAAAGGCACAATGCCGACTAAAGTACATGAAGACCGACTCCTCTTACTGACTATGATTTGAACCATTCCTTTGACACTAGTTATAGATTCCGATGCTTCACTTCATGTTTACTGTATCCGTCTGACCTTCTTATTGACGATGAAACACAGAAATCCCACCGGTATTAAATACAAAAGGCACAATGCCGACTTAAGTACAAGAAGACTGACTCTTCTTACTGTCCGTGGTTTGAACCATTCCATTGACACTAGTTATAGATTCCGATGCTTCAATCTAGGTTTACTGAATCCCTCGGACCTTCTTATTGACGATGAAACCCCAAAGTTGCACCGGTATTAAATAGAAAAGGCACAATGCCAACTTAAGTACAAGAAGACTGACTCTTCTTACTGACTATGTTTTGAACCATTCCTGTGACACTAGTTACAGATTCCGATACTTCACTTCAGGTTTACTATATCTCTTGGACCTTCTTATTCACAATGAAACACTGAAATTGCATCGGAATTAAATACAAAAGGCACAATGCCGACTTAAGTACATGAAGACGGTTTCTTCTTACTGACTATTTTTTGAACCTTTCCTGTGACACTAGTTATAGATTCCGATGCTTCACTTCAGGTTTACTGTATCCCTTGAACCTTCTTATTGACGAAGAAACACAGAAATGCATCGGAATTAAGTACAAAAGGCACAATGCCGACATAAGTACATGAAGACTGATTCTTCTTACCGTCTATGTTTTGAACCATTCCTGTGACACTAGTTGTAGATTCCGATGCTACACTCCAGGTTTACTGTATCCCTTGGACCTTCTTATTGTCGATGAAACACAGAAATTGCATCGGAATTAAATACAAAAGGCACAATGCCGACTTAAGTACAAGAGGACTGTATCTTCTTACTATCTATGCTTTGAACCATTCCTGTGACACTAGTTATAGATTCCGATGCTTCAATCGCGCTTTACTGTATCCCTTGGACTTTCTTATTGACGATGAAACATAGAAATTGCATCGGAATTAAATACAAAAGGCACAATGCCGACTAAAGGACAAGAAGACTGACTCTTCTTACTGACTATGTTATTGAACAATTCCTGTGACACTACTTATAGATTCCGATGCTTCACTTCATGTTTACTGTATCCCTCTGACCCTCTTATTGACGATGAAACACAGAAATTGCAGCGGAATTAAATCCAAAGGCACAATGCCGACTTAAGTACAAGAAGACTGACTTTTCTTACTGTCTATGTTTTGAATCATTCCATTGACACTTGTTATAGATTCCGATTCATCACTTGAGGTTTACTGTATCCCTCTGACCTTCTTATGGACGATGAAACACTGAAATTGCATCGGAATTAAATACAAAAGGCACAATGCCGACTTAAGTACTGTCTTTGTTTTGAACCATTTCTGTGACACTAGTTATAGATTCCGAAGCTTCACTTCAGGGTTACTCTACCCCTCTGACCATCATATTGACGATGAAACACAGAATATGCATCGGAATTAAATACAATAGGCACAATGCCGACTTAAGTACAAGAAGACTGACTCTTCTTACTGTCTATGATTTGAACCATTCCTGTGACACTAGTTATAGATTCCGATGCTTCACTTCAGGTTTAATGTATCCCTTGGACCTTCTTATTGACGATGAAACACAGAAATTGCATCGGAATTAAATAAAAAAGGCACAATGCCGACTTAAGTACAACAAGACTGTATCTTCTTACTGTCTATGTTTTGAACCATTCCTGTGACACTAGTTATAGATTCCGATGCTTCTCTTCAGGTTTTCTGTATCCCTCTGACCTTCTTATTGACGATGAAACACAGAAATTGCACCGGAATTAAATACAAAAAGCACAATGCCGACTTAAGTACATGAAGACAGACTCTTCTTACTGACTATGTTTTGAACCATTCCTGTGACACTAGCTATAGATTCCGAAGCTTCACTTCAGGTTTACTGTATCCCTTGGACCTTCGTATTGACGATGAAACACAGAAATTGCATCGGAATTAAATACAAAAGACACAATGCCGACTTAAGTACAAGAAGACTGTATCTTCTTACTGTCTATGATTTGAACCATTCCTGTGACACTAGTTATAGATTCCGATGCTTCACTCCAGGTTTACTGTATCCCTTGGACCTTCTTATTGACGATGAAACACAGAAATTGCATCGGAATTAAATACAAAAGGCACAAGGCCGACTTAAGGACAAGAAGACTGACTCTTCTTACTGACTATGTATTGAACCATTCCTGTGACACTAGTTATAGATTACGATGCTTCACTTCAGGTTTACTGTATCCCTTGGACCTTCTTATTGACGATGAAACACAGAAATTGCTTCGGAATTAAATACAAAAGGCACAATGCCGACTTAAGTACTGTCTTTGTTTTGAACCATTCCTATGACACTAGTTATAGATTCCGATGCTTCACTCCAGGTTTACTGTATCCCTTGGAACTTCTTATTGACGATGAAACACAGAAATTGAATCGGAATTAAATACAAAACGCACAAGGCCGACTTAAGAACAAGAAGACTGACTTTTCTTTCTGTCTATGTTTTGAACCATTCCATTGAAACTAGTTATAGATTCCGATGCTTCACTCCAGGTTTACTGTATTCCTTGGACCTTCTTATTGACGATGAAACACAGAAATTGCATCGGAATTAAATACAAAATGCACAAGGCCGTCTAAAGGACAAGAAGACTGACTCTTCTTACTGACTATGTTTTGAACCATTCCTGTGACACTAGTTATAGATACAGATGCTTCACTTCAGGTTTATTGTGTCCCTCTGACCTACTTATTGACGATGAAACACAGAAATTGCACCGGAATGAAATACAAAAGGCACAATGCCGACTTAAATACAAGAAGACTGACTCTTCTTACTGTCTATGTTTTGAACCATTCCATTGACACTAGTTATAGATTCCGATGCTTCACTCCAGGTTTACTGTATTCCTTGGACCTTCTTATTGACGATGAAACACAGAAATTACATCGATATTAAATACAAAGGGCACAATGCCGACTTAGGTTTTGTCTATGCTTTGAAGCATTCCTGTGACTTTAGTTATAGATTCCGAAGCTTCACTCCAGGTTTACTGTATCCCTCTGACCTTCTTATTGACGATGAAACACAGAAATTGCATCGGAATTAAATAGAAAAGGCACAATGCCGACTTAAGTACAAGAAGACTGACTCTTTTTACTGACTATGTTTTGAACCATTTCTGTGACACTAGTTATATATTCAGATGCTTCACTTCAGTGTTACTGTATCCCTCTGACCTTCTTATTGACGATGAAACACAGAAATTGCATCGGAATTAAATACAAGAGGCACAATGCCGACTTAAATACAAGAAGACTGACTCATCTTACTGTCTATGTTTTGAACCATTCCTGTGACACTAGTTATAGATTCCGATGCTTCACTTCAGGTTTACTGTATCCCATGGACCTTCTTATTGACGATGAAACACAGAAATTGCATCGGAATTAAATTCAAAAGGCACAATGCCTACTTAAGTACAAGAAGACTGTATCTTCTTACTGTCTATGCTTTGAACCATTCCTGAGACAATAGTTATAGATTCCGATGCTTCACTTCAGGTTTACTGTATCCCTCTGACCTTCTTATTGACGATGAAACACAGAAATTGCACCGGAATTAAACACAAAAGGCACAATGCCGACTTAAGTACATGAAGACAGACTCTTCTTACTGACTATGTTTTGAACCATTCCTGTGACACTAGTTATAGATTCCGATGCTTCACTTCAGGTTTACTGTATCCCTTGGACCTTCGTATTGACGATGAAAAACAGAAATTGCATCGGAATTAAATACAAAAGGCACAATGCCGACTTAAGTACAAGAAGACTGTATCTTCTTACTGTCTATGTTTTGAACCATTCCTGTGACACTAGTTATAGATTCCGATGCTTCACTCCAGGTTTACTGTATCCCTTGGACCTTCTTATTGACGATGAAACACAGAAATTGCATCGGAATTAAATACAAAAGGCACAAGGCCGACTTAAGGACAAGAAGACTTACTCTTCTTACTGACTATGTATTGAACCATTCCTGTGACACTAGTTATAGATTACGATGCTTCACTTCAGGTTTACTGTATCCCTTGGACCTTCTTATTGACGATGAAACACAGAAATTGCTTCGGAATTAAATACAAAAGGCACAATGCCGACTTAAGTACTGTCTTTGTTTTGAACCATTCCTATGACACTAGTTATAGATTCCGATGCTTCACTCAAGGTTTACTGTATTCCTTGGACCTTCTTATTGACGATGAAACACAGAAATTGCATCGGAATTAAATACAAAATGCACAAGGCCGTCTTAAGGACAAGAAGACTGACCCTTCTTACTGACTATGTTTTGAACCATTCCATTGACACTAGTTATAGATTCCGATGCTTCACTCCAGGTTTACTGTATTCCTTGGACCTTCTTATTGATGATGAAACACAGAACTTGCATCGGAATTAAATAGAAAAGGCACATAGGCGACTTAAGTACAAGAAGACTGACTCTTTTTACTGACTATGTTTTGAACCATTTCTGTGACTCTAGTTATATATTCAGATGCTTCACTTCAGTGTTACTGTATCCCTCTGACATTCTTATTGACGATGAAACACAGAAATTGCATCGGAATTAAATACAAGAGGCACAATGCCGACTTAAATACAAGAAGACTGACTCTTCTTACTGTCTATGTTTTGAACCATTCCTGTGACACTAGTTATAGATTCCGATGCTTCACTTCAGGTTTACAGAATCCCATGGACCTTCTTATTGACGATGAAACACAGAAATTGCATCGGAATTAAATACAAAAGTCACAATGCCTACTTAAGAAGACTGTATCTTCTTACTGTCTATGCTTTGAACCATTCCTGAGACAAAAGTTATAGATTCTGATGCTTCACTTCAGGTTTACTGTATCCCTTGGACCTTCTTATTGACGATGAAACACAGAAATTGCATCGGAATTAAATAAAAAAGGCACAATGCCGACTTAAGTACAACAAGACTGTATCTTCTTACTGTCTATGTTTTGAACCATTCCTGTGACACTAGTTATAGATTCCGATGCTTCTCTTCAGGTTTTCTGTATCCCTCTGACCTTCTTATTGACGATGAAAAACAGAAATTGCACCGGAATTAAATACAAAAGGCACAATGCCGACTTAAGTACATGAAGACAGACTCTTCTTACTGACTATGTTTTGAACCATTCCTGTGACACTAGCTATAGATTCCGATGCTTCACTTCAGGTTTACTGTATCCCTTGGACCTTCGTATTGACGATGAAACACAGAAATTGCATCGGAATTAAATACAAAAGGCACGATGCCGACTTAAGTACAAGAAGACTGTATCTTCTTTCTGTCTATGATTTGAACCATTCCTGTGACACTAGTTATAGATTCCGATGCTTCACTCCAGGTTTACTGTATCCCTTGGACCTTCTTATTGACGATGAAACACAGAAATTGCATCGGAATTAAATACAAAAGGCACAAGGCCGACTTAAGGACAAGAAGACTGACTCTTCTTACTGACTATGTATTGAACCATTCCTGTGACACTAGTTATAGATTACGATGCTTCACTTCAGGTTTACTGTATCCCTTGGACCTTCTTATTGACGATGAAACACAGAAATTGCTTCGGAATTAAATACAAAAGGCACAATGCCGACCTAAGTACTGTCTTTGTTTTGAACTATTCCTATGACACTAGTTATAGATTCCGATGCTTCACTCCAGGTTTACTGTATCCCTTGGAACTTCTCATTGACGATGAAACACAGAAATTGAATCGGAATTAAATACAAAACGCACAAGGCCGACTTAAGGACAAGAAGACTGACTTTTCTTTCTGTCTATGTTTTGAACCATTCCATTGAAACTAGTTATGGATTCCGATGCTTCACTCCAGGTTTACTGTATTCCTTGGACCTTCTTATTGACGATGAAACACAGAAATTGCATCGGAATTAAATACAAAAAGCACAAGGCCGTCTTAAGGACAAGAAGACTGACTCTTCTTACTGACTATGTTTTGAACCATTCCTGAGACACTAGTTATAGATACAGATACTTCACTTCAGGTTTATTGTGTCCCTCTGACCTACTTATTGACGATGAAACACAGAAATTGCACCGGAATGAAATACAAAAGGCACAATGCCGACTTAAATACAAGAAGACTGACTCTTCTTACTGTCTAAGTTTTGAACCATTCCATTGACACTAGTTATAGATTCCGATGCTTCACTCCAGGTTTACTGTATTCCTTGGACCTTCTTATTGACGATGAAACACAGAAATTACATCGATATTAAATACAAAGGGCACAATGCCGACTTAGGTTTTGTCTATGTTTTGAAGCATTCCTGTGACACTAGTTATAGATTCCGAAGCTTCACTCCAGGTTTACTGTATCCCTCTGACCTTCTTATTGACGATGAAACACAGAAATTGCATCGGAATTAAATAGAAACGGCACAATGCCGACTTAAGTACAAGAAGACTGACTCTTTTTACTGACTATGTTTTGAACCATTTCTGTGACACTAGTTATATATTCAGATGCTTCACTTCAGTGTTACTGTATCCCTCTGACCTTCTTATTGACGATGAAACACAGAAATTGCATCGGAATTAAATACAAGAGGCACAATGCCGACTTAAATACAAGAAGACTGACTCATCTTACTGTCTATGTTTTGAACCATTCCTGTGACACTAGTTATAGATTCCGATGCTTCACTTCAGGTTTACTGTATCCCATGGACCTTCTTATTGACGATGAAACACAGAAATTGCATCGGAATTAAATACAAAAGTCTCAATGCCTACTTAAGTTGAAGAAGACTGTATCTTCTTACTGTCTATGCTTTGAACCATTCCTGAGACAATAGTTACAGATTCCGATGCTTCACTTTAGGTTTACTGTATCCCTCTGACCTTCTTATTGACGATGAAACACAGAAATTGCATCGGAATTAAATGCAAAATTCACAATGCCTACTTAAGTACAAGAAGACTGTATCTTCTTACTGTCTATGATTTGAACCATTCCTGAGACAATAGTTATAGATTCCGATGCTTCACTTCAGGTTTACTGTATCCCATGGACCTTCCTATTGACGATGAAACACAGAAATTGCATCGGAATTAAATACAAAAGTCACAATGCCGACTTAAGGACAAGAAGACTGACTCTTCTTACTGACTATGTTTTGAACCATTCCTGAGACAATAGTTATAGATTCCGATGCTTCACTTCAGGTTTACTGTATCCCTCTGACCTACTTATTGACGATGAAACACAGAAATTGCACCGGAATTAAATACAAAAGGCCAATGCCGACTGAAGTACAAGAAGACAGACTCTTCTTACTGTCTATGATTTGAACCATTCCTGTGACACTAGTTATAGATTCCGATACTCCACTTCAGGTTTACTGTATCCCTCTGACCTTCTTATTGACGATGAAACACAGAAATTGCATCGGAATTAAATACAAGAGGCACAATGCCGACTTAAATACAAGAAGACTGACTCTTCACACTGTCTATGTTTTGAACCATTCCTGTGACACTAGTTACAGATTCCGATGCTTCACTTCAGGTTTACTGTATCCCATGGACCTTCTTATTGACGATGAAACACAGAAATTGCATCGGAATTAAATTCAAAAGGCACAATGCCTACTTAAGTACAAGAAGACTGTATCTTCTTACTGTCTATGCTTTGAACCATTCCTGAGACAATAGTTATAGATTCCGATGCTTCACTTCAGGTTTACTGTATCCCTCTGACCTTCTTATTGACGATGAAACACAGAAATTGCACCGGAATTAAACACAAAAGGCACAATGCCGACTTAAGTACATGAAGACAGACTCTTCTTACTGACTATGTTTTGAACCATTCCTGTGACACTAGTTATAGATTCCGATGCTTCACTTCAGGTTTACTGTATCCCTTGGACCTTCGTATTGACGATGAAAAACAGAAATTGCATCGGAATTAAATACAAAAGGCACAATGCCGACTTAAGTACAAGAAGACTGTATCTTCTTACTGTCTATGTTTTGAACCATTCCTGTGACACTAGTTATAGATTCCGATGCTTCACTCCAGGTTTACTGTATCCCTTGGACCTTCTTATTGACGATGAAACACAGAAATTGCATCGGAATTAAATACAAAAGGCACAAGGCCGACTTAAGGACAAGAAGACTGACTCTTCTTACTGACTATGTATTGAACCATTCCTGTGACACTAGTTATAGATTACGATGCTTCACTTCAGGTTTACTGTATCCCTTGGACCTTCTTATTGACGATGAAACACAGAAATTGCTTCGGAATTAAATACAAAAGGCACAATGCCGACTTAAGTACTGTCTTTGTTTTGAACCATTCCTATGACACTAGTTATAGATTCCGATGCTTCACTCCAGGTTTACTGTATTCCTTGGACCTTCTTATTGACGATGAAACACAGAAATTGCATCGGAATTAAATACAAAATGCACAAGGAAGTCTTAAGGACAAGAAGACTGACCCTTCTTACTGACTATGTTTTGAACCATTCCATTGACACTAGTTATAGATTCCGATGCTTCACTCCAGGTTTACTGTATTCCTTGGACCTTCTTATTGATGATGAAACACAGAACTTGCATCGGAATTAAATAGAAAAGGCACATAGGCGACTTAAGTACAAGAAGACTGACTCTTTTTACTGACTATGTTTTGAACCATTTCTGTGACTCTAGTTATATATTCAGATGCTTCACTTCAGTGTTACTGTATCCCTCTGACATTCTTATTGACGATGAAACACAGAAATTGCATCGGAATTAAATACAAGAGGCACAATGCCGACTTAAATACAAGAAGACTGACTCTTCTTACTGTCTATGTTTTGAACCATTCCTGTGACACTAGTTATAGATTCCGATGCTTCACTTCAGGTTTACAGAATCCCATGGACCTTCTTATTGACGATGAAACACAGAAATTGCATCGGAATTAAATACAAAAGTCACAATGCCTACTTAAGAAGACTGTATCTTCTTACTGTCTATGCTTTGAACCATTCCTGAGACAAAAGTTATAGATTCTGATGCTTCACTTCAGGTTTACTGTATCCCTCTGACCTTCTTATTGACGATGAAACACAGAAATTGCATCGGAATTAAATACAAAATTCACAATGCCTACTTAAGTACAAGAACACTGTATCTTCTTACTGTCTATGCTTTGAACCATTCCTGAGACAATAGTTATAGATTCCGATGCTTCACTTCAGGTATATTGTATCCCTCTGACCTTCTTATTGACGATGAAACACAGAAATTGCATCGGAATTAAATACAAAAGGCACAATGCCGACTTAAGGACAAGAAGACTGACTCTTCTTACTCACTATGTTTTGAACCATTCCTGAGACAATAGTTATAGATTCCGATGCTTCACTTCAGGTTTACTGTATCCCTCTGACCTTCTTATTGACGATGAAACACAGAAATTGCACCGGAATTAAATACAAAAGGCCAATGCCGACTGAAGTACAAGAAGACAGACTCTTCTTACTGTCTATGATTTGAACCATTCCTGTGACACTAGTTATAGATTCCGATGCTCCACTTCAGGTTTACTGTATCCCTCTGACCTTCTTATTGACGATGAAAAACAGAAATTGCATCGGAATTAAATACAAGAGGCACAATGCCGACTTAATTACAAGAAGACCTACTCTTCTTACTGTCTATGTTTTGAACCATTCCTGTGACACTAGTTATAGATTCCGATGCTTCACTTCAGGTTTACTGTATCCCATGGACCTTCTTATTGACGATGAAACACAGAAATTGCATCGGAATTAAATTCAAAAGGCACAATGCCTACTTAAGTACAAGAAGACTGTATCTTCTTACTGTCTATGCTTTGAACCATCCCTGAGACAATAGTTATAGATTCCGATGCTTCACTTCAGGTTTACTGTATCCCTCTGACCTTCTTATTGACGATGAAACACAGAAATTGCATCGGAATTAAATACAACAGGCACAATGCCGACTTAAGGACAAGAAGACTGACTCTTCTTACTGACTATGTTTTGAACCATTCCTGAGACAATAGTTATAGATTCCGATGCTTCACTTCAGGTTTACTGTATCTCTTTGACCTTCTGATTGACGATGAAACACAGAAATTGCACCGGAATTAAATACAAAAGGCCAATGCCGACTGAAGTACAAGAAGACTGACTTCTTACTGTCTATGATTTGTATCATTCCTGTGACACAAGTTATAGATTCCGATGCTTCACTTCAGTGTTACTGTATCCCTCTGACCTTCTTATTCACGATGAAACACAGAAATTGCATCGGAATTAAATAGAAAAGGCACAATGCCGACTTATGTACAAGAAGACTGACTCTTTTTACTGACTATGTTTTGAACCATTTCTGTGACACTAGTTATATATTCAGATGCTTCACTTCAGTGTTACTGTATCCCTCTGACCTTCTTATTGACGATGAAACACAGAAATTGCATCGGAATTAAATACAAGAGGCACAATGCCGACTTAAATACAAGAAGACTGACTCTTCTAACTGTCTATGGTTTGAACCATTCCTGTGACACTAGTTATAGATTCCGATGCTTCACTTCAGGTTTACTGTATCCCATGGACCTTCATATTGACGATGAAACACAGAAATTGCATCGGAATTAAATACAAAAGTCACAATGGCTACTTAAGTAGAAGAAGACTGTATCTTCTTACTGTCTATGCTTTGAACCATTCCTGAGACAATAGTTATAGATTCCGATGCTTCACTTCAGGTTTACTGTATCCCTCTGACCTTCTTATTGACGATGAAACACAGAAATTGCATCGGAATTAAATACAAAATTCACAATGCCTACTTAAGTACAAGAACACTGTATCTTCTTACTGTCTATGCTTTGAACCATTCCTGAGACAATAGTTATAGATTCCGATGCTTCACTTCAGGTATACTGTATCCCTCTGACCTTCTTATTGACGATGAAACACAGAAATTGCATCGGAATTAAATACAAAAGGCACAATGCCGACTTAAGGACAAGAAGACTGACTCTTCTTACTGACTATGTTTTGAACCATTCCTGAGACAATAGTTATAGATTCCGATGCTTCACTTCAGGTTTACTGTATCCCTCTGACCTTCTTATTGACGATGAAACACAGAAATTGCACCGGAATTAAATACAAAAGGCCAATGCCGACTGAAGTACAAGAAGACAGACTCTTCTTACTGTCTATGATTTGAACCATTCCTGTGACACTAGTTATAGGTTCCGATGCTCCACTTCAGGTTTACTGTATCCCTCTGACCTTCTTATTGACGATGAAACACAGAGATTGCATCGGAATTAAATACAAGAGGCACAATGCCGACTTAAATACAAGAAGACTGACTCTTCTTACTGTCTATGTTTTGAACCATTCCTGTGACACTAGTTATAGATTCCGATGCTTCACTTCAGGTTTACTGTATCCCATGGACCTTCTTATTGACGATGAAACACAGAAATTGCATCGGAATTAAATTCAAAAGGCACAATGCCTACTTAAGTACAAGAAGACTGTATCTTCTTACTGTCTATGCTTTGAACCATTCCTGAGACAATAGTTATAGATTCCGATGCTTCACTTCAGGTTTACTGTATCCCTCTGACCTTCTTATTGACGATGAAACACAGAAATTGCATCGGAATTACATACAATAGGCACAATGCCGACTTAAGGACAAGAACACTGACTCTTCTTACTGACTATGTTTTGAACCATTCCTGAGACAATAGTTATAGATTCCGATGCTTCACTTCAGGTTTACTGTATCTCTCTGACCTTCTGATTGACGATGAAACACAGAAATTGCACCGGAATTAAATACAAAAGGCCAATGCCGACTGAAGTACAAGAAGACTGACTTGTTACTGTCTATGTTTTGAATCATTCCTGTGACACTAGTTATAGATTCCGATGCTTCACTTCAGGTTTACTGTATCCCTTGGACCTTCTCATTGACGATGAAACACAGAAATTGCTTCGGAATTAAATACAAAAGGCACAATGCCGACTTAAGTACTGTCTTTGTTTTGAACCATTCCTATGACACTAGTTATAGATTCCGATGCTTCACTCCAGGTTTACTGTATCCCTTGGAACTTCTTATTGACGATGAAACACAGAAATTGAATCGCAATTAAATACAAAACGCACAAGGCCGACTAAAGGACAAGAAGACTGACTCTTCTTTCTGTCTATGTTTTGAACCATTCCATTGTAACTAGTTACAGATACCGATGCTTCACTCCAGGTTTACTGTATTCCTTGGACCTTCTTATTGACGATGAAACACAGGAATTACATCGATATTAAATACAAAGGGCACAATGCCGACTTAGGTTCTGTCTATGTTTTGAACCATTACTGTGACACTAGTTATAGATTCCGAAGCTTCACTCCAGGTTTACTGTATCCCTCTGACCTCCTTATTGACGATGAAACACAGAAATTGCATCGGAATTAAATAGAAAAGGCACAATGCCGCCTTAAGTACAAGAAGACTGACTCTTTTTACTAACTATGTTTTGAACCATTTCTGTGACACTAGTTATATATTCAGATGCTTCACTTCAATGTTACTGTATCCCTCTGACCTTCTTATTGACGATGAAACACAGAAATTGCATCGGAATTAAATACAAGAGGCACAATGCCGACTTAAATACAAGAAGACTGACTCTTCTTACTGTCTATGTTTTGAACCATTCCTGTGACACTAGTTATAGATTCCGATGCTTCACTTCAGGTTTACTGTATCCCATGGACCTTCTTATTGACGATGAAACACAGAAATTGCATCGGAATTAAATACAAAAGTCACAATGCCTACTTAAGTAGAGGAAGACTGTATCTTCTTACTGTCTATGCTTTGAACCATTCCTGAGACAATAGTTATAGATTCCGATGCTTCACTTCAGGTTTACTGTATCCCTCTGACCTTCTTATTGACGATGAAACACAGAAATTGCATCGGAATTACATGCAAAATTCACAATGCCTACATAAGTACAAGAAGACTGTATCTTCTTACTGTCTATGCTTTGAACCATTCCTGAGACAATAGTTATAGATTCCGATGCTTCACTTCAGGTATACTGTATCCCTCTGACCTTCTTATAGACGATGAAACACAGAAATTGCATCGGAATTAAATACAAAAGGCACAATGCCGACTTAAGGACAAGAAGACTGACTCTTCTTAATGACTATGTTTTGAACCATTCCTGAGACAATAGTTATAGATTCCGATGCTTCACTTCAGGTTTACTGTATCCCTCTGACCTTCTTATTGACGATGAAACACAGAAATTGCATCGGAATTAAATACAAAAGGCACAATGCCGACTTAAGGACAAGAAGACTGACTCTTCTTACTCACTATGTTTTGAACCATTCCTGAGACAATAGTTATAGATTCCGATGCTTCACTTCAGGTTTACTGTATCCCTCTGACCTTCTTATTGACGATGAAACACAGAAATTGCACCGGAATTAAATACAAAAGGCCAATGCCGACTGAAGTACAAGAAGACAGACTCTTCTTACTGTCTATGATTTGAACCATTCCTGTGACACTAGTTATAGATTCCGATGCTCCACTTCAGGTTTACTGTATCCCTCTGACCTTCTTATTGACGATGTAAAACAGAAATTGCATCGGAATTAAATACAAGAGGCACAATGCCGACTTAAATACAAGAAGACTGACTCTTCTTACTGTCTATGTTTTGAACCATTCCTGTGACACTAGTTATAGATTCCGATGCTTCACTTCAGGTTTACTGTATCCCTCTGACCTTCTTATTGACGATGAAACACAGAAATTGCATCGGAATTAAATACAACAGGCACAATGCCGACTTAAGGACAAGAAGACTGACTCTTCTTACTGACTATGTTTTGAACCATTCCTGAGACAATAGTTATAGATTCCGATGCTTCACTTCAGCTTTACTGTATCTCTTTGACCTTCTGATTGACGATGAAACACAGAAATTGCACCGGAATTAAATACAAAAGGCCAATGCCGACTGAAGTACAAGAAGACTGACTTCTTACTGTCTATGTTTTGAATCATTCCTGTGACACTAGTTATAGATTCCGATGCTTCACTTCAGGTTTACTGTATCCCTTGGACCTTCTTATTGACGATGAAACACAGAAATTGCTTCGGAATTAAATACAAAAGGCACAATGCCGACTTAAGTACTGTCTTTGTTTTGAACCATTCCTATGACACTAGTTATAGATTCCGATGCTTCACTCCAGGTTTACTGTATCCCTTGGAACTTCTTATTGACGATGAAACACAGAAATTGAATCGTAATGAAATACAAAACGCACAAGGCCGACTTAAGGACAAGAAGACTGACTCTTCTTTCTGTCTACGTTTTGAACCATTCCATTGAAACTAGTTATAGATTCCGATGCTTCACTCCAGGTTTACTGTATTCCTTGGACCTTCTTATTGACGATGAAACACAGAAATTACATCGATATTAAATACAAAGGGCACAATGCCGACTTAGGTTCTGTCTTTGTTTTGAACCATTCCTGTGACACTATTTATAGATTCCGAAGCTTCACTCCAGGTTTACTGTATCCCTCTGACCTTCTTATTGACGATGAAACACAGAAATTGCATCGGAATTAAATAGAAAAGGCACAATGCCGACTTAAGTACAAGAAGACAGACTCTTTTTACTGACTATGTTTTGAACCATTTCTGTGACACTAGTTATATATTCAGATGCTTCACTTCAGTGTTACTGTATCCCTCTGACCTTCTTATTGACGATGAAACACAGAAATTGCATCGGAATTAAATACAAGAGGCACAATGACGACTTAAATACAAGAAGACTGACTCTTCTTACTGTCTATGTTTTGAACCATTCCTGTGACACTAGTTATAGATTCCGATGCTTCACTTCAGGTTTACTGTATCCCATGGACCTTCTTATTGACGATGAAACACAGAAATTGCATCGGAATTAAATACAAAAGTCACAATGGCTACTTAAGTAGAAGAAGACTGTATCTTCTTACTGTCTATGCTTTGAACCATTCCTGAGACAATAGTTATAGATTCCGATGCTTCACTTCAGGTTTACTGTATCCCTCTGACCTTCTTATTGACGATGAAACACAGAAATTGCATCGGAATTAAATACAAAATTCACAATGCCTACTTAAGTACAAGAAGACTGTATCTTCTTACTGTCTATGCTTTGAACCATTCCTGAGACAATAGTTATAGATTCCGATGCTTCACTTCAGGTATACTGTATCCCTCTGACCTTCTTATTGACGATGAAACACAGAAATTGCATCGGAATTAAATACAAAAGGCACAATGCCGACTTAAGGACAAGAAGACTGACTCTTCTTACTGACTATGTTTTGAACCATTCCTGAGACAATAGTTATAGATTCCGATGCTTCACTTCAGGTTTACTGTATCTCTCTGACCTTCTTTTTGACGATGAAACACAGAAATTGCACCGGAATTAAATACAAAAGGCCAATGCCGACTGAAGTACAAGAAGACAGACACTTCTTACTGTCTATGATTTGAACCATTCCTGTGACACTAGTTATAGATTCCGATGCTCCACTTCAGGTTTACTGTATCCCATGGACCTTCTCATTGACGATGAAACACAGAAATTGCTTCGGAATTAAATACAAAAGGCACAATGCCGACTTAAGTACTGTCTTTGTTTTGAACCATTCCTATGACACTAGTTATAGATTCCGATGCTTCACTTCAGGTTTACTGTATCCCATGGACCTTCTTATTGACGATGAAACACAGAAATTGCATCGGAATTAAATTCAAAAGGCACAATGCCTACTTAAGTACAAGAAGACTGTATCTTCTTACTGTCTATGCTTTGAACCATTCCTGAGACAATAGTTATAGATTCCGATGCTTCACTTCAGGTTTACTGTATCCCTCTGACCTTCTTATTGACGATGAAACACAGAAATTGCATCGGAATTAAATACAATAGGCACAATGCCGACTTAAGGACAAGAACACTGACTCTTCTTACTGACTATGTTTTGAACCATTCCTGAGACAATAGTTATAGATTCCGATGCTTCACTTCAGGTTTACTGTATCTCTCTGACCTTCTGATTGACGATGAAACACAGAAATTGCACCGGAATTAAATACAAAAGGCCAATGCCGACTGAAGTACAAGAAGACTGACTTCTTACTGTCTATGTTTTGAATCATTCCTGTGACACTAGTTATAGATTCCGATGCTTCACTTCAGGTTTACTGTATCCCTTGGACCTTCTCATTGACGATGAAACACAGAAATTGCTTCGGAATTAAATACAAAAAGCACAATGCCGACTTAAGTACTGTCTTTGTTTTGAACCATTCCTATGACACTAGTTATAGATTCCGATGCTTCACTCCAGGTTTACTGTATCCCTTGGAACTTCTTATTGACGATGAAACACAGAAATTGAATCGGAATTAAATACAAAACGCACAAGGCCGACTTAAGGACAAGAAGACTGACTCTTCTTTCTGACTATGTTTTGAACCATTCCATTGAAACTAGTTACAGATTCCGATGCTTCACTCCAGGTTTACTGTATTCCTTGGACCTTCTTATTGACGATGAAACACAGAAATTACATCGATATTAAATACAAAGGGCACAATGCCGACTTAGGTTCTGTCTATATTTTGAACCATTACTGTGACACTAGTTATAGATTCCGAAGCTTCACTCCAGGTTTACTGTATCCCTCTGACCTCCTTATTGACGATGAAACACAGAAATTGCATCGGAATTAAATAGAAAAGGCACAATGCCGCCTTAAGTACAAGAAGACTGACTCTTTTTACTAACTATGTTTTGAACCATTTCTGTGACACTAGTTATATATTCAGATGCTTCACTTCAATGTTACTGTATCCCTCTGACCTTCTTATTGACGATGAAACACAGAAATTGCATCGGAATTAAATACAAGAGGCACAATGCCGACTTAAATACAAGAAGACTGACTCTTCTTACTGTCTATGTTTTGAACCATTCCTGTGACACTAGTTATAGATTCCGATGCTTCACTTCAGGTTTACTGTATCCCATGGACCTTCTTATTGACGATGAAACACAGAAATTGCATCGGAATTAAATACAAAAGTCACAATGCCTACTTAAGTAGAAGAAGACTGTATCTTCTTACTGTTTATGCTTTGAACCATTCCTGAGACAATAGTTATAGATTCCGATGCTTCACTTCAGGTTTACTGTATCCCTCTGACCTTCTTATTGACGATGAAACACAGAAATTGCATCGGAATTAAATACAAAATTCACAATGCCTACTTAAGTAGAAGAAGACTGTATCTTCTTACTGTCTATGCTTTGAACCATTCCTGAGGCAATAGTTATAGATTCCGATGCTTCACTTCAGGTATACTGTATCCCTCTGACCTTCTTATTGACGATGAAACACAGAAATTGCATCGGAATTAAATACAAAAGGCACAATGCCGACTTAAGGACAAAAAGACTGACTCTTCTTACTGTCTATGTTTTGAACCATTCCTGAGACAATAGTTATAGATTCCGATGCTTCACTTCAGGTTTACTGTATCCCTCTGACCTTCTTATTGACGATGAGACACAGAAATTGCACCGGAATTAAATACAAAAGGCCAATGCCGACTGAAGTACAAGAAGACTGACTCTTCTTACTGTCTATGATTTGAACCATTCCTTTGACACTAGTTATAGATTCCGATGCTCCACTTCAGGTTTACTGTATCCCTCTGACCTTCTTATTGACGATGAAACACAGAAATTGCATCGGAATTAAATACAAGAGGCACAATGCCGACTTAAATACATGAAGACTGACTCTTCTTACTGTCTATGTTTTGAACCATTCCTGTGACACTAGTTATAGATTCCGATGCTTCACTTCAGGTTTACTGTATCTCTCTGACCTTCTGATTGACGATGAAATACAGAAATTGCACCAGAATTAAATACAAAAGGCCAATGCTGACTGAAGTACAACAAGACTGACTCTTCTTACTGTCTATGTTTTGAATCACTCCTGTGACACTAGTTATAGATTCCGATGCTTCACTTCAGGTTTACTGGATCCCTCAGACCTTATTGACGATGAAACACAGAAATTGCATCGGAATTAAATACAAAAGGCACAACACCGACTTAAGTACAAGAAGACGGCCTCTTCTTGTTGTCTATGTTTTGAACCATTCCTGTGACACTAGTTATGGATTCCGATGCTTGACTTCAGGTTTACTGTATCCCTTGGACCTTCTTATTGACGATGAAACACAGAAATTGCATCGGAATTAAATACTAAAGGCAAAATGCCGACTTAAGGACAAGAAGACTGAGTCTTCTTACTGACTATGTTCTGAACCATTCCTGTGACACTAGTTATGGATTCCGATGCATCTCTTCAGGTTTACTGTATCCCTCTGACCTTCTTATTGACGATGAAAGACAGACATTGCATCGAAATTAAATAGAAAAGGCACAATGTCGACTAAAGTACAAGAAGACTGACTCTTCTTACTGACTATGTTTTGAACCATTCCTGTGACACTAGTTATAGATTCCAATGCTTTACTTCAGGTTTACTGTATCCCTTGGACCTTCTTATTGACGATGAAACACAGAAATTGCATCGGAATTAAATACAAAAGGCACAATGCCGACTTAAGTACATGAAGACCGACTCTTCTTACTAACTATGTTTTGAACCATTCCTGTGACACTAGTTACAGATTCCGAAGCTTCACTTAAGGTTTACTGTATCCCTTGGACCTTCTTATTGACGATGAAACACAGAAATTACATCGGAATTAAATATAAAAGGCACAAGGCCGACTTAAGGACAAGAAGACTGACTCTTCTTACTGACTGCGTTTTGAACCATTCCTGTGACACTAGTTATAGATTCCGATGCTTCACTCCAGGTATACTGTATCCCTTGGATCTTCATATTAACGATGAAACTAAGAATTTGCATCGGAATTAAATACAAAAGGCACAAGGCCGACTTAAGGACAAGAAGACTGACTCTTCTTACTGACTGTGTTTTGAACCTCTCCTGTGACACTAGTTATAGATTCCGATACTTCACTTCAGGTTTACTGTATCCCTCTGAGCTTCTTATTGACGATGAAACACAGAAATTGCACCGGAATTAAATACAAAAGGAACAATTCCGACTTAAGTACAAGTAGACTGACTCTTATTACTGTCTATGTTTTGAACCATTCCATTGACACTAGTTATAGATTCCGATGCTTCAATCCAGGTAAACTGTATCCCTTGGACCTTCTTATTGACGATGAAACACTGAAATTGCATCGGAATTAAATAGAAAAGGCACAATGCCGACTTAAGTACAAGAAGACTGACTCTTCTCACTGACTATGTTTTGAACCATTCCTGTGACTCTAGTTATAGATTGCGATGCTTCACTTCAGATTTACTGTATCCCTTGGACCTTCTTATTAACGATGAATCAGAGAAGTTGCATCGGAATTAAATACAAAAGGCACAATGCCGACTCAAGTACAAGAAGACTGACTCTTCTAACTGTCTATGTTTTGAACCATTCCTGTGACACTAGTTATTGTTTCCGATGCTTCACTTGAGATTTACTGTATCCCTCTCACCTTCTTATTGACGATGAAACACAGAAATTGCATCGGAATGAAATACAAAAGGCACAATGCGGACTTAAGTACAAGAGAAAGACTCTTTTTACTGACTATGTTTTGAACCATTTCTGTGACACTAGTTATAGATTCAGATACTTCACTTCAGGGTTTCTGTATTCCTCTGACCTTCTTATTGACGATGAAACACAGAAATTGCATCGGAATTAAATACAAGAGGCACAATGCCGACTTAAATACAAGAAGACTGACTCTTCTTACTGTCCGTGGTTTGAACCATTCCATTGACACTAGTTATAGATTCCAATGCTTCAATCTAGGTTTACTGAATCCCTCGGAGCTTCTTATTGACGATGAAACCCCGAAGTTGCACCGGAATTAAATAGAAAAGGCACAATGCCAACTTAAGTACAAGAAGACTGACTCTTCTTACTGACTATGTTTTGAACCATTCCTGTGACACTAGTTATAGATTCCGATACTTCACTTCAGGTTTACTATATCCCTTGGACCTTCTTATTTACGATGAAACACAGAAATTGCATCTTATTTACATAGAAATGGCACAATGCCGACTTAAGTACAAGAAGACAGACTCTTCTTACTGTCTATGTTTTGAACCATTCCTGTGACACTAGTTATAGACTCCGATGCTTCACTTCAGATTTACTGTATCCCTTGGACCTTCTTATTGACGATGAAACACAGAAATTGCATCGGAATTAAATACAAAAGGCACAATGCCGACTTAAGTACATGAAGACAGACTCTTCTTACTGACTATGTTTTGAACCATTCCTGTGACACTAGTTATAGATTCCGATGCTTCACTTCAGGTTTACTGTATCCCTCTGACCTTCTTATTGACGATGAAACACAGAAATTGCACCGGAATTAAATACAAAAGGCCAATGCCGACTGAAGTACAAGAAGACTGACTCTTCTTACTGTCTATGATTTGAACCATTCCTGTGACACTAGTTATAGATTCCGATGCTCCACTTCAGGTTTACTGTATCCCTCTGACCTTCTTATTGACGATGAAACACAGAAATTGCATCGGAATTAAATACAAGAGGCACAATGCTGACTTAAATACAACAAGACTGACTCTTCTTACTGTCATTGTTTTGAACCATTCCTGTGACACTAGTTATAGATTCCGATGCTTCACTTCAGGTTTACTGTATCCCACTGACCTTCTTATTGACGATGAAACACAGAAATTGCATCGGAATTAAATACAAAAGGCACAATGCCGACTTAAGAACAAGAAGACTGACTCTTCTTACTGACTGTGTTTTGAACCATTCCTGAGACAATAGTTATAGAATCCGATATTTCACTTCAGGTTTACTGTATCTCTCTGACCTTCTGATTGACGATGAAATACAGAATTTGCACCGGAATTAAATACAAAAGGCCAATGCCGACTGAAGTACAAGAAGTCTGACTCTTCTTACTGTCTATGTTTTGAATCATTCCTGTGACACTAGTTATAGATTCCGATGCTTCACTTCAGGTTTACTGTATTCCTCTGACCTTATTGACGATGAAACACAGAAATTGCATCGGAATTAAATACAAGAGGCACAATGCCGACTTAAATACAAGAAGACTGACTCTTCTTACTGTCCGTGGTTTGAACCATTCCATTGACACTAGTTATAGATTCCGATGCTTCAATCTAGGTTTACTGAATCCCTCGGACCTTCTTATTGACGATGAAACCCCGAAGTTGCACCGGAATTAAATAGAAAAGGCACAATGCCAACTTAAGTACAAGAAGACTGACTCTTCTTACTGACTATGTTTTGAACCATTCCTGTGACACTAGTTATAGATTCCGATACTTCACTTCAGGTTTACTATATCCCTTGGACCTTCTTATTTACGATGAAACACAGAAATTGCATCTTATTTACATTGAAATGGCACAATGCCGACTTAAGTACAAGAAGACAGACTCTTCTTACTGTCTATGTTTTGAACCATTCCTGTGACACTAGTTATAGACTCCGATGCTTCACTTCAGATTTACTGTATCCCTTGGACCTTCTTATTGACGATGAAACACAGAAATTGCATCGGAATTAAATACAAAAGGCACAATGCCGACTTAAGTACATGAAGACAGACTCTTCTTACTGACTATGTTTTGAACCATTCCTGTGACACTAGTTATAGATTCCGATGCTTCACTTCAGGTTTACTGTATCCCTTGGAACTTCTTATTGACGATGAAACACAGAAATTACATCTGAATTAAATATAAAAGGCACAAGGCCGACTTAAGGATAAGAAGACTGACTCTTCTTACTGACTGTGTTTTGAACCATTCCTGTGACACTAGTTATAGATTCCGATGCTTCACTCCAGGTATACTGTATCCCTTGGACCTTCATATTAACGATGAAACTAAGAATTTGCATCGGAATTAAATACAAAAGGCACAAGGCCGACTTAAGGACAAGAAGACTGAATCTTCTTACTGACTGTGTTTTGAACCATTCCTGTGACACTAGTTATAGATTCCGATGCTTCACTTCAGGTTTACTGTATCCCTCTGAGCTTCTTATTGACGATGAAACACAGAAATTGCACCGGAATTAAATACAAAAGGAACAATTCCGACTTAAGTACAAGTAGACTGACTCTTCTTACTGTCTATGTTTTGAACCATTCCATTGACACTAGTTATAGATTCCGATGCTTCAATCCAGGTAAACTGTATCCCTTGGACCTACTTATTGACGATGAAACACAGAAATTGCATCGGAATTAAATACAAAAGGCACAATGCCGACATAAGGACAATAAGACTGACTCTTCTTACTGACTATGTTATTGAACCATTCCTGTGATACTACTTATAGATTCCGATGCTTCACTTCATGTTAACTGTATCCCTCTGACCCTCTTATTGACGATGAAACACAGAAATTGCAGCGGAATTAAATCCAAAGGCACAATGCCGACTTAAGTACAAGAAGACTGACTTTTCTTACTGTATATGTTTTGAACCATTCCATTGACACTTGTGATAGATTCCGATTCATCACTTGAGGTTTGCTGTATCCCTCTGACCTTCTTATGGACGATGAAACACTGAAATTGCATCGGAATTAAATACAAAAGGCACAATGCCGACTTAAGTACAAGAGAAAGACTCTTTTTACTGACTATGTTTTGAACCATTTCTGTGACACTAGTTATAGATTCAGATACTTCACTTCAGGGTTTCTGTATTCCTCTGACCTTCTTATTGACGATGAAACACAGAAATTGCATCGGAATTAAATACAAGAGGCACAATGCCGACTTAAATACAAGAAGACTGACTCTTCTTACTGTCCGTGGTTTGAACCATTCCATTGACACTAGTTATAGATTCCAATGCTTCAATCTAGGTTTACTGAATCCCTCGGAGCTTCTTATTGACGATGAAACCCCGAAGTTGCACCGGAATTAAATAGAAAAGGCACAATGCCAACTTAAGTACAAGAAGACTGACTCTTCTTACTGAGTATGTTTTGGACCATTCCTGTGACACTAGTTATAGATTCCGATACTTCACTTCAGGTTTACTATATCCCTTGGACCTTCTTATTTACGATGAAACACAGAAATTGCATCTTATTTACATAGAAATGGCACAATGCCGACTTAAGTACAAGAAGACAGACTCTTCTTACTGTCTATGTTTTGAACCATTCCTGTGACACTAGTTATAGACTCCGATGCTTCACTTCAGATTTACTGTATCCCTTGGACCTTCTTATTGACGATGAAACACAGAAATTGCATCGGAATTAAATACAAAAGGCACAATGCCGACTTAAGTACATGAAGACAGACTCTTCTTACTGACTATGTTTTGAACCATTCCTGTGACACTAGTTATAGATTCCGATGCTTCACTTCAGGTTTACTGTATCCCTCTGACCTTCGTATTGACGATGAAACACAGAAATTGCACCGGAATTAAATACAAAAGGCCAATGCCGACTGAAGTACAAGAAGACTGACTCTTCTTACTGTCTATGATTTGAACCATTCCTGTGACACTAGTTATAGATTCCGATGCTCCACTTCAGGTTTACTGTATCCCTCTGACCTTCTTATTGACGATGAAACACAGAAATTGCATCGGAATTAAATACAAGAGGCACAATGCCGACTTAAATACAACAAGACTGACTCTTCTTACTGTCATTGTTTTGAACCATTCCTGTGACACTAGTTATAGATTCCGATGCTTCACTTCAGGTTTACTGTATCCCACTGACCTTCTTATTGACGATGAAACACAGAAATTGCATCGGAATTAAATACAAAAGGCACAATGCCGACTTAAGAACAAGAAGACTGACTCTTCTTACTGACTATGTTTTGAACCATTCCTGAGACAATAGTTATAGAATCCGATATTTCACTTCAGGTTTACTGTATCTCTCTGACCTTCTGATTGACGATGAAATACAGAATTTGCACCGGAATTAAATACAAAAGGCCAATGCCGACTGAAGTACAAGAAGTCTGACTCTTCTTACTGTCTATGTTTTGAATCATTCCTGTGACACTAGTTATAGATTCCGATGCTTCACTTCAGGTTTACTGTATTCCTCTGACCTTATTGACGATGAAACACAGAAATTGCATCGGAATTAAATACAAGAGGCACAATGCCGACTTAAATACAAGAAGACTGACTCTTCTTACTGTCCGTGGTTTGAACCATTCCATTGACACTAGTTATAGATTCCGATGCTTCAATCTAGGTTTACTGAATCCCTCGGACCTTCTTATTGACGATGAAACCCCGAAGTTGCACCGGAATTAAATAGAAAAGGCACAATGCCAACTTAAGTACAAGAAGACTGACTCTTCTTACTGACTATGTTTTGAACCATTCCTGTGACACTAGTTATAGATTCCGATACTTCACTTCAGGTTTACTATATCCCTTGGACCTTCTTATTTACGATGAAACACAGAAATTGCATCTTATTTACATAGAAATGGCACAATGCCGACTTAAGTACAAGAAGACAGACTCTTCTTACTGTCTATGTTTTGAACCATTCCTGTGACACTAGTTATAGACTCCGATGCTTCACTTCAGATTTACTGTATCCCTTGGACCTTCTTATTGACGATGAAACACAGAAATTGCATCGGAATTAAATACAAAAGGCACAATGCCGACTTAAGTACATGAAGACAGACTCTTCTTACTGACTATGTTTTGAACCATTCCTGTGACACTAGTTATAGATTCCGATGCTTCACTTCAGGTTTACTGTATCCCTTGGAACTTCTTATTGACGATGAAACACAGAAATTACATCTGAATTAAATATAAAAGGCACAAGGCCGACTTAAGGATAAGAAGACTGACTCTTCTTACTGACTGTGTTTTGAACCATTCCTGTGACACTAGTTATAGATTCCGATGCTTCACTCCAGGTATACTGTATCCCTTGGACCTTCATATTAACGATGAAACTAAGAATTTGCATCGGAATTAAATACAAAAGGCACAAGGCCGACTTAAGGACAAGAAGACTGAATCTTCTTACTGACTGTGTTTTGAACCAATCCTGTGACACTAGTTATAGATTCCGATGCTTCACTTCAGGTTTACTGTATCCCTCTGAGCTTCTTATTGACGATGAAACACAGAAATTGCACCGGAATTAAATACAAAACGAACAATTCCGACTTAAGTACAAGTAGACTGACTCTTCTTACTGTCTATGTTTTGAACCATTCCATTGACACTAGTTATAGATTCCGATGCTTCAATCCAGGTAAACTGTATCCCTTGGACCTACTTATTGACGATGAAACACAGAAATTGCATCGGAATTAAATACAAAAGGCACAATGCCGACATAAGGACAATAAGACTGACTCTTCTTACTGACTATGTTATTGAACCATTCCTGTGATACTACTTATAGATTCCGATGCTTCACTTCATGTTAACTGTATCCCTCTGACCCTCTTATTGACGATGAAACACAGAAATTGCAGCGGAATTAAATCCAAAGGCACAATGCCGACTTAAGTACAAGAAGACTGACTTTTCTTACTGTATATGTTTTGAACCATTCCATTGACACTTGTTATAGATTCCGATTCATCACTTGAGGTTTACTGTATCCCTCTGACCTTCTTATGGACGATGAAACACTGAAATTGCATCGGAATTAAATACAAAAGGCACAATGCCGACTTAAGTACTGTCTTTGTTTTGAACCATTTCTGTGACACTAGTTATAGATTCCGAAGCTTCACATCAGGGTTACTCAACCCCTCCGACCTTCTTATTGACGATGAAACACAGAATATGCATCGGAATTAAATACAATAGGCACAATGCCGACTTAAGTACAAGAAGACTGATTCTTCTTACTGTCTATGTTTTGAACCATTCCTGTGACACTAGTTATAGATTCCGATGCTTCACTTCAGGTTTAATGTATCCCTTGGACCTTCTTACTGACGATGAAACACAGAAATTGCATCGGAATTAAATACAAAAGGCACAATGCCGACTTAAGTACAACAAGACTGTATCTTCTTACTGTCTATGTTCTGAACCATTCCTGTGACACTAGTTATAGATTCCATGCTTCTCTTCAGGTTTTCTGTATCCCTCTGACCTTCTTATTGACGATGAAACACAGAAATTCCACCGGAATTAAATACAAAAGGCACAATGCCGACTTAAGTACATGAAGACAGACTCTTCTTACTGACTATGTTTTGAACTATTCCTGTGACACTAGTTATAGATTCCGATGCTTCACTTCAGGTTTACTGTATCCCTTGGACCTTCGTATTGACGATGAAACACAGAAATTGCATCGGAATTAAATACAAAAGGCACAATGCCGACTTAAGTACAAGAAGACCGTATCTTCTTACTGTCTATGTTTTGAACCATTCCTGTGACACTAGTTTAGATTCCGATGCTTCACTCCAGGTTTACTGTATCCCTTGGAACATCTTATTGACGATGAAACACAGAAATTGCATCGGAATTAAATACAAAACGCACAAGGCCGACTTAAGTACAAGAAGACTGACTCTTCTTACTGTCTATGGTTTGAACCATTCCATTGAAACTAGTTATAGATTCCGATGCTTCACTCCAGGTTTACTGTATTCATTGGACCTTCTTATTGACGATGAAACACAGAAATTGCATCGGAATTAAATACAAAATGCACAAGGCCGTCTTAAGGACAAGAAGACTGACTCTTCTTACTGACAATGTTTTGAACCATTCCTGTGACACTAGTTATAGATACAGATGCTTCACTTCAGGTTAATTGTATCCTTCTGACCTACTTATTGACGATGAAACACAGAAATTGCACCGGAATTAAATACAAAAGGCACAATGCCGACATAAGTACAAGAAGACTGACTCTTCTTACTGTCTATGTTTTGAACCATTCCATTGACACTAGTTATAGATTCCGATGCTTCACTCCAGGTTTACTGTATTCCTTGGACCTTCTTATTGACGATGAAACACAGAAATTGCATGGGAATTAAATAGAAAATGCACAATGACGACTTAAGTTCAAGAAGACTCACTCTTCTTACTGACTATGTTTTGAACCATTCCTGTGACACTAGTTATAGGTTCCGATGCTTCACTTGAGGTTTACTGTATCCCTTGGACCTTCTCATTGACGATGAAACACAGAAATTGCTTCGGAATTAAATACAAAAAGCACAATGCCGACTTAAGTACTGACTTTGTTTTGAACCATTCCTATGACACTAGTTACAGATTCCGATGCTTCACTCCAGGTATACTGTATCCCTTGGAACTTCTTATTGACGATGAAACACAGAAATTGCATCGGAATTAAATACAAAAGGCACAAGGCCGACTTAAGGACCAGAAGACTGACTCTTCTTACTGTCTATGATTTGAACCATTCCATTGAAACTAGTTATAGATTCCGATGCTTCACTCCAGGTTTACTGTATTCCTTGCACCTTCTTATTGACGATGAAACACAGAAATTGCATCGGAATAAAATACAAAAGGCACAAGGCCGACTTAAGGACAAGAAGACTGAGTCTTCTTACTGACTATGATTTGAACCATTCCTGTGACACTAGTTATAGATACAGATGCTTCACTTCAGGTTTATTGTATCCCTCTGACCTACTTATTGACGATGAAACACAGAAATTGCACCGGAATTAAATACAAAAGGCAAAATGCCGACTTAAGTACAACAAGACTGACTCTTCTTACTGTCTATGTTTTGAACCATTCGATTGACACTAGTTATAGATTCCGATGCTTCACTCCAGGTTTACTGTATTCCTTGGACCTTCTTATTGACGATGAAACACTGAAATTGCATGGGAATTAAATAGAAAAGGCACAATGCCGACTTAAGTTCAAAAAGACTCACTCTTCTTACTGACTATGTTTTGAACCATTCCTGTGACACTAGTTATAGATTCCGATGCTTCACTTGAGGTTTAGTGTATCCCTTGGACCTTCTTATTGACGATGAAACACAGAAATTGCATCGGAATTAAATACAAAAGGCACAATGCCGACTTAAGGACAAGAAGACTGACTCTTCTTCCTGACTATGATTTGAACCATTCCTGTGACACTAGTTATAGATTCCGATGCTTCACTTCAGGTTTACTGTATCCATTGGACCTTCTTATTGACGATGAAACACAGAAATTGCATCGGAATTAATAACGAAAGGCACAATGCCGACTTAAGTACAAGAAGACTGTATCTTCTTACTGTCTATGTTTTGAACCATTCCTGTGACACTAGTTATTGATTCCGATGCCTCACTCCAGGTATACTGTATCCCTTGGACCTACTTATTGACGATGAAACACAGTAATAGTATCGGAATTAAATACAAAAGGCACAATGCCGATTTAAGGACAAGAAGACTGACGCTTCTTACTGACTATGGTTTGAACCATTCCTGTGACACTAGTTATAGATACCGATGCTTCACTTCAGGTTTACTGTATCCCTTGGACCTACTTATTGACGATGAAACACAGTAATAGTATCGGAATTAAATACAAAAGGCACAATGCCGATTTAAGGACAAGAAGACTGACGCTTCTTACTGACTATGTTTTGAACCATTCCTGTGACACTAGTTATAGATTCCGATGCTTCACTTGAGGTTTAGTGTATCCCTTGGACCTTCTTATTGACGATGAAACACAGAAATTGCATCGGAATTAAATATAAAAGGCACAATGCCGACTTAAGGACAAGAAGAGTGACTCTTCTTCCTGACTATGATTTGAACCATTCCTGTGACACTAGTTATAGATTCCGATGCTTCACTTCAGGTTTACTGTATCCATTGGACCTTCTTATTGACGATGAAACACAGTAATAGTATCGGAATTAAATACAAAAGGCACAATGCCGATTTAAGGACAAGAAGACTGACGCTACTTACTGACTATGGTTTGAACCATTCCATTGACACTAGTTATAGATTCCGATACTTCACTTCAGGTTTACTGTATCATTTGGACCTTCTTATTGACGATGAAACACAGAAATTGCATCGGAATTAAATAGAAAAGGCACAATGGCGACTTAAGTACAAGAAGACAGACTCTTCTTACTGCTATGTTTTGAACCAATCCTGTGACACAAGTTATAGATTCCGATGCTTAACTTCAGGTTTACTGTATCCCTAGGACCTTCTTATTGACGATGAAAGACAGAAATTGCATCGGAATTTAATAAAAAAGCACAATGCCGACTCAAGTACAAGAAGACTGACTCTTCTTCCTGTCTATGTTTTGAACGATTCCTGTGACACTAGTTACAGATTTCGATACTTCACTTCAGGTTCACTGTATCCCTCTGACCTCCTTATTGACGATGAAACACAGAAATTCTGAGGAATTAAATACAAATGACACAATGCCGACTTAAGTACAAGAAGACTGACTATTCTTACTGACTATATTTTGAACCATTCCTGTGTCACTAGTTATAGATTCCGATGCTTCACTCAGGTTTACTGTATCCATCTGACCTTCTTATTGACGGTGAAACACAGATATCCCACCGGAATTAAATACAAAAGGCACAATGCCGACTTAAGTACAAGAAGACTGACTCTTCTTACTGACTATGTTTTGAACCATTCCTGTGACACTAGTTATAGGTTCCGATACTTCACTTCATGTTTACTATATCCCTTGGACCTTCTTATTCACGATGAAACTCTGAAATTGCATCGGAATTAAATACAGAAGGCATAATGCCGACTTAAGTACATGAAGACTGACTCTTCTTACTGACTATTTTTTGAACCATTCCTGTGACACTAGTTATAGATTCCGATGCTTCACTTCAGGTTTACTGTATCACTTGAACCGTCTTATTGACGAAGAAACACAGAAATGCATCGGAATTAAGTACAAAAGGCACAATGCCGACTTAAGTACATGAAGACTGATTCTTCTTACCGTCTATGTTTTGAACCATTCCTGTGACACTAGTTATAGATTCCGATGCTTCACTTCAGGTTTAATGTATCCCTTGGACCTTCTTATTGACGATGAAACACAGAAATTGCATCGGAATTAAATACAAAAGGCACAATGCCGACTTAAGTACATGAAGACAGACTCTTCTTACTGACTATGTTTTGAACCATTCCTGTGACACTAGTTATAGATTCCGATGCTTCACTTCAGGTTTACTGTATCCCTTGGACCTTCGTATTGACGATGAAACACAGAAATTGCATCGGAATTAAATACAAAAGGTACAATGCCGACTTAAGTACAAGAAGACCGTATCTTCTTACTGTCTATGTTTTGAACCATTCCTGTGACACTAGTTTAGATTCCGATGCTTCACTCCAGGTTTACTGTATCCCTTGGAACATCTTATTGACGATGAAACACAGAAATTGCATCGGAATTAAATACAAAACGCACAAGGCCGACTTAAGTACAAGAAGACTGACTCTTCTTACTGTCTATGGTTTGAACCATTTCATTGAAACTAGTTATAGATTCCGATGCTTCACTCCAGGTTTACTGTATTCATTGGACCTTCTTATTGACGATGAAACACAGAAATTGCATCGGAATTAAATACAAAATGCACAAGGCCGTCTTAAGGACAAGAAGACTGACTCTTCTTACTGACAATGTTTTGAACCATTCCTGTGACACTAGTTATAGATACAGATGCTTCACTTCAGGTTTATTGTATCCCTCTGACCTACTTATTGACGATGAAACACAGAAATTGCACCGGAATTAAATACAAAAGGCACAATGCCGACATAAGTACAAGAAGACTGACTCTTCTTACTGTCTATGTTTTGAACCATTCCATTGACACTAGTTATAGATTCCGATGCTTCACTCCAGGTTTACTGTATTCCTTGGACCTTCTTATTGACGATGAAACACAGAAATTGCATGGGAATTAAATAGAAAATGCACAATGACGACTTAAGTTCAAGAAGACTCACTCTTCTTACTGACTATGTTTTGAACCATTCCTGTGACACTAGTTATAGGTTCCGATGCTTCACTTCAGGTTTACTGTATCCCTTGGACCTTCTTATTGACGATGAAACACAGAAATTGCTTCGGAATTAAATACAAAAAGCACAATGCCGACTTAAGTACTGACTTTGTTTTGAACCATTCCTATGACACTAGTTACAGATTCCGATGCTTCACTCCAGGTATACTGTATCCCTTGGAACTTCTTATTGACGATGAAACACAGAAATTGCATCGGAATTAAATACAAAAGGCACAAGGCCGACTTAAGGACAAGAAGACTGACTCTTCTTACTGTCTATGATTTGAACCATTCCATTGAAACTAGTTATAGATTCCGATGCTTCACTCCAGGTTTACTGTATTCCTTGCACCTTCTTATTGACGATGAAACACAGAAATTGCATCGGAATAAAATACAAAAGGCACAAGGCCGACTTAAGGACAAGAAGACTGACTCTTCTTACTGACTATGATTTGAACCATTCCTGTGACACTAGTTATAGATACAGATGCTTCACTTCAGGTTTATTGTATCCCTCTGACCTACTTATTGACGATGAAACACAGAAATTGCACCGGAATTAAATACAAAAGGCACAATGCCGACATAAGTACAAGAAGACTGACTCTTCTTACTGTCTATGTTTTGAACCATTCCATTGACACTAGTTATAGATTCCGATGCTTCACTCCAGGTTTACTGTATTCCTTGGACCTTCTTATTGACGATGAAACACAGAAATTGCATGGGAATTAAATAGAAAATGCACAATGACGACTTAAGTTCAAGAAGACTCACTCTTCTTACTGACTATGTTTTGAACCATTCCTGTGACACTAGTTATAGGTTCCGATGCTTCACTTGAGGTTTACTGTATCCCTTGGACCTTCTTATTGACGATGAAACACAGAAATTGCATCGGAATTAAATACAAAAGGCACAATGCCGACGTAAGGACAAGAAGACTGACTCTTCTTCCTGACAATGTTTTGAACCATTCCTGTGACACTAGTTATAGATTACGATGCTTCACTTCAGGTTTACTGTATCCCTTGGACCTTCTTATTGACGATGAAACACAGAAATTGCTTCGGAATTAAATACAAAAAGCACAATGCCGACTTAAGTACTGACTTTGTTTTGAACCATTCCTATGACACTAGTTACAGATTCCGATGCTTCACTCCAGGTATACTGTATCCCTTGGAACTTCTTATTGACGATGAAACACAGAAATTGCATCGGAATTAAATACAAAAGGCACAAGGCCGACTTAAGGACAAGAAGACTGACTCTTCTTACTGTCTATGATTTGAACCATTCCATTGAAACTAGTTATAGATTCCGATGCTTCACTCCAGGTTTACTGTATTCCTTGCACCTTCTTATTGACGATGAAACACAGAAATTGCATCGGAAAAAAATACAAAAGGCACAAGGCCGACTTAAGGACAAGAAGACTGACTCTTCTTACTGACTATGATTTGAACCATTCCTGTGACACTAGTTATAGATACAGATGCTTCACTTCAGGTTTATTGTATCCCTCTGACCTACTTATTGACGATGAAACACAGAAATTGCACCGGAATTAAATACAAAAGGCAAAATGCCGACTTAAGTACAACAAGACTGACTCTTCTTACTGTCTATGTTTTGAACCATTCGATTGACACTAGTTATAGATTCCGATGCTTCACTCCAGGTTTACTGTATTCCTTGGACCTTCTTATTGACGATGAAACACTGAAATTGCATGGGAATTAAATAGAAAAGGCACAATGCCGACTTAAGTTCAAAAAGACTCACTCTTCTTACTGACTATGTTTTGAACCATTCCTGTGACACTAGTTATAGATTCCGATGCTTCACTTGAGGTTTAGTGTATCCCTTGGACCTTCTTATTGACGATGAAACACAGAAATTGCATCGGAATTAAATACAAAAGGCACAATGCCGACTTAAGGACAAGAAGACTGACTCTTCTTCCTGACTATGATTTGAACCATTCCTGTGACACTAGTTATAGATTCCGATGCTTCACTTCAGGTTTACTGTATCCATTGGACCTTTTTATTGACGATGAAACACAGAAATTGCATCGGAATTAATAACGAAAGGCACAATGCCGACTTAAGTACAAGAAGACTGTATCTTCTTACTGTCTATGTTTTGAACCATTCCTGTGACACTAGTTATTGATTCCGATGCTTCACTCCAGGTATACTGTATCCCTTGGACCTACTTATTGACGATGAAACACAGTAATAGTATCGGAATTAAATACAAAAGGCACAATGCCGATTTAAGGACAAGAAGACTGACGCTTCTTACTGACTATGGTTTGAACCATTCCTGTGACACTAGTTATAGATACCGATGCTTCACTTCAGGTTTACTGTATCCCTTGGTTCTACTTATTGACGATGAAACACAGTAATAGTATCGGAATTAAATACAAAAGGCACAATGCCGATTTAAGGACAAGAAGACTGACGCTTCTTACTGACTATGTTTTGAACCATTCCTGTGACACTAGTTATAGATTCCGATGCTTCACTTGAGGTTTAGTGTATCCCTTGGACCTTCTTATTGACGATGAAACACAGAAATTGCATCGGAATTATATACAAAAGGCACAATGCCGACTTAAGGACAAGAAGAGTGACTCTTCTTCCTGACTATGATTTGAACCATTCCTGTGACACTAGTTATAGATTCCGATGCTTCACTTCAGGTTTACTGTATCCATTGGACCTTCTTATTGACGATGAAACACAGTAATAGTATCGGAATTAAATACAAAAGGCACAAAGCCGATTTAAGGACAAGAAGACTGACGCTACTTACTGACTATGGTTTGAACCATTCCATTGACACTAGTTATAGATTCCGATACTTCACTTCAGGTTTACTGTATCATTTGGACCTTCTTATTGACGATGAAACACAGAAATTGCATCGGAATTAAATAGAAAAGGCACAATGGCGACTTAAGTACAAGAAGGCAGACTCTTCTTACTGCTATGTTTTGAACCAATCCTGTGACACAAGTTATAGATTCCGATGCTTAACTTCAGGTTTACTGTATCCCTAGGACCTTCTTATTGACGATGAAAGACAGAAATTGCATCGGAATTTAATAAAAAAGCACAATGCCGACTCAAGTACAAGAAGACTGACTCTTCTTCCTGTCTATGTTTTGAACGATTCCTGTGACACTAGTTATAGATTTCGATACTTCACTTCAGGTTCACTGTATCCCTCTGACCTCCTTATTGACGATGAAACACAGAAATTCTGAGGAATTAAATACAAATGACACAATGCCGACTTAAGTACAAGAAGACTGACTATTCTTACTGACTATATTTTGAACCATTCCTGTGTCACTAGTTATAGATTCCGATGCTTCACTCAGGTTTACTGTATCCATCTGACCTTCTTATTGACGGTGAAACACAGATATCCCACCGGAATTAAATACAAAAGGCACAATGCCGACTTAAGTACAAGAAGACTGACTCTTCTTACTGACTATGTTTTGAACCATTCCTGTGACACTAGTTATAGGTTCCGATACTTCACTTCATGTTTACTATATCCCTTGGACCTTCTTATTCACGATGAAACTCTGAAATTGCATCGGAATTAAATACAGAAGGCATAATGCCGACTTAAGTACATGAAGACTGACTCTTCTTACTGACTTTTTTGAACCATTCCTGTGACACTAGTTATAGATTCCGATGCTTCACTTCAGGTTTACTGTATCACTTGAACCGTCTTATTGACGAAGAAACACAGAAATGCATCGGAATTAAGTACAAAAGGCACAATGCCGACTTAAGTACATGAAGACTGATTCTTCTTACCGTCTATGTTTTGAACCATTCCTGTGACACTAGTTATAGATTCCGATGCTTCACTTCAGGTTTAATGTATCCCTTGGACCTTCTTATTGACGATGAAACACAGAAATTGCATCGGAATTAAATACAAAAGGCACAATGCCGACTTAAGTACAACAAGACTGTATCTTCTTACTGTCTATGTTTTGAACCATTCCTGTGACACTAGTTATTGATTCCGATGCTTCACTTCAGGTTCTCTGTATCCCTCTGACCTTCTTATTGACGATGAAACACAGAAATTGTACCGGAATTAAATACAAAAGGCACAATGCCGACTTAAGTACATGAAGACAGACTCTTCTTACTGACTATGTTTTGAACCATTCCTGTGACACTAGTTATAGATTCCGATGCTTCCCTTCAGGTTTTCTGTATCCCTCTGACCTTCTTATTGACGATGAAACACAGAAATTGTACCGGAATTAAAAACAAAAGGCACAATGCCGACTTAAGTACATGAAGACAGACTCTTCTTACTGACTATGTTTTGAACCATTCCTGAGACACTAGTTATAGATTCCGATGCTTTACTTCAGGTTTACTGTATCCCTTGGACCTTCGTATTGACGATGAAACACAGAAATTGCATCGGAATTAAATACAAAAGGCACAATGCCGACTTAAGTACAAGAAGACTGTATCTTCTTACTGTCTATGTTTTGAACCATACCTGTGACACTAGTTATAGATTCTGATGCTTGACACCAGGTTTACTGTATCCCTTGGACCTTCTTATTGACGATGAAACACAGAAATTGCATCGGAATTAAATACAAAAGGTACAAGGCCGACTTAAGGACAAGAAGACTGACTCTTCTTACTGACTATGTTTTGAACCATTTCTGTGACACTAGTCATAGATTACGATGCTTCACTTCAGGTTTACTGTATCCCTTGGACCTTCTTATTGACGATGAAACACAGAAATTGCTTCGGAATTAAATACAAAAGGCGCAAGGCCGACTTAAGGACAAGAAGACTGTCTCTTCTTACAGACTATGTTTTGAACCATTCCTGTGACACTAGTTATAGATACAGATTCTTCACTTCAGGTTTATTGTATCCCCCTGACCTACTTATTGACGATGAAACACAGAAATTGCACTGGAATTAAATACAAAAGCCACAATGCCGACTTAAGTACAAGAAGACTGACTCTTCCTGCTGTCTATGTTTTGAACCATTCCATTGACACTAGTTATAGATTCCGATGCTTCACTCCAGGTTTACTGTTTTCCTTGGACCTTCTTATTGACGATGAAACACTGAAATTGCATGGGAATTAAATAGAAAAGGCACAATGCCGACTTAAGTTCAAGAAGACTCACTCTTCTTACTGACTATGTTTTGAACCAATCCTGTGACACTAGTTATAGATTCCGTTGCTTCACTTGAGGTTTACTGTATCCCTTGGACCTTCTTATTGACGATGAAACACAGAAATTGCATCGGAATTAAATAGGAAAGGTACAATGCTGACTTAAGGACAAGAAGACTGACTCTTCTTCCTGACTATGTTTTGAACCATTCCTGTGACACTAGTTATAGATTCCGATGCTTCACTTCAGGTTTACTGTATCCATTGGACCTTCTTATTGACGATGAAACACAGAAATTGCATCGGAATTAAATACAAAAGGCACAATGCCGACTTAAGTACAAGAAGACTGTATCTTCTTACTGTCTATGTTTTAAACCATTGCTGTGACACTAGTAATTGATTCCGATGCTTCACTCCAGGTATTCTGTATCCCTTGGACCTACTTATTGACGATGAAACACAGTAAAAGTATCGGAATTAAATACAAAAGGCACAATGCCGATTTAAGGACAAGAAGACTGACTCTTCTTACTGACTATGGTTTGAACCATTCCTGTGACACTAGTTATAGATTCCGATGCTTCACTTCAGGTTTACTGTATCCCTTTGACCTTCTTAATGACGATGAAAGACAGAAATTGCACCGGAATTAAATACAAAAGGCACAATGCCGATTAACTAAAAGAATACTGACTCTTCTTACTGTCTATGATTTGAACCATTCCAATGACACTAGTTATAGATTCCGATGCTTCACTTCAAGTTTACTGTATCCCTGTGAGCTCCTTATTGACGATGAAACACAGAAATTGCTGAGGAATTAAATTCAAATGACACAATGCCGACTTAAGTACAAGAAGACTGACTCTTCTTACTGTCTGTGTTTTGTACCATTCCATTGACACTAGTTATAAATTACGATGCTTCACTCCAGGTTTACTGTATCCCTTGGAACTTCTTATTGACGATGAAACACAGAAATTGCCTCGGAATTAAATACAAAAGGCACAAGGCCGACTTAAGAACAAGAAGACTGACTCTTCTTACTGTCTATGTTTTGAACCATTCCATTGAAACTAGTTATAGATTCCGATGCTTCACTCCAGGTTTACTGTATTCCTTGGACCTTCTTATTGACGATGAAACACAGAAATTGCATCGGAATTAAATACAAAAGGCACAAGGCCAACTTAAGGACAAGAAGACTGACTCTTCTTACTGACTATGTTTTGAACCATTCCTGTGACACTACTTACAGATACAGACGCTTCACTTCAGGTTTATTGTATCCCTCTGACCTACTTATTGACGATGTAACACAGAAATTGCACCGGAATTAAATACAAAAGGCAAAATGCCGACTTAAGTACAACAAGACTGACTCTTCTTACTGTCTATGTTTTGAACCATTCCATTGACACAAGTTATAGATTCCGATGCTTCACTCCAGGTTTACTGTATTCCTTGGACCTTCTTATTGACGATGAAACACTGAAAATGCATGGGAATTAAATAGAAAAGGCACAATGCCGACTTAAGTTCAAAAAGACTCACTCTTCTTACTGACTATGTTTTGAACCATTCCTGTGACACTAGTTATTGATTCCGATGCTTCACTTGAGGTTTACTGTATCCCTTGGACCTTCTTATTGACGATGAAACACAGAAATTGCATCGGAATTAAATACAAAAGGCACAATGCCGACTTAAGGACAAGAAGACTGACTCTTCTTCCTGACTATGATTTGAACCATTCCTGTGACACTAGTTATAGATTCCGATGCTTCACTTCAGGATTACTGTATCCATTGGACCTTCTTATTGACGATGAAACACAGAAATTGCATCGGAATTAATAACAAAAGTCACAATGCCGACTTAAGTACAAGAGGACTATATCTTCTTACTGTCTATGCTATGAACCTTTCCTGTGACACTAGTTATAGATTCTGATGCTTCAATCCAGGTTTACTGTTTCCCTTGGACTTTCTTATTGACGATGAAACACAGAAATTGCACCGGAATTAAATACAAAAGCACAATGCCGACATAACTACAAGAAGACTGACTCTTCTTACTGTCTATGATTTGAACCATTCCATTGACACTAGTTATAGATTCCGATACTTCACTTCAGGTTTACTGTATCTTTTGGACCTTCTTATTGACGATGAAACACAGAAATTTCATCGGAATTAAATACAAAACAGACAATGCCGACTTTAGCACAAAAAGACTGACTCTTGTTACTGACTATGTTTTGAACTATTTCAGTGACACTAGTTATAGATTCCGATGCTTCACTTCTGGTTTACTGTATCCCTCTGACCTTCTTATTGACGATGAAACACAGAAATTGCATCGGAATTAAATAGAAAAGGCACAATGGCGACTTAAGTATAAGAAGACAGACTCTTCTTACTGCTATGTTTTGAACCAATCCTGTGACACAAGTTATAGATTCCGATGCTTAACTTCAGGTTTACTGTATCCCTAGGACCTTCTTATTGACGATGAAAGACAGAAATTGCATCGGAATTTAATAAAAAAGCACAATGCCTACTCAAGTACAAGAAGACTGACTCTTCTTCCTGTCTATGTTTTGAACGATTCCTGTGACACTAGTTACAGATTTCGATACTGCACTTCAGGTTCACTGTATCCCTCTGACCTCCTTATTGACGATGAAACACAGAAATTCCTGAGGAATTAAATACAAATTACACAATGCCGACATAAGTACAAGAAGACTGACTATTCTTACTGACTATATTTCGAATCATTCCTGGGTCACTAGTTATAGATTCCGATGCTTCACTCAGGTTTACTGTATCCGTCTGACCTTCTTATTGACGATGAAATACAGAAATCCCACCGGAATTAAATACAAAAGGCACAATGCCGACTTAAGTACAAGAAGACTGACTCTTCTTACTGTCAGTGGTTTGAACCATTCCATTGACACTAGTTATAGATTCCGATGCTTCAATCTAGGTTTACTGAATCCCTCGGACCTTCTTATTGACGATGAAACCCCGAAGTTGCACCGGAATTAAATAGAAAAGGCACAGTGCCAACTTAAGTACAAGAAGGCTGACTCTTCTTACTGACTATGTTTTGAACCAATCCTGTGACACTAGTTATAGATTCCGATACTTCACTTCAGGTTTACTATATCCCTTGGACCTTCTTCTTCACGATGAAACACTGAAATTGCATCGGAATTAAATACAGAAGGCATAATGCCGACTTAAGTACATGAAGACTGACTCTTCTTACTGACTATTCTTTGAACCATTCCTGTGACACTAGTTATAGATTCCGATGCTTCACTTAAGGTTTACTGTATCACTTGAACCTTCTTATTGACGAAGAAACACAGAAATGCATCGGAATTAAGTACAAAAGGCACAATGCCGACTTAAGTACATGAAGACTGATTCTTCTTACCGTCTATGTTTTGAACCATTCCTGTGACACTAGTTATAGATACCGAGGCAACACTCCAGGTTTACTGTATCCCTTGGACCCTCTTATTGACGATGAAACACAGAAATTACATCGGAATTAAATACAAAAGGCACAATGCCAACTTAATTACAAGAGGACTGTATCTTCTTACTGTCTATGCTTTGAAACATTCCTGTGACACTAGTTATAGATTCTGATGCTTCAATCCAGGTTTACTGTTTCCCTTGGACTTTCTTATTGACGCTGAAACACAGAAATTGCATCGGAATTAAATACAAAAGGCACAATGCCGACTTAAGGACCAGAAGACTGACTCTTCTTACTGACTATGTTATTGAACCATTCCTGTGACACTACTTATAGATTCCGATGCTTCACTTCATGATTACTGTATCCCTCTGACCCTCTTATTGACGATGAAACACAGAAATTGTAGCGGAATTAAATCCAAAGGCACAATGCCGACTTAAGTTCAAGAAGACTGACTTTTCTTACTGTCTATGTTTTGAACCATTCCTGTGACACTTGTTATAGATTCCGAAGCTTCACTTCAGGGTTACTCTATCCCTCTGACCTTCTTATTGGCGATGAAACACAGAATATGCATCGGAATTAAATACAATAGGCACAATGACGACTTAAGTACAAGAAAACTGACTCTTCTTACTGTCTACGTTTTGAACCATTCCTGTGACACTAGTTATAGATTCCGATGCTTCGCTTCAGGTTTAATGTATCCCTTGGACCTTCTTATTGACGATGAAACACAGAAATTGCATCGGAATTAAATACAAAAGGCACAATGCCGACTTAAGTACAACAAGACTGTATCTTCTTACTGTCTATGTTTTGAACCATTTCTGTGACACTATTTATTGATTCCGATGCTTCACTTCAGGTTCTCTGTATCCCTCTGACCTTCTTATTGACGATGAAACACAGAAATTGTACCGGAATTAAATACTAAAAGGCACAATGCCGACTTAAGTACATGAAGACAGACTCTTCTTACTGACTATGTTTTGAACCATTCCTGTGACACTAGTTATAGATTACGATGCTTCACTTCAGGTTTACTGTATCCCTTGGACCTTCTTATTGACGATGAAACACAGAAATTGCTTCGGAATTAAATACAATAGGCACAATGCCGACTCAAGTACTGTCTTTGTTTTGAACCATTCCTATGACACTAGTAATAGATTCCGATGCTTCACTCCAGGTTTACTATATCCCTTGGAAATTCTTATTGACGATGAAACACAGAAATTGCATCGGAATTAAATACAAAAGGCACAAGGCCGACTTAAGGACAAGAAGACTGACTCTTCTTACTGTCTATGTTTTGAACCATTCCATTGACACTAGATATAGATTCCGATGCTTCACTCCAGGTTTACTGTATTCCTTGGACCTTCTTATTGACGACGAAACACAGAAATTGCATCGGATTTAAATACAAAAGGCGCAAGGCCGACTTAAGGACAAGAAGACTGACTCTTCTTACTGTCTATGTTTTGAACCATTCCATTGACACTAGTTATAGATTCCGATGCTTCACTCCAGGTTTACTGTTTTCCTTGGACCTTCTTATTGACGATAAAAAACTGATATTGCATGGGAATTAAATAGAAAAGGCACAATGCCGACTTATGTTCAAGAAGACTCACTCTTCTTACTGACTATGTTTTGAACCATTCCTGTGACACTAGTTATAGATTCCGATGCTTCACTTCAGGTTTACTGTTTCCCTTTGACCTTCTTATTGACGATGAAACACAGAAATTGCACCGGAATTAAATACAAGAGGCACAATGCCGACTTAACTACATGAAGACTGACTCTTCTTACAGACTATGTTTTGAAGCATTCCATTGACACTAGTTATAGATTCCGATGCTTCACTTCAGGTTTACTGTATCCCTCTGACATTCTTATTGACGATGAAACACAGAAATTGCATCGGAATTAAATACAAAAGGCACAATGCCAACTTAAGAACAAGAAGACTGACTCTTCTTACTGTCTATGTTTTGAAACATTCCTCTGACACTAGTTATAGATTCCGATGCTTCACTTCAGGTTTACTGTATCCCTTGGACCTTCTTGTTGACGATGAAACACAGAAATTGCATCGGAATTAAATACAAAAGGCACAATGCCGACTTCAGTACATGAAGACCGACTCTTCTTACTGACTATCTTTTGAACCATTGCTGTGACACTAGTTATAGATTACGATGGTTCACTTCAGGTTTATTGTATACCTCTGACCTGCTTATTGACGATGAAACACAGAAATTGCACCGGAATTAAATACAAAAGGCACAATGCCAACTTAAGTACAAGAAGACTGACTCTTCTTACTGTCTATGTTTTGAACCATTCCACTGACACTAGTTATAGATTCCGATGCTTCACTCCAGGTTTACTGTATCCCTTGGACGTTCTTATTGACGATGAAACACTGAAATTGCCTCGGAATTAAATAGAAAAGGCAAAATGCCGACTTAAGTTTAAGAAGACTCACTCTCCTTACTGACTATGCTTTGAAAAATTCTTGTGACACTAGTTATAGATTCCGGTGCTTCACTTCAGGTTTACTGTATCCCTTGGACCTTTCTATTGACGATGAAACACAGCAATAGTATCGGAATTAAATACAAAAGGCACAATGCCGACTTAAGTACAAGAAGACTGTATCTTCTTACTGTCTATGTTTGAACCATTCCAGTGACACTAGTTATAGATTCCGATGTTTCACTTCAGGTTTACTGTATCCATTGTACCTTCTTATTGACGATGAAACACAGCAATAGTATCGGAATTAAATACAAAAGGCACAATGCCGATTTAAGGACAAGAAGACTGACTCTTCTTACTGACTATGTTTTGAACCATTTATGTGACACTTGTTATAGATTTCGAAGCTTCACTTCAGGTTTACTGTATCCCTCTGACCCTCTTATTGACGATGAAACACAGAAATTGCACCGGAATTAAATGCAAAAGGCACAATGCCGACTTAAGTACATAAAGACAGACTCTTCTTACTGACTATGTTTTGAACCATTCCTGTGACACTAGTTATAGATTCCGATGCTTCACTTCAGGTTTACTGTATCCCTCTGACATTCTTATTGACGATGAAACACAGAAATTGCATCGGAATTAAATACAAAAGGCACAATGCTGACTTAACTACATGAAGACTGACTCTTCTTACAGACTATGTTTTGAAGCATTCCATTGACACTAGTTATAGATTCCGATGCTTCACTTCAGGTTTACTGTATCCCTCTGACATTCTTATTGACGATGAAACACAGAAATTGCATCGGAATTAAATACAAAAGGCACAAAGCCAACTTAAGTACAAGAAGACTGACTCTTCTTACTGTCTATGTTTTGAAACATTCCTCTGACACTAGTTATAGATTCCGATGCTTCACTTCAGGTTTACTGTATCCCTTGGACCTTCTTGTTGACGATGAAACACAGAAATTGCATCGGAATTAAATACAAAAGGCACAATGCCGACTTCAGTACATGAAGACCGACTCTTCTTACTGACTATCTTTTGAACCATTGCTGTGACACTAGTTATAGATTACGATGGTTCACTTCAGGTTTATTGTATACCTCTGACCTGCTTATTGACGATGAAACACAGAAATTGCACCGGAATTAAATACAAAAGGCACAATGCCAACTTAAGTACAAGAAGACTGACTCTTCTTACTGTCTATGTTTTGAACCATTCCATTGACACTAGTTATAGATTCCGATGCTTCACTCCAGGTTTACTGTATCCCTTGGACGTTCTTATTGACGATGAAACACTGAAATTGCCTCGGAATTAAATAGAAAAGGCAAAATGCCGACTTAAGTTCAAGAAGACTCACTCTCCTTACTGACTATGCTTTGAAAAATTCTTGTGACACTAGTTATAGATTCCGATGCTTCACTTCAGGTTTACTGTATCCCTTGGACCTTCGTATTGACGATGAAACACAGAAATTGCATCGGTATTAAATACAAAAGGTACAATGCCGGCTTAAGTACAAGAAGACTGTATCTTCTTACTGTCTATGTTTTGAACCATTACTGTGACACTAGTTATTGATTCCGATGCTTGACTCTAGGTTTACTGTATCCCTTGGACCTTCTTATTGACGATGAAACAGAGAAATTGCATCGGAATTAAATACAAAAGGCACAAGGCCGACTTAAGGACAAGAAGACTGACTCTTCTTACTGACTATGTTTGAACCATTCCTGTGACACTAGTTAATGATTCCAATGCTTCACTTCAGGTTTACTGTATCCCTCTGACCTTCTTATTGACGATGAAACATAGAAATTGCACCGAAATTAAGAACAAAAGGCACAATGCCGACTTAAATAAAAGAAGACTGACTCTTCTGACTTTCTTTGTTTTGAACCATTCCATTGACACCAGTTATAGATTCCGAAGCTTCACTCCAGGTTTACTGCATCCCTTGGACCTTCTTATTGTCGATAAAACACTGAAATTGCATCGGAATTAAATAGATTAGGCAAAATGCCGACTTAAGTACAATAAGACTGACTCTTCTTATTGACTATGTTTTGAACCATTCCATTGACACTAGTTATAGATCCCGATGCATCACTCCAGGTTTACTGCATTCCTTGGACCTTCTTATTGACGATGAAACACTGAAATTGCATCGGAATTAAATAGATTAGGCAAAATGCCGACTTAAGTACAAGAAGACAGACTCTTCTTACTGACTATGTTTTGAACCATTTCTGTGACACTAGTTATAGATTCCGATGCTTCACTTCAGGTTTACTGTATCCCTCTGACCTTCTTATTGACGATGAAACACAGAAATTGCATCGGAATTAAATACAAAGGGCACAATGCCGACTTAAGTACATGAAGACTGACTCTTCTTACTGACTATGTTTTGAAACATTCCTGTGACACTAGTTATAGATTCCGATGCGTCACTTCAGGTTTACTGTATCCCTTGGACCTTCTTGTTGACGATGAAACACAGATATTGCATTGGAATTAAATACAAAAGGTACAATGCCGACTAAAGTTCATGAAGACCGACTTTTCTTTCTGACTATGCTTTGAACCATTCCTGTGACACCAGTTATAGATTACGATTTTTCACTTCAGGTTTACTGTATCCCTTGGGCCTTCTTATTGACGATGAAACACAGAAATTGCTTCGGAATTTAATACAAAAGGCACAATGCCGACTTAAGTACTGTCTTTGTTTTGAACCATTCCTGTGACACTAGTTATAGATTCCGATGTTTCACTCCAGGTTTACTCTATCCCTTGGAACTTCTTATTGACGATGGAACACAGAAATTGCATCGGAATTAAATACAAAAGGCACAAGGCCGACTTAAGGACAAGAAGACTGACTCTTCTTACTGACTATGTTTTGAACCATTCCTGTGACACTAGTAATAGATTCAGATGCTTCACTTCAGGTTTATTGTATCCCTCTGATCTACTTATTGACAATGAAACACAGAAATTGCACCGGAATTAAATACAAGAGGCACAATGCCGACTTAAGTACAAGAAGATTGACTCTCCTTACTGTCTATGTTTTGAACCATTCCATTGACACTAGTTATAGATTCCGATGCTTAACTCCAGGTTTACTGTATTCCTTGGACCTTCTTTTTGACGATGAAACACTGAAATTGCATCGGAATTAAATAGAAAAGGCACAATGCCGACTTAAGTTCAAGAAGACTCTCTCTTCCTACTGACTATGTTTTGAACCATTCCTGTGACACCAGTTATAGATTCCGATGCTTCACTTCAGGTTTACTGTATTCCTTGGACCTTCTTATTGACGATGAAACACAGTAATTGCATCGGAATTAAATACAAAAGGCACAATGCCGACTTAAGGACGAGAAGACTGACTCTTCTTCCTGACTATGTTTTGAACCATTCCTGTGACCCTAGTTATAGATTCCGACGCTTCACTTCAGGTTTACTGTATCCATTGGACCTTCTTTTGACGATGAAACACAGAAATTACATCGGAATTAAATACAAAAGGCACAATGCCGATTTAAGGACAAGAAGACTGACTCTTCTTACTGACTATGTTTTGAACCATTTCTGTGCCACTAGTTATAGATTCCGAAGCTTCACTTCAGGGTTAATCTATCCCTCTGACCTTCTTATTGACGATGAAACACAGAAATTGCATGGGAATTAAATACAAAAGGCACAATGCCGACTTAAGTACAACAAGACTGTATCTTCTTAGTGTCTATGTTTTGAAACATTCCTCTGACACTAGTTATAGATTCCGATGCTTCACTTCAGGTTTACTGTATCCCTTGGACCTTCTTGTTGACGATGAAACACAGAAATTGCATCGGAATTAAATACAAAAGGCACAATGCCGACTTCAGTACATGAAGACCGACTCTTCTTACTGACTATCTTTTGAACCATTGCTGTGACACTAGTTATAGATTACGATGGTTCACTTCAGGTTTATTGTATACCTCTGACCTGCTTATTGACGATGAAACACAGAAATTGCACCGGAATTAAATACAAAAGGCACAATGCCAACTTAAGTACAAGAAGACTGACTCTTCTTACTGTCTATGTTTTGAACCATTCCACTGACACTAGTTATAGATTCCGATGCTTCACTCCAGGTTTACTGTATCCCTTGGACGTTCTTATTGACGATGAAACACTGAAATTGCCTCGGAATTAAATAGAAAAGGCAAAATGCCGACTTAAGTTTAAGAAGACTCACTCTCCTTACTGACTATGCTTTGAAAAATTCTTGTGACACTAGTTATAGATTCCGGTGCTTCACTTCAGGTTTACTGTATCCCTTGGACCTTTCTATTGACGATGAAACACAGCAATAGTATCGGAATTAAATACAAAAGGCACAATGCCGACTTAAGTACAAGAAGACTGTATCTTCTTACTGTCTATGTTTGAACCATTCCAGTGACACTAGTTATAGATTCCGATGTTTCACTTCAGGTTTACTGTATCCATTGTACCTTCTTATTGACGATGAAACACAGCAATAGTATCGGAATTAAATACAAAAGGCACAATGCCGATTTAAGGACAAGAAGACTGACTCTTCTTACTGACTATGTTTTGAACCATTTATGTGACACTTGTTATAGATTTCGAAGCTTCACTTCAGGTTTACTGTATCCCTCTGACCCTCTTATTGACGATGAAACACAGAAATTGCACCGGAATTAAATGCAAAAGGCACAATGCCGACTTAAGTACATAAAGACAGACTCTTCTTACTGACTATGTTTTGAACCATTCCTGTGACACTAGTTATAGATTCCGATGCTTCACTTCAGGTTTACTGTATCCCTCTGACATTCTTATTGACGATGAAACACAGAAATTGCATCGGAATTAAATACAAAAGGCACAATGCTGACTTAACTACATGAAGACTGACTCTTCTTACAGCCTATGTTTTGAAGCATTCCATTGACACTAGTTATAGATTCCGATGCTTCACTTCAGGTTTACTGTATCCCTCTGACATTCTTATTGACGATGAAACACAGAAATTGCATCGGAATTAAATACAAAAGGCACAAAGCCAACTTAAGTACAAGAAGACTGACTCTTCTTACTGTCTATGTTTTGAAACATTCCTCTGACACTAGTTATAGATTCCGATGCTTCACTTCAGGTTTACTGTATCCCTTGGACCTTCTTGTTGACGATGAAACACAGAAATTGCATCGGAATTAAATACAAAAGGCACAATGCCGACTTCAGTACATGAAGACCGACTCTTCTTACTGACTATCTTTTGAACCATTGCTGTGACACTAGTTATAGATTACGATGGTTCACTTCAGGTTTATTGTATACCTCTGACCTGCTTATTGACGATGAAACACAGAAATTGCACCGGAATTAAATACAAAAGGCACAATGCCAACTTAAGTACAAGAAGACTGACTCTTCTTACTGTCTATGTTTTGAACCATTCCATTGACACTAGTTATAGATTCCGATGCTTCACTCCAGGTTTACTGTATCCCTTGGACGTTCTTATTGACGATGAAACACTGAAATTGCCTCGGAATTAAATAGAAAAGGCAAAATGCCGACTTAAGTTCAAGAAGACTCACTCTCCTTACTGACTATGCTTTGAAAAATTCTTGTGACACTAGTTATAGATTCCGATGCTTCACTTCAGGTTTACTGTATCCCTTGGACCTTCGTATTGACGATGAAACACAGAAATTGCATCGGTATTAAATACAAAAGGTACAATGCCGGCTTAAGTACAAGAAGACTGTATCTTCTTACTGTCTATGTTTTGAACCATTACTGTGACACTAGTTATTGATTCCGATGCTTGACTCTAGGTTTACTGTATCCCTTGGACCTTCTTATTGACGATGAAACAGAGAAATTGCATCGGAATTAAATACAAAAGGCACAAGGCCGACTTAAGGACAAGAAGACTGACTCTTCTTACTGACTATGTTTGAACCATTCCTGTGACACTAGTTAATGATTCCAATGCTTCACTTCAGGTTTACTGTATCCCTCTGACCTTCTTATTGACGATGAAACATAGAAATTGCACCGAAATTAAAAACAAAAGGCACAATGCCGACTTAAATAAAAGAAGACTGACTCTTCTGACTTTCTTTGTTTTGAACCATTCCATTGACACCAGTTATAGATTCCGAAGCTTCACTCCAGGTTTACTGCATCCCTTGGACCTTCTTATTGTCGATAAAACACTGAAATTGCATCGGAATTAAATAGATTAGGCAAAATGCCGACTTAAGTACAATAAGACTGACTCTTCTTATTGACTATGTTTTGAACCATTCCATTGACACTAGTTATAGATCCCGATGCATCACTCCAGGTTTACTGCATTCCTTGGACCTTCTTATTGACGATGAAACACTGAAATTGCATCGGAATTAAATAGATTAGGCAAAATGCCGACTTAAGTACAAGAAGACAGACTCTTCTTACTGACTATGTTTTGAACCATTTCTGTGACACTAGTTATAGATTCCGATGCTTCACTTCAGGTTTACTGTATCCCTCTGACCTTCTTATTGACGATGAAACACAGAAATTGCATCGGAATTAAATACAAAGGGCACAATGCCGACTTAAGTACATGAAGACTGACTCTTCTTACTGACTATGTTTTGAAACATTCCTGTGACACTAGTTATAGATTCCGATGCGTCACTTCAGGTTTACTGTATCCCTTGGACCTTCTTGTTGACGATGAAACACAGATATTGCATTGGAATTAAATACAAAAGGTACAATGCCGACTAAAGTTCATGAAGACCGACTTTTCTTTCTGACTATGCTTTGAACCATTCCTGTGACACCAGTTATAGATTACGATTTTTCACTTCAGGTTTACTGTATCCCTTGGGCCTTCTTATTGACGATGAAACACAGAAATTGCTTCGGAATTTAATACAAAAGGCACAATGCCGACTTAAGTACTGTCTTTGTTTTGAACCATTCCTGTGACACTAGTTATAGATTCCGATGTTTCACTCCAGGTTTACTCTATCCCTTGGAACTTCTTATTGACGATGGAACACAGAAATTGCATCGGAATTAAATACAAAAGGCACAAGGCCGACTTAAGGACAAGAAGACTGACTCTTCTTACTGACTATGTTTTGAACCATTCCTGTGACACTAGTAATAGATTCAGATGCTTCACTTCAGGTTTATTGTATCCCTCTGATCTACTTATTGACAATGAAACACAGAAATTGCACCGGAATTAAATACAAGAGGCACAATGCCGACTTAAGTACAAGAAGATTGACTCTCCTTACTGTCTATGTTTTGAACCATTCCATTGACACTAGTTATAGATTCCGATGCTTAACTCCAGGTTTACTGTATTCCTTGGACCTTCTTTTTGACGATGAAACACTGAAATTGCATCGGAATTAAATAGAAAAGGCACAATGCCGACTTAAGTTCAAGAAGACTCTCTCTTCCTACTGACTATGTTTTGAACCATTCCTGTGACACCAGTTATAGATTCCGATGCTTCACTTCAGGTTTACTGTATTCCTTGGACCTTCTTATTGACGATGAAACACAGTAATTGCATCGGAATTAAATACAAAAGGCACAATGCCGACTTAAGTACGAGAAGACTGACTCTTCTTCCTGACTATGTTTTGAACCATTCCTGTGACCCTAGTTATAGATTCCGACGCTTCACTTCAGGTTTACTGTATCCATTGGACCTTCTTTTGACGATGAAACACAGAAATTACATCGGAATTAAATACAAAAGGCACAATGCCGATTTAAGGACAAGAAGACTGACTCTTCTTACTGACTATGTTTTGAACCATTTCTGTGCCACTAGTTATAGATTCCGAAGCTTCACTTCAGGGTTAATCTATCCCTCTGACCTTCTTATTGACGATGAAACACAGAAATTGCATGGGAATTAAATACAAAAGGCACAATGCCGACTTAAGTACAACAAGACTGTATCTTCTTAGTGTCTATGTTTTGAACCATTCCTGTGACACTAGTTATAGATTCCGATGCTTCACTTCAGGTTTACTGTATCCCTCTGACCGTCTTATTGACGATGAAACACAGAAATTGCACCGAAATTAAATACAAAAGGCACAATGCCGACTTAAGTACATGAAGACAGTCTCTACTTACTGACTATGTTTTGAACGATTCCTGTGACACTAGTTATAGATTCTGATGCTTCACTTCAGGTTTACTGTATCCCTTGGACCTTCGTATTGACGATGAAACACAGAAATTGCATCGGAATTAAATACAAAAGGCACAATGCCGGCTTAAGTACAAGAAGACTTTATCTTCTTACTGTCTATGATTTGAACCATTACTGTGACACTAGTTATAGATTCCGATGCTTGACTCCAGGTTTACTGTATCCCTTGGACCTTCGTATTGACGATGAAACACAGAAATTGCATCGGAATTAAATACAAAAGGCACAAGTCCGACTTAAGGACGAGAAGACTGACTCTTCTTAATGACTATGATTTGAAACACTCCTGTGACACTAGTTATAGATTCCGATGCTTCACTTCACGTTTACTGTATCCCTTGGACCTTCTTATTGACGATGAAACACAGAAATTGCATCGGAATTAAATAGATTATTCAAATTGCCGACTAAGTACAATAAGACTAACTCTTCTTACTGACTATGTTTTGAACCATTCCTGTGACACTAGTTATAGATTCCGATGCTTCACATAATGTTTACTGTATCCCTTGGATATTGTTATTGACGATGAAATACAGAAATTGCATCGGAATTAAATACAAAGGGCACAATGCCGACTTAAGTACATGAAGACTGACTCTTCTTACTGTCTATGTTTTGAACCATTCCTGTGACACTAGTTATAGATTCCGATGCTTCACTTCAGGTTTAATGAATCCCTTGGACCTTCTTATTGACGATGAAACACAGAAATTGCACCGGAATTAAATACAAAAGGCACAATGCCGACTTAAGTACAACAAGACTGTATCTTCTTACTGTCTATGTTTTGAACCATTCCTGTGACACTAGTTATAGATTCCGATGCTTCACTTCAGGTTTACTGTATCCCTTTGACCTTCTTATTGACGATGAAACACAGAAATTGCACCGGAATTAAATACAAAAGGCACAATGCCGACTTAAGTACATGAAGACCGACTCTTCTTTCTGACTATGTTTTGAACGATTCCTGTGACACTAGTTATAGATTCCGATGCTTCACTTCAGGTTTACTGTATCCCTTGGACCTTCGTATTGACGATGAAACACAGAAATTGCATCGGAATTAAATACAAAAGGCACAATGCCGGCTTAAGTACAAGAAGACTGTATATTCTTACTGTCTATGTTTTGAACGATTACTTTACACTAGTTATAGATTCCGATGCTTGTCTCCAGGTTTACTGTATTCCTTGGACCTTCTTATTGACGATGAAACACAGAAATTGCATCGGAATTAAATACAAAAGGCACAAGGCCGACTTAAGGACAAGAAGACTGACTCTTCTTACTGACTATGATTTGAACCATTCCTGTGATACTAGTTAATGATTCCGATGCTTCACTTCAGGTTTACTGTATCCCTCTGACCTTCTTATTGACGATGAAACATAGAAATTGCACCGAAATTAAATACAAAAGGCACAATGCCGACTTAAATAAAAGAAGACTGACTCTTCTGACTGTCTTTGTTTTGAACCATTCCATTGACACTAGTTATAGATTCCGATGCTTCACTCCAGGTTTACTGCATCCCTTGGACCTTCTTATTGACGATGAAACACTGAAATTGCATCGGAATTAAATAGATTAGGCAAAATGCCGACTTAAGTACAATAAGACTGACTCTTCTTATTGACTACGTTTTGAACCATTCCTGTGCCACTAGTTATAGATTTCGTTGCTTCACATAATGTTTACTGTATCCCTTGGACCTTCTTATTGACGATGAAACACAGAAATTGCATCGGAATTAAAAACAAAGGGCACAATGCCGACTTAAGTACATGAAGACCGACTCTTCTTTCTGACTATGATTTGAACCATTCCTGTGACACCAGTTATAGATTACGATACTTCACTTCAGGTTTACTGTATCCCTTGGACCTTCTTATTGACGATGAAACACAGAAATTGCTTCGGAATTAAATACAAAAGGCACAATGCCGACTTAAGTACTGTCTTTGTTTTGAACAATTCCTGTGACACTAGTTATTGATTCCGATGCTTCACTCCAGGTTTACTCTATCCCTTGGAACTTCTTATTGACGATGAAACACAGAAATTGCATCGGAGTTAAATACAAAAGGCACAAGGCCGGCTTAAGGACAAGAAGACTGACTCTTCTTACTGACTATGTTTTGAACCACTCCTGTGACACTAGTTATGGATTCAGATGCTTCACTTCAGGTTTATTGTATCCCTCTGACCTACTTATTGACTATGAAGCACAGAAATTGCACCGGAATTCAATACAAAAGGCACAATGCCGACTTAAGTACAAGAAGACTGACTCTTCTTACTGTCTATGTTTTGAACCATTCCATTGACACTAGTTATAGATTCCGATGCTTCACTTGAGGTTTACTGTATTCCTTGGACCTTTTTATTGATGATGAAACACTGAAATTGCATCGGAAATAAATACAAAAGGCGCAATGCCGACTTAAGTTGAAGAAGACTCACTCTTCTTACTGACTATGTTTGAACCATTCCTGTGACACTAGTTATAGATTCCGATGCTTCACTTCAGGTTTACTGTATCCCTTGGACCATCTTATTGACGATGAAACACAGAAATTGCATCGGAATTAAATACAAATGGCACAATTCCGACTTAAGGACAAGAAGACTGACTCTTCTTCCTGACTATGCTTTGAACCATTCCTGTGACACTAGTTATAGATTCCGATGCTTCACTTCAGGTTTACTGTATCCATTGGACCTTCTTATTGACGATGAAACATAGAAATTGCACCGAAATTAAATACAAAAGGCACAATGCCGACTTAAATAGAAGAAGACTGACTCTTCTGACTTTCTTTGTATTGAACCATTCCATTGACACTAGTTATAGATTCCGAAGCTTCACTCCAGGTTTACTGAATCCCTTGGCCCTTCTTTTTGACGATGAAACACCGAAATTGCATCGGAATTAAATAGATTAGGCAAAATGCCGACTTAAGTACAATAAGACTGACTCTTCTTATTGACTATGTTTTGAACCATTCCATTGACACTAGTTATAGATTCCGAAGCTTCACTCCAGGTTTACTGCATCCCTTGGACCTTCTTATTGACGATGAAACACTCAAATTGCATCGGATTTAAATAGATTAGGCAAAATGCAGACTTAAGTACAAGAAGACTGACTCTTCTTACTGACTATGTTTTGAACCATTTCTGTGACACTAGTTATAGATTCCGATGCTTCACTTCAGGTTTACTGTATCCCTCTGACCTTCTTATTGACGATGAAACACAGAAATTGCATCGGAATTAAATACAAAGGGCACAATGCCGACTTAAGTACATGAAGACTGACTCTTCTTACTGACTATGTTTTGAAACATTCCTGTGACACTAGTTATAGATTCCGATGCTTCACTTCAGGTTTACTGTATCCCTTGGACCTTCTTGTTGACGATGAAACACAGATATTGCATTGGAATTAAATACAAAAGGTACAATGCCGACTAAAGTACATGAAGACCGACTTATCTTTCTGACTATGCTTTGAACCATTCCTGTGACACCAGTTATAGATTACGATGCTTCACTTCAGGTTTACTGTATCCCTTGGACCTTCTTTTTGACGATGAAACACAGAAATTGCTTCGGAATTAAATACAAAAGGCACAAGGCCGACTTAAGTACATGAAGACTGACTCTTCTTACTGACTATGTTTTGAAACATTCCTGTGACACTAGTTATTGATTCAGATGCTTCACTTCAGGTTTATTGTATCCCTCTGACCTACTTATTGACGATGAAACACAGAAATTGCACCGGAATTAAATACAAGAGGCACAATGCCGACTTAAGTACAAGAAGACTGACTCTTCTTACTGTCTATGTTTTGAACCATTCCATTGACACTAGTTATAGATTCCGATGCTTCACTCCAGGTTTACTGTATTCCTTGGACCTTCTTTTTGACGATGAAACACTGAGATTGCATCGGAATGTAATAGAAAAGGCACAATGCCGACTTAAGTTCAAGAAGACTCACTCTTCTTACTGACTATGTTTTGAACCATTCCTGTGACACTAGTTATAGATTCCGATGCTTCACTTCAGGTTTACTGTATCCCTTGGACCTTCTTATTGACGATGCAACACAGTAATTGCATCGGAATTAAATACAAAAGGCACAATGCCGACTTAAGGACAAGAAGACTGACTTTTCTTCCTGACAATGCTTTGAACCATTCCTGTGACACTAGTTATAGATTCCGATGCTTCACTTCAGGTTTACTGTATCCATTGGACCTTCTTTTGACGATGAAACACAGAAATTGCATCGGAATTAAAAACAAAGGGCACAATGCCGACTTAAGTACATGAAGACCGACTCTTCTTTCTGACTATGATTTGAACCATTCCTGTGACACCAGTTATAGATTACGATACTTCACTTCAGGTTTACTGTATCCCTTGGACCTTCTTATTGACGATGAAACACAGAAATTGCTTCGGAATTAAATACAAAAGGCACAATGCCGACTTAAGTACTGTCTTTGTTTTGAACAATTCCTGTGACACTAGTTATAGATTCCGATGCTTCACTCCAGGTTTACTCTATCCCTTGGAACTTCTTATTGACGATGAAACACAGAAATTGCATCGGAGTTAAATACAAAAGGCACAAGGCCGGCTTAAGGACAAGAAGACTGACTCTTCTTACTGACTATGTTTTGAAACATTCCTGTGACACTAGTTATGGATTCAGATGCTTCACTTCAGGTTTATTGTATCCCTCTGACCTACTTATTGACTATGAAGCACAGAAATTGCACCGGAATTAAATACAAAAGGCACAATGCCGACTTAAGTACAAGAAGACTGACTCTTCTTACTGTCTATGTTTTGAACCATTCCATTGACACTAGTTATAGATTCCGATGCTTCACTTGAGGTTTACTGTATTCCTTGGACCTTTTTATTGATGATGAAACACTGAAATTGCATCGGAAATAAATACAAAAGGCGCAATGCCGACTTAAGTTGAAGAAGACTCACTCTTCTTACTGACTATGTTTGAACCATTTTTGTGACACTAGTTATAGATTCCGATGCTTCACTTCAGGTTTACTGTATCCTTTGGACCATCTTATTGACGATGAAACACAGAAATTGCATCGGAATTAAATACAAATGGCACAATTCCGACTTAAGGACAAGAAGACTGACTCTTCTTCCTGACTATGCTTTGAACCATTCCTGTGACACTAGTTTTAGATTCCGATGCTTCACTTCAGGTTTACTGTATCCATTGGACCTTCTTATTGACGATGAAACATAGAAATTGCACCGAAATTAAATACAAAAGGCACAATGCCGACTTAAATAGAAGAAGACTGACTCTTCTGACTTTCTTTGTATTGAACCATTCCATTGACACTAGTTATAGATTCCGAAGCTTCACTCCAGGTTTACTGAATCCCTTGGCCCTTCTTTTTGACGATGAAACACTGAAATTGCATCGGAATTAAATAGATTAGGCAAAATGCCGACTTAAGTACAATAAGACTGACTCTTCTTATTGACTATGTTTTGAACCATTCCATTGACACTAGTTATTGATTCCGAAGCTTCACTCCAGGTTTACTGCATCCCTTGGACCTTCTTATTGACGATGAAACACTCAAATTGCATCGGATTTAAATAGATTAGGCAAAATGCAGACTTAAGTACAAGAAGACTGACTCTTCTTACTGACTATGTTTTGAACCATTTCTGTGACACTAGTTATAGATTCCGATGCTTCACTTCAGGTTTACTGTATCCCTCTGACCTTCTTATTGACGATGAAACACAGAAATTGCATCGGAATTAAATACAAAGGGCACAATGCCGACTTAAGTACATGAAGACTGACTCTTCTTACTGACTATGTTTTGAAACATTCCTGTGACACTAGTTATAGATTCCGATGCTTCACTTCAGGTTTACTGTATCCCTTGGACCTTCTTGTTGACGATGAAACACAGATATTGCATTGGAATTAAATACAAAAGGTACAATGCCGACTAAAGTACATGAAGACCGACTTATCTTTCTGACTATGCTTTGAACCATTGCTGTGACACCAGTTATAGATTACGATGCTTCACTTCAGGTTTACTGTATCCCTTGGACCTTCTTTTTGACGATGAAACACAGAAATTGCTTCGGAATTAAATACAAAAGGCACAAGGCCGACTTAAGTACATGAAGACTGACTCTTCTTACTGACTATGTTTTGAAACATTCCTGTGACACTAGTTATAGATTCAGATGCTTCACTTCAGGTTTATTGTATCCCTCTGACCTACTTATTGACGATGAAACACAGAAATTGCACCGGAATTAAATACAAGAGGCACAATGCCGACTTAAGTACAAGAAGACTGACTCTTCTTACTGTCTATGTTTTGAACCATTCCATTGACACTAGTTATAGATTCCGATGCTTCACTCCAGGTTTACTGTATTCCTTGGACCTTCTTTTTGACGATGAAACACTGAAATTGCATCGGAATGTAATAGAAAAGGCACAATGCCGACTTAAGTTCAAGAAGACTCACTCTTCTTACTGACTATGTTTTGAACCATTCCTGTGACACTAGTTATAGATTCCGATGCTTCACTTCAGGTTTACTGTATCCCTTGGACCTTCTTATTGACGATGCAACACAGTAATTGCATCGGAATTAAATACAAAAGGCACAATGCCGACTTAAGTACAACAAGACTGTATTTTCTTACTGTCTATGTTTTGAACCATTCCTGTGACACTAGTTATTGATTCCGATGCTTCACTCCAGGTTTACTGTATCCTTTGGACCTTCTTATTGACGATCAAACACAGCAATAGTATCGGAATTAAATACAAAAGGCACAATGCCGATTTAAGGACAAGAAGACTGACTCTTCTTACTGACTATGTTTTGAACCATTTCTGTGCCACTAGTTATAGATTCCGAAGCTTCACTTCAGGGTTAATCTATCCCTCTGACCTTCTTATTGACGATGAAACACAGAAATTGCATGGGAATTAAATACAAAAGGCACAATGCCGACTTAAGTACAACAAGACTGTATCTTCTTACTGTCTATGTTTTGAACCATTCCTGTGACACTAGTTATAGATTCCGATGCTTCACTTCAGGTTTACTGTATCCCTCTGACCTTCTTATTGACGATGAAACACAGAAATTGCACCGGAATTAAATACAAAAGGCACAATGCCGACTTAAGTACATGAAGGCAGACTCTACTTACTGACTATGTTTTGAACGATTCCTGTGACACTAGTTATAGATTCCGATGCTTCACTTCAGGTTTACTGTATCCCTTGGACCTTCGTATTGACGATGAAACACAGAAATTGCATCGGAATTAAATACAAAAGGCACAATGCCGGCTTAAGTACAAGAAGACAGTATCTTCTTACTGTCTATGTTTTGAACCATAACTGTGACACTAGTTATAGATTCCGATGCTTGACTCCAGGTTTACTGTATTCCTTGGACCTTCTTATTGACGATGAAACACAGAAATTGCATCGGAATTAAATACAAAAGGCACTAGGCCGACTTAAGGACGAGAAGACTGACTCTTCTTAATGACTATGTTTTGAAACATTCCTGTGACACTAGTTATAGATTCCGATGCTTCACTTCATGTTTACTGTATCCCATGGACCTTCTTATTTACGATGAAACACTGAAATTGCATCGGAATTAAATAGGTTAGGCAAATTGCCGACTTAAGTACAATAAGACTAACTCTTTTTATTGACTATGATTTGAACCATTCCTGTGACACTAGTTATAGATTCCGATGCTTCACATAATGTTTACTGTATCCCTTGGATCTTCTTATTGACGATGAAACACAGAAATTGCATCGGAATTAAATACAAAGGGCACAATGCCGACTTAAGTACATGAAGACTGACTCCTCTTATTAACTATTTTTTGAAACATTCCTATGACACTAGTTATAGATTCCGATGCTTCACTTCAGGTTTACTGTATCCCTTGGACCTTCTTGTTGACGATGAAACACAGAAATTGCTTCGGAATTAAATACAAAAGGCATAATGCCGACTTAAGTACTGTCTTAGTTTTGAACCATTCCTGTGACACTAGTTATAGATTCTGATGCTTCACTCCAGGTATACTGTATCCCTTGGAACTTCTTATTGACAATGCAACACAGTAATTGCATCGGTATTAAATACAAAAGGCTCAAGGCCGACTTAAGGACAAGAAGACTGACTCTTCTTACTGTCTATGTTTTGAACCATTCCATTGACACTAGTTATAGATTCCGATGCTTCACTCCAGGTTTACTGTATTCCTTGGACCTTCTTTTTGACGATGAAACACTGAAATTGCATCGGAATTTAAAAGAAAAGGCACAATGCCGACTTAAGTTCAAGAAGACTCACTCTTCTTACTGACTATGTTTTGAATCATTCCTGTGACACTAGTTATAGATTCCGATGCTTAACTTCAGGTTTACTGTATCCCTTGGACCTTCTTATTGACGATGAAACACAGTAATTACATCGGAATTAAATACAAAAGGCACAATGCCGACTTAAGGACAAGAAGACTGACTCTTCTTCCTGACAATGTTTTGAACCATTCCTGTGACACTAGTTATAGATTCCGATGGTTCACTTCAGGTTTACTGTATCCATTGGACCTTCTTTTGACGATGAAACACAGAAATTGCATCGAAATTAAATACAAAAGGCACAATGCCGACTTACGTACAAGAAGACTGTATTTTCTTACTGTCTGTGTTTTGAACCATTCCTGTGACACTAGTTATTGATTCCGACGCTTCACTCCAGGTTTACTGTATCCCTCTGACCTTCTTATTGACGATGAAACACAGAAATTGCATCGGAATTAAATAGATTAGGCAAATTGCCGACTTAAGTACAATAAGACTAACTCTTCTTATTGACTATGTTTTGAATCATTCCTGTGACACTAGTTATAGATTCCGATGGTTCACATAATGTTTACTGTATCCCTTGGATCTTCTTATTGACGATGAAACACAGAAATTGCATCGGAATTAAATACAAAGGGCACAATGCCGACATAAGTACATGAAGACTGACTCCTCTTACTGACTATGTTTTGAAACATTCCTGTGACACTAGTTATAGATTCCGATGCTTCACTTCATGTTTTCTGTATCCCTTGGACCTTCTTATTGACGATGAAACACTGAAATTGCATCGGAATTAAATAGATTAGGCAAATTGCCGACTTAAGTACAATAAGACTAACTCTTCTTATTGACAATGCTTTGAATCATTCCTGTGACACTAGTTATAGATTCCGATGCTTCACATAATGTTTACTGTATCCCTTGGATCTTCTTATTGACGATGAAACACAGAAATTGCATCGGAATTAAACACAAAGGGCACAATGCCGACTTAAGTACATGAAGACTGACTCCTCTTACTGACTATGTTTTGAAACATTCCTGTGACACTAGTTATAGATTCCGATGCTTCACTTCAGGTTTACTGTATCCCTTGGACCTTCTTGTTGACGATGAAACACAGAAATTGCTTCGGAATTAAAAACAGAAGGCACAATGCCGACTTAAGTACTGTCTTTGTTTGAACCATTCCTGTGACACTAGTTATAGATTCTGATGCTCCACTCCAGGTTTACTCTATCCCTTGGAACTTCTTATTGACGATGCAACACAGTAATTGCATCGGAATTAAATACAAAGGGCTCAAGGCCGACTTAAGGACAAGAAGACTGACTCTTCTTACTGACTATGTTTTGAACCATTCCTGTGACTCTAGTTATAGATTCAGATGCTTCACTTCAGGTTTATTGTATCCCTCTGACCTACTTATTGACGATGAAACACAGAAATTGCAACGGAATTAAATACAAAATGCACAATGCCGACTTAAGTACAAGAAGACTGACTCTTCTTACTGTCTATGTTTTGAACCATTCCATTGACACTAATTATAGATTCCGATGCTTCACTCCATGTTTACTGTATTTCTCTGACCTTCTTATTGACGATAAAACACTGAAATTGCATCGGAATTAAATAGAAAAGACACAATGCCGCCTTAAGATGAAGAAGACTTACTCTTCTTACTGACTATGTTTGAACCATTCCTGTGACACTTGTTATAGATTCCGATGCTTCACGTCAGGTTTACTGTATCCATTGGACCTTCTTATTGACGATGAAACACAGAAATTGCATCGGAATTACATACAATAGGCAAAATAACGACTTAAGTACAAGAAGACTGACTCTTCAAACTGTCTATGTTTTGAACCATTCCTGTGACACTAGTTATAGATTCCGATGCTTCACTTCAGGTTTAATGTATCCCTTGGACCTTGTTATTGACGATGAAACACAGAAATTGCATCGGAATTAAATACAAAAGGCACAATGCCGACTTAAGTACAACAAGACTGACTTTTTTTCCTGACAATGCTTTGAACCATTCCTGTGACACTAGTTATAGATTCCGATGCTTCACTTCAGGTTTACTGTATCCATTGGACCTTCTTTTGACGATGAAACACAGAAATTGCATCGGAATTAAATACAAAAGGCACAATGCCGACTTAAGTACAACAAGACTGTATTTTCTTACTGTCTATGTTTTGAACCATTCCTGTGACACTAGTTATTGATTCCGATGCTTCACTCCAGGTTTACTGTATCCTTTGGACCTTCTTATTGACGATCAAACACAGCAATAGTATCGGAATTAAATACAAAAGGCACAATGCCGATTTAAGGACAAGAAGACTGACTCTTCTTACTGACTATGTTTTGAACCATTTCTGTGCCACTAGTTATAGATTCCGAAGCTTCACTTCAGGGTTAATCTATCCCTCTGACCTTCTTATTGACGATGAAACACAGAAATTGCATGGGAATTAAATACAAAAGGCACAATGCCGACTTAAGTACAACAAGACTGTATCTTCTTACTGTCTATGTTTTGAACCATTCCTGTGACACTAGTTATAGATTCCGATGCTTCTCTTCAGGTTTACTGTATCCCTCTGACCTTCTTATTGACGATGAAACACAGAAATTGCACCGGAATTAAATACAAAAGGCACAATGCCGACTTAAGTACATGAAGGCAGACTCTACTTACTGACTATGTTTTGAACGATTCCTGTGACACTAGTTATAGATTCCGATGCTTCACTTCAGGTTTACTGTATCCCTTGGACCTTCGTATTGACGATGAAACACAGAAATTGCATCGGAATTAAATACAAAAGGCACAATGCCGGCTTAAGTACAAGAAGACAGTATCTTCTTACTGTCTATGTTTTGAACCATAACTGTGACACTAGTTATAGATTCCGATGCTTGACTCCAGGTTTACTGTATTCCTTGGACCTTCTTATTGACGATGAAACACAGAAATTGCATCGGAATTAATTACAAAAGGCACAAGGCCGACTTAAGGACGAGAAGACTGACACTTCTTAATGACTATGTTTTGAAACATTCCTGTGACACTAGTTATAGATTCCGATGCTTCACTTCATGTTTACTGTATCCCATGGACCTTCTTATTTACGATGAAACACTGAAATTGCATCGGAATTAAATAGGTTAGGCAAATTGCCGACTTAAGTACAATAAGACTAACTCTTTTTATTGACTATGATTTGAACCATTCCTGTGACACTAGTTATAGATTCCGATGCTTCACATAATGTTTACTGTATCCCTTGGATCTTCTTATTGACGATGAAACACAGAAATTGCATCGGAATTAAATACAAAGGGCACAATGCCGACTTAAGTACATGAAGACTGACTCCTCTTATTAACTATTTTTTGAAACATTCCTATGACACTAGTTATAGATTCCGATGCTTCACTTCAGGTTTACTGTATCCCTTGGACCTTCTTGTTGACGATGAAACACAGAAATTGCTTCGGAATTAAATACAAAAGGCATAATGCCGACTTAAGTACTGTCTTTGTTTTGAACCATTCCTGTGACACCAGTTATAGATTCTGATGCTTCACTCCAGGTATACTGTATCCCTTGGAACTTCTTATTGACAATGCAACACAGTAATTGCATCGGTATTAAATACAAAACGCTCAAGGCCGACTTAAGGACAAGAAGACTGACTCTTCTTACTGTCTATGTTTTGAACCATTCCATTGACACTAGTTATAGATTCCGATGCTTCACTCCAGGTTTACTGTATTCCTTGGACCTTCTTTTTGACGATGAAACACTGAAATTGCATCGGAATTTAAAAGAAAAGGCACAATGCCGACTTAAGTTCAAGAAGACTCACTCTTCTTACTGACTATGTTTTGAATCATTCCTGTGACACTAGTTATAGATTCCGATGCTTAACTTCAGGTTTACTGTATCCCTTGCACCTTCTTATTGACGATGAAACACAGTAATTACATCGGAATTAAATACAAAAGGCACAATGCCGACTTAAGGACAAGAAGACTGACTCTTCTTCCTGACAATGTTTTGAACCATTCCTGTGACACTAGTTATAGATTCCGATGGTTCACTTCAGGTTTACTGTATCCATTGGACCTTCTTTTGACGATGAAACACAGAAATTGCATTGAAATTAAATACAAAAGGCACAATGCCGACTTACGTACAAGAACACTGTATTTTCTTACTGTCTATGTTTTGAACCATTCCTGTGACACTAGTTATTGATTCCGACGCTTCACTCCAGGTTTACTGTATCCCTCTGACCTTCTTATTGACGATGAAACACAGAAATTGCATCGGAATTAAATAGATTAGGCAAATTGCCGACTTAAGTACAATAAGACTAACTCTTCTTATTGACTATGTTTTGAATCATTCCTGTGACACTAGTTATAGATTCCGATGGTTCACATAATGTTTACTGTATCCCTTGGATCTTCTTATTGACGATGAAACACAGAAATTGCATCAGAATTAAATACAAAGGGCACAATGCCGACATAAGTACATGAAGACTGACTCCTCTTACTGACTATGTTTTGAAACATTCCTGTGACACTAGTTATAGATTCCGATGCTTCACTTCATGTTTTCTGTATCCCTTGGACCTTCTTATTGACGATGAAACACTGAAATTGCATCGGAATTAAATAGATTAGGCAAATTGCCGACTTAAGTACAATAAGACTAACTCTTCTTATTGACAATGCTTTGAATCATTCCTGTGACACTAGTTATAGATTCCGATGCTTCACATAATGTTTACTGTATCCCTTGGATCTTCTTATTGACGATGAAACACAGAAATTGCATCGGAATTAAATACAAAGGGCACAATGCCGACTTAAGTACATGAAGACTGACTCCTCTTACTGACTATGTTTTGAAACATTCCTGTGACACTAGTTATAGATTCCGATGCTTCACTTCAGGTTTACTGTATCCCTTGGACCTTCTTGTTGACGATGAAACACAGAAATTGCTTCGGAATTAAAAACAGAAGGCGCAATGCCGACTTAAGTACTGTCTTTGTTTGAACCATTCCTGTGACACTAGTTATAGATTCTGATGCTTCACTCCAGGTTTACTCTATCCCTTGGAACTTCTTATTGACGATGCAACACAGTAATTGCATCGGAATTAAATACAAAGGGCTCAAGGCCGACTTAAGGACAAGAAGACTGACTCTTCTTACTGACTATGTTTTGAACCATTCCTGTGACTCTAGTTATAGATTCAGATGCTTCACTTCAGGTTTATTGTATCCCTCTGACCTACTTATTGACGATGAAACACAGAAATTGCAACGGAATTAAATACAAAATGCACAATGCCGACTTAAGTACAAGAAGACTGACTCTTCTTACTGTCTATGTTTTGAACCATTCCATTGACACTAGTTATAGATTCCGATGCTTCACTCCAGGTTTACTGTATTTCTCTGACCTTCTTATTGACGATAAAACACTGAAATTGCATCGGAATTAAATAGAAAAGACACAATGCCGCCTTAAGTTGAAGAAGACTTACTCTTCTTACTGACTATGTTTGAACCATTCCTGTGACACTTGTTATAGATTCCGATGCTTCACGTCAGGTTTACTGTATCCATTGGACCTTCTTATTGACGATGAAACACAGAAATTGCATCGGAATTACATACAATAGGCAAAATAACGACTTAAGTACAAGAAGACTGAATCTTCAAACTGTCTATGTTTTGAACCATTCCTGTGACACTAGTTATAGATTCCGATGCTTCACTTCAGGTTTAATGTATCCCTTGGACCTTCTTATTGACGATGAAACACAGAAATTGCATCGGAATTAAATACAAAAGGCACAATGCCGACTTAAGTACAACAAGACTGTATATTCTTACTGTCTATGTTTTGAACCATTCCTGTGACACTAGTTATAGATTCCGATGCTTCACTGCAGGTTTACTGTATACCCCTGACCTTCTTATTGACGATGAAACACTGAAATAGCATCGGAATTAAATAGATTAGGCAAAATGCCGACTTAAGTACAATAAGACTGACTCTTCTTATTGACTATGTTTTGAACCATTCCTGTGACTCTAGTTATAGATTTCGATGCTTCACATAATGTTTACTGTATCCCTAGGACCTTCTTATTGACGATGAAACACAGAAATTGCATCGGAATTAAATACAAAGGATACAATGCCGACTTAAGTACATGAAGACCGACTCTTCTTTCTGACTATGATTTGAACCATTCCTGTGACACCAGTTATAGATTACGATGCTTCACTTCAGGTTTACTGTATCCCTTGGACCTTCTTATTGACGATGAAACACAGAAATTGCTTCGGAATTAAATACAAAAGGCACAATGCCGACTTAAGTACTGTCTTTGTTTTGAACAATTCCTGTGACACTAGTTATAGATTCCGATGCTTCACTCCAGGTTTACTCTATCCCTTGGAACTTCTTATTGACGATGAATCACAGAAATTGCATCGGAATTAAATACAAAAGGCACAAGGCCGACTTAAGGACAAGAAGACTGACTCTTCTTACTGACTATGTTTTGAACCACTCCTGTGACACTAGTTATAGATTCAGATGCTTCACTTCAGGTTCATTGTATCCCTCTGACCTACTTATTGACTATGAAACACAGAATTTGCACCGGAATTAAATACAAAAGGCACAATGCCGACTTAAGTACAAGAAGACTGACTCTTCTTACTGTCTATGTTTTGAACCATTCCATTGACACTAGTTATAGATTCCGATGCTTCACTCCAGGTTTACTGTATTCCTTGGACCTTTTTATTGACGATGAAACACTGAAATTGCATCGGAAATAAATAGAAAAGGCACAATGCCGACTTAAGTTCAAGAAGACTCACACTTCCTACTGACTATGTTTTGAACCATTCCTGTGACACTAGTTATAGATTCCGATGCTTCACTTCAGGTTTACTCTATCCCTTGGACCTTCTTATTGACGATGAAACACAGAAATTGCATCGGAATTAAATACAAAACGCACAATGCCGACTTAAGTACATGAAGATTGACTCCTCTTACTGACTATGTTTTGAAACATTCCTGTGACACTAGTTATAGATTCCGATGCTTCACTTCAGGTTTACTGTATCCCTTGGACCTTCTTGTTGACGATGAAACACAGAAATTGCTTCGGAATTAAATACAAAAGGCACAATGCCGACTTAAGTACTGTCTTTGTTTTGAACCATTCCTGTGACACTAGTTATAGATTCTGATGCTTCACTCCAGGTTTACTCTATCCCTTGGAACTTCTTATTGACGATGCAACACAGTAATTGCATCGGAATTAAATACAAAAGGCTCAAGGCCGGCTTAAGGTCAAGAAGACTGACTCTACTTACTGACTATGTTTCGAACCATTCCTGTGACTATAGTTATAGATTCCGATGCTTCACTCCAGGTTTACTGTATTCCCTGGACCTTCTTATTGACGATGAAACACAGAAATTGCATCGGAATTAAATACAAAAGGCACAATGCCGACTTAAGTACAACAAGACTGTATCTTCTTACTGTCTATGTTTTGAACCATTCCTGTGACACTAGTTATAAATTCCGATGCTTCACTTCTGGTTTACTGTATCCCTCTGACCTTCTTATTGACGATGAAACACAGAAATTGCACCGGAATTAAATACAAAAGGCACAATGCCGACTTAAGTACATGAAGACAGACTCTTCTTACTGACTATGTTTTGAACGATTCCTGTGTCACTAGTTATAGATTCCGATGCTTCACTTCAGGTTTACTGTATCCCTTGGACCTTCGTATTGACGATGAAACACAGAAATTGCATCGGAATTAAATACAAAAGGCACAATGCCGGCTTAAGTACAAGAAGACTGTATCTTCTTACTGTCTATGATTTGAACCATTAGTTTGACACTAGTTATAGATTCCGATGCTTGACTCCAGGTTTACTGTATTCCTTGGACCTTCTTATTGACGATGAAACACAGAAATTGCATCGGAATTAAATACAAAAGGCACAAGGCCGACTTAAGGACAAGAAGACTGAATCTTCTTACTGACTATGATTTGAACCATTCCTGTGATACTAATTAATGATTCCGATGCTTCACTTCAGGTTTACTGCATCCCTTGGACCTTCTTATTGACGATGAAACACTGAAATTGCATCGGAATTAAATATGTTAGGCAAAATGCCGACTTAAGTACATTAAGACTGACTCTTCTTATTGACTATGTTTTGAACCATTCCTGTGACACTAGTTATAGATTTCGATGCTTCACAAAATGTTTACTGTATCCCTTGGACCTTCTTATTGACGATGAAACACAGAAATTGCATCGGAATTAAATACAAAGGTCACAATGCCCACTTAAGTACATGAAGACCGACTCTTCTTTCTGACTATGATTTGAACCATTCCTGTGACACCAGTTATAGATTACGATGCTTCACTTCAGGTTTACTGTATCCCTTATACCTTCTTATTGACGATGAAACACAGAAATTGCTTCGGAATTAAATACAAAAGGCACAAGGCCGACTTAAGTACTGCCTTTGTTTTGAACAATTCCTGTGACACTAGTTATAGATTCCGATGCTTCACTCCAGGTTTACTCTATCCCTTGGAACTTCTTATTGACGATGAAACACAGAAATTGCATCGGAATTAAATACAAAAGGCACAACGCCGACTTAAGTACTGTCTTTGTTTTGAACCATTCCTGTGACACTAGTTATAGATTCCGATGCTTCACTCCAGGTTTACTCTATCCCTTGGAACTTCTTATTGACGATGAAACACTGAAATTGCATCGGAATTAAATACAAAAGGCACAATGCCGACTTAAGGACAAGAAGACTGACTCTTCTTCCTGACTATGTTTTGAACCATTCCTGTGACACTAGTTATAGATTCCGATGCTTCACTTCAGGTTTACTGTATCCATTGGACCTTCTTATTGACGATGAAACAAGGAAATTGCATCGGAATTAAATACAAAAGGCACAATGCCGACTTAAGTACAAGAAGACTGTATCTTCTTACTGTCTATGTTTTGAACCATTCCTGTGACACTAGTTATTGATTCCGATGCTTCACTCCGGGTTTACTGTATCCCTTGGACCTTCTTATTGACGATGAAACACAGCAATAGTATCGGAATTAAGTACAAAAGGCACAATGCCGATTTAAGGACAAGAAGACTGACTCTTCTTACTGACTATGTTTTGAACCATTCCTGTGACACTAGTTGTTGTGTCGGTAGCTGGGCCAACACCGTGAAGTTGAGATGGCTGAAAATGAACTCTAGACTAACGCTGTAGCCGATAGGGCACGCACGGCTAAAGCAGACGGGCGTGAAGTCTGGAACATGAGAACTTATAAATGAATAAGAAGAAAAGTATGTAGATGCTTATTGCTTATCTTTTATTTAGTCCTTGGAATACATCTCTCTTGAATACTCGTAAGCTATAGGCACTGATACAAATGGCGCCTTGCTAGTTCATAGCCATTAACTTAGCTGATGGCTATTCTGTCTCTCGGCTAATGAGAGAGAAAGGCTTCGTACATCTGGTCGGTCGCTAGGTTCTCGTACAACTGGGCGGTAGCTAGGTTCTCGTACAACTGGTCGGTAGCTAGGTTCTCATACAACTGGGGCGAGTCCACTCTCGTATCACGAGACCTGCCTTGGTGGTGGCGCTAGGTCTGCGATCACCCAGTGGCGACACGCGGGTCCGACATGTACTAATTGGACCGCGGCCGATTTAAGCTACCACCTAGCAAGTGTGGTGTCTGGCGGTGACACCACATTCCTCCCCCGCAAATCGGCGAACGGTCGTGTGATAAGGCTTCCGCCCGCCGTGGGGAGGACCACATGTTGACGTATGCGATGAGGTGGGGAGCCTAACAACAGGCGAGGCTGTGCCACCCGCACCCGGCCATTCGGTCCGAGGAGAGCTAGGAAACGCCTGAAAAACTAGTCCAGGGTGCACGTCCACATGCGGTGTATGCGCCCGTAAAGAGACAGGAGTGACCGAAGGATCAACCTCCATTGCGTCGGGGTAGCCGACGCGCGATGACGTCATGTGGTCCGGAGCGGTCGGGAGTTCCATGGCGGAGGACAGCTGGTCACGGGAAGCGATCGGCGGCGCGTGACCCTGGGAGGCGCTTGGCGGCTGCAACGAAGCGTCGAATGCGGGCGGCGCCGGCGGGAGAACAAGCGGCGGCGGCGGCGGCTGCTGCTGCTGCGGCGGCGGCGGCGCGTCGCCATGGGGCAAAATGGAAGGCATCGTCGGTAACACCTGGGGATGAGGCGAGCCAGTAGATGGGTCCCCAGGGCGCTGACCGGACGGCACCGTCGCTGAAAGCAGACGGGGAGCGGCAGAACCCGAGCGACGACAGAGGCGCAGCTGATTGAGATGCCGACGCACCTCACCAGAGGCCCCCAAAACCAAATACATCGCGCGGCCGAGGCAGCGAAGAATGCGCCCTGCGAGCCAACGCCGTGAACCTCGATAGTTGCGATAAAATACAACGTCGCCTGGAGCAAAAGCAGGAGTCTGCCGCTGCACAGGAACCTGATGCGGCGGATGCAGCAAAGACATCAAGGTGCGATGAGGACGACCGTGGAGCAACTCAGCCGGCGAGCGACCATCTCGGGGCTGAGAGCGATACGAAGACAAAAAGAGCAACAATGCGTCCTCCCGAGAATGCGACTCTTTCAATTTCAACATCTGTGACTTGAAAGTCCGGACCAATCGTTCAGCGGCACCGTTGGACTGAGGCGAAAACGGCGCGGATGTCAGATGTTGAATACCATTGGCCTGGCAGAATGACTGAAATTCTGCGGACATGAATTGTGGGCCATTGTCGGAAACAATAGTCTGCGGAAGACCTTCAATGCAAAAGATAGCAGACAACGTGTGGATGGTGGCGGAGGACGTCGTGGAAGACATCCAGACAACAAAAGGAAAATTACTGAAGGCGTCGACCAGAACCAACCATCGAGCATTCCAGAGTGGACCAGCAAAATCAATGTGCAAGCGTTGCCAAGGGGAAGTGGCTTTTGGCCACGCAAAGACTTTCCGCGGCGGTGCGGACTGTTGTTCGGCACACGCCGGGCACGAAGAACACATATTCGTAATCGCAGCATCGATTCCGAACCAAGTACAGTGCTGACGAGCAAGTTGTTTCGTTCGCACTATACCCCAATGTCCTTGGTGAAGAAGCCGTAAAACAGAGGACTGTAACGAACGTGGGACCACGACTCTGGACTGATCATTATCAGAACGCAACAACAAAACACCACGTCGAACAAAAAGTCTCTCCTTGTGAGCAAAAAATCGGCGAACCAACGGATCCTCGATCCGAGACTTTGACAAAGGCCATTGCGTAGCAACAAAACGTAAAACAGTAGCAAGGACAGGGTCAGCAGCTGTGGCTGTAGCGACACGACAAAAATCAATCGGAAACGATTCGACCACGTCATCGGTTTCCGAATCAATGAACATGCAAGCAAGTTCGGAAGAATCGAATGCTTTATCCTCAGCAACAGGCAAACGGGACAACGCATCGGCGTTTCCGTGCTTAGCAGTGGACCGATACAAGATATCGTAGCGGTACTGCGAGAGGAAAATAGACCAGCGAATGAATTTCTGCGCTGTACGTGGAGGTACAGGCTTGGTCGGATGAAAAAGCGATGTCAAAGGTTTGTGGTCTGTGATGATGGTAAAGTGACGACCATACAAGAAATCATGGAACTTAGTAACACCAAACACGAGAGCCAAAGCTTCTTTCTCTATCTGTGAATAATTTCTTTGCGCAGACGAGAGCAATTTGGACGCAAAGGCAATAGGGCGATCATGGGAGCCAACTTTGTGCGCAAGCACAGCACCGATCCCGAAATCCGATGCATCTACCATCAACAAAAGGGGTTTCTGGGGATCGAATGGCGTAAGGCAAGTATTAGAAAGCAACGCCGATTTCAACTGGCGAAAGGCGCGTTCGCATTCCGTCGTCCAGAGAAACGGAACACCTGTACGGCGTACGCGATGAAGCGGAGCTGAAAGAGAAGAGGCATTGCGCACATTCACTCACACCTTGTGATTCTACCTTGTTCAATGTTCTTGCGACCTCCTGACGCAATGCGTGGGGAACATTGCGCGCTCTGAAAAATTTCGGTTGCGCGTTTCCTTCCAGTTCCAAATGTGCTTCATAGGTGTATAGCGCAACCTAAGCCCGGTGCAAAAATGTCTGCAAATTCGTCACACAGCCGAGAAACACTGTCTGTAGGCACAGTCTGATTCACTGATAGGACCCGATTTACAATAGACATGTCAAACAACTGAAACAAGTCTAGACCAAACAAATTCACTGCAGAAGAAGAACGAAGAACGTAAAATGACACAAGTTTTGTTTGTCCCTTGTATGTTGCAAGAAGGCTGCACTGTCCTAACACAGGAATTTTCTGTCCGGAATATGTAGTTAGCTTAACATTTGCGGAACGCAACGGAGGTTTGCCCAGTTGTTTGTACGTGTCGTGATTGAGCAATGAAACTGCAGCTCCGGTATCGAGCTGGAATGGTATCACTTTGCCTTCAAAGTCTAAGTCCACAAAAAGTTTATTGTTCTGCTGACGACAAGAGCGACTGTTTCGTGCAATTTGAACAGACACTGGTACAGAATCACTTGCTAATTGACGTGATTTCCGGCGACGTCGTCGCACAGTTTTTGTGGGACGATCACAGTCAGTGTTAGAGAAAGTGTCACTGGACGAAGTGGAATTTACGACATGAATGTCCATAGGCACAGGTCCACGAGCCTGAGTGTCCTTGGTTCGATTCCGGCGCGAAGCAAAGGGCCTGGAATGATTGTGATTGTCTGATCTGAGCTTTTTCTGGCAAACACTTTGAACATGTCCCTTCTTATTGCAGAAAAAGCAAATAGCTTGGCGTGACGGGCAATGTTCACGCGAATGTCTAGTAGCACACCGCGGGCATGATTTCACTGCATTTGTGGGCTGGCGCGGCACACCTGGCTTAGCACGCGACGGTCGCTGTGTCGACGTGCGCAAGGCCCGGTTACCGGGCCGCGCAGTGCGTCCAGCGGGCCGGTTAATGTTACACACGGCTGGCGAAGTTTCAAAAGATTCCTGAGCACAGTCAAGTGTGTCCTGTCTATCCAATATGTCTATCACTTGTTGAAGGGAGGGATTAACTAGTTTCAAAATTTGCTCCCGTATGCGAACATCAGAAACGTTCTGTGCAATTGCATCACGCACCATTGTATCTGAATAAGAAAGACCACAGTCACATTCAAAGGCACAGTCCCTAGTAAGTCCTTGCAATGTTGCTACCCACTCCCTATTAGTTTGACCGGCCGTACGTTTTGTACGAAAGAACGTATACCGTTTTGCAACCACATTAACTGTTTCTTTGAAATAGGCATCTAATGCAGACAAAATTTCCTCGTAGGACAGAGTTGCTACGTCGCGTCGGGGAAACAATTTCACTATCACACGGTATGTGGACACACCGACACAAGAAAGCAAAAACGGCTGCCGCTCATTACCTTGAATTCTGTAGGCAGCAAGGTGGAAGTTGAACTGGCGAGACCACTCTTGCCACGTCTCATCGGCTGCCACGTATGGTCGAAAGGGAGGTGCAACAGCGTTTAGTGGCAGCGGTAGCGAAGAAGCGGCGGCGGCCGCATCGGTTTGAATGGTACGTTGACCCTGGACGAGCTGTCCAAGGGCATCCAGTAACGCCTGCGTCTGCTGATTCTGCAAGCGATAAAATTCGGACAGTACATCTGGAGAATGTGGCGAAGCCATGACACAATTAAATGTAAGCAATCAGAACACTTTAAATCGTCGCCAATGTGGTAAACGAATTAATGCAAACTCTTTCGCTCGTCGCCAATAAATGTTGTGTCGGTAGCTGGGCCGACACCGTGAAGTTGAGATGGCTGAAAATGAACTCTAGACTAACGCTGTAGCCGATAGGGCACGCACGGCTAAAGCAGACGGGCGTGAAGTCTGGAACATGAGAACTTATAAATGAATAAGAAGAAAAGTATGTAGATGCTTATTACTTATCTTTTACTTAGTCCTTGGAATACATCTCTCTTGAATACTCGTAAGCTATAGGCACTAATACAAATAGCGCCTTGCTAGTTCATAGCCATTAACTTAGCTGATGGCTATTCTGTCTCTCGGCTAATGAGAGAGAAAGGCTTCGTACATCTGGTCGGTCGCTAGGTTCTCGTACAACTGGGCGGTAGCTAGGTTCTCCTACAACTGGTCGGTAGCTAGGTTCTCATACAACTGGGGCGAGTCCACTCTCGTATCACGAGACCTGCCTTGGTGGTGGCGCTAGGTCTGCGATCACCCAGTGGCGACATGCGGGTCCGACATGTACTAATTGGACCGCGGCCGATTTAAGCTACCACCTAGCAAGTGTGGTGTCTGGCGGTGACACCACACTAGTTATAGATTCCGATGCTTCACTTCAGGTTTACTGTATCCCTTTGACCTTCTTATTGACGATGAAACACAGAAATTGCACCGGAATTAAATACAAAAGGCACAATGCCGACTTAACTACAAGAAGACTGACTCTTCCTACTGTCTATGGTTTGAACCATTCGTTTTACACTAGTTATTGATTCCGATGCTTCACATCAGGTTTACTGTATCATTTGGACCTTCTTATTGACAATGAAACACAGAAATTGCATCGGAATTAAATACAAAACGCACAATGCCGACATAAATAAAAGAAGACTGACTCTTCTGACTGTCTTTGTTTTGAACCATTCCATTGACACTAGTTATAGATTCCGATGCTTTCTCTCCAGGTTTACTGCATCCCTTGGACCTTCTTATTGACGATGAAACACAGAAATTGCTTCGGAATTGAATACAAAAGGCACAATGCCGACTTAAGTACTGTCTTTGTTTTGAACCATTCCTGTGACACTAGTTATAGATTCCGATGCTTCAGTCCAGGTTTACTCTATCCCTTGGAACTTCACATTGACGATGAAACACAGAAATTGCATCGGAATTAAATACAAAAGGCACAATGCCGACTTAAGTACAAGAAGACTGACTCTTCTTACTGTCTATGTTTTGAACCATTCCATTGACACTAGTTATAGATTCTGATGCATCACTCCAGGTTTACTGTATTCCTTGGACCTTCTTATTGACTATGAAACACTGAAATTGCATCGGAATTAAATAGAAAAGGCACACTGCCGACTTAAGTTCAAGAAGACTCACTCTTCTTACTGACTATGTTTTGAACCATTCCTGTGACACTAGTTATAGATTCCGATGCTTCACTTCAGGTTTACTGTATGCCTTGGACCTTTGTATTGACGATGAAACACAGAAATTGCATCGGAATTAAATACAAAAGGCACAATGCCGACTTAAGCACAAGAAGACTGACTCTTCTTCCTGACTACGTTTTGAACCATTCCTGTGACACTAATTATAGATTCCGATGCTTCACTTTAGGTTTACTGTATCCCTTGGACCTTCTAATTGACGAAGAAACACAGAAATTGAATCGGAATTAAACACAAAAGACACAATGCCGACTTAAGTACTAGAAGACTGTATCTTCTTACTGTTCTATGTTTTGAACCATTCCTGTGACACTAGTTATTGATTCCGATGCTTCACTCCAGGTTTACTGTATCCCTTGGACCTTCTTATTGACGATGAAACACAGCAATAGTATCGGAATTGAATACAAAAGGCACAATGCCGATTTAAGGACAAGATGACTGACTCTTCTTACTGACTATGTTTTGAACCATTCCTGTGACACTAGTTATAGATTCCGATGCTTCACTTCAGGTTTACTGTATCCCTTTGACCTTCTTATTGTCGATGAAACACAGAAATTGCACTGGAATTAAATACAATACGCACAATGCCGACTTAAGTACAAAAAGACTGACTCTTGTTACTGACTATGTTTTGAACCATTCCAGTGACACTAGTTATAGATTCCGATGCTTCACTTCAGGTTTACTGTATCCCTTGGACCTTCTTATTGACGAAGAAACACAGAAATTGCTTCGGAATTGAATACAAAAGGCACAATGCCGACTTAAGTACTGTCTTTGTTTTGAACCATCCCTGTGACACTAGTTATAGATTCCGATGCTTCACTCCAGGTTTACTCTATCCCTTGGAACTTCTTATTGACGATGAAACACTGAAATTGCATCGGAATTAAATAAAAAAGGCACAATGAGGATTTAAGTTCAAGAAGACTCACTCTTCTTACTGACTATGTTTTTAACCATTCCTGTGACACTAGTTTTAGATTCCGATGCTTCACTTCAGGTTTACTGTATCCCCTCGACCTCCTTATTGACGATGAAACAGAAATTGCATCGGAATTAAATACAAAAGGCACAATGCCGACTTAAGGACAAGAAGACTGACTCTTCTTCCTGACTATGTTTTGAACCATTTCTGTGACACTAGTTATAGATTCCGATGCTTCACTTCAGGTTTACTGTATCCATTGGACCTTCATATTGACGATGAAACACAGCAATAGTATCGGAATTAAATACAAAAGGCACAATGCCGATTTAAGAACAAGAAGACTGACTCTTCTTACTGACTATGTTTTGAACCATTCCTGTGACACTAGTTATAGATTCCGATGCTTCACTTCAGGTTTACTGTACCCCTGTGACCTTCTTATTGACGATGAAACACAGAAATTGCACCGGAATTAAATACAAAAGGCACAATGCCGACTTATCTACAAGAAGACTGACTCTTCTTACTGTCTATGGTTTGAACCATTCCATTGACACTAGTTATAGATTCCGATGGTTCACATCAGGTTTACTGTATCATTTGGACCTTCTTATTGACAATGAAACACAGAAATTGCATTGGAATTAAATACAAAATGCACAATGCCGACATAAATAAAAGAAGACTGACTCTTCTGACTGTCTTTGTTTTGAACCATTCCATTGACACTAGTTATAGATTCCGATGCTCTCTCTCCAGGTTTACTGCATCCCTTGGACCTTCTTATTGACGATGAAACGCTGAAATTGCATTGGAATTAAATAGATTAGGCAAAATGCCGACTTAAGTACAATAAGACTGACTCTTCTAATTGACTATGTTTTGAACCATTCCTGTGACACTAGTTATAGATTCCGATGCTTCACATAATGTTTACTGTATCCCTTGGACCTTATTGACGATGAAACACAGAAATTGCATCGGAATTAAATACAAAGGGCACAATGCCGACTTAAGTACATGAAGACCGACTCTTCTTTCTGACTATGTCTTGAACCATTCCTGTGACACCAGTTACAGATTACGATGCTTCACTTCAGGTTTACTGTATCCCTTGGACCTTCTTATTGACGATGAAACACAGAAATTGCTTCGGAATTAAATACAAAAGGCACAATGCCGACTTAGGTACTGTCTTTGCTTTCAACAATTCCTGTGACACTAGTTATAGATTGCGATGCTTCACTCCAGGTTTACTCTATCCCTTGGAACTTCTCATTGACGATGAAACACAGAAATTGCATCGGAATTAAATACAAAACGCACATGCCGACATAAGGACAAGAAGACTGACTCTTCTTACTGACTATGTTTTGAACCATTCCTGTGACACTAGTTATAGATTCAGATGCTTCACTTCAGGTTTATTGTATCCCTCTGACCTACTTATTGACGATGAAACACAGAAATTGCACCGGAATTAAATACAAAAGGCACAATGCCGACTTAAGTACAAGAAGACTGACTCTTCTTACTGTCTATGTTTTGAACCATTCCATTGACACTAGTTATAGATTCCGATGCTTCACTCCAGGTTTACTGTATTCCTTGGACCTTTGTATTGACGATCAAACACAGAAATTGCATCGGAATTAAATACAAAAAGCACAATGCCGACTTAAGGACAAGAAGACTGACTCTTGTTACTGACTATGTTTTGAACCATTCCAGTGACACTAGTTATAGATTCCGATGCTTCACTTTAGGTTTACTGTATCCCTTGGACCTTCTTATTGACGATGAAACACAGCAGTAGTATCGGAATTAAATACAAAAGGCACAATGCCGACTTAAGTACATGAAGACCGACTCTTCTTTCTAACTATGTTTTGAACCATTCCTGTGACACCAGTTATAGATTACGATGCTTCACTTCAGGTTTACTGTATCCCTTGGACCTTCTTATTGACGATGAAACACAGAAATTGCTTCGGAATTGAATACAAAAGGCACAATGCCGACTTAAGTACTGTCTTTGTTTTGAACCATTCCTGTGACACTAGTTATAGATTCCGATGCTTCACTCCAGGTTTACTCCATCCCTTGGAACTTCTTATTGACGATGAACACTGAAATTGCATCGGAATTAAATAGAAAAGGCACAATGACGACTTAAGTTCAAGAAGACTTTACTCTTCTTACTGACTATGTTTTGAACCATTCCTGTGGCACTAGTTATAGATTCCGATGCTTCACTTCAGGTTTACTGTATCCCTTGGATTTTCTTATTGACGATGAAACACAGAAATTGCATCGGAATTCAATACAAAAGGCACAATGCCGACTTAAGGACAAGAAGACTGACTCTTCTTCCTGACTATGTTTTGAACCATTCCTGTGACACTAGTTATAGATTCCGATGCTTCACTTCAGGTTTACTGTGTCCATTGGAGCTTCTTATTGACGATGAAACAAGGAAATTGCATCGGAATTAAATACAAAGGCACAATGCCGACTTAAGTACAAGAAGACTGTATCTTCTTACTGTCTATGTTTTGTACCATTCCTGTGACTCTAGTTATTGATTCCGATGCTTCACTCCAGGTTTACTGTATCCCTTGGACCTTCTTATTGACGATGAAACACAGCAATAGTATCGGAATTAAATGCAAAAGGCACAATGCCGATTTAAGGACAAGAAGACTGACTCTTCTTACTGACTATGTTTAGAACCATTCCTGTGACACTAGTTATAGATTACGATGCTTCACATCAGGTTTACTGTATCATTCGGACCTTCTTATTGAAAATGAAACACAGAAATTGCATCGGAATTAAATACAAAACGCACAATGCCGACATAAATAAAAGAAGACTGACTCTTCTGACTGTCTTTGTTTTGAACCATTCCATTGACACAAGTTATAGATTCCGATGCTTTCTCTGCAGGTTTACTGCATCCCTTGGACCTTCTTATTGTCGATGAAACGCTGAAATTGCATTGGAATTAAATAGATTAGGCAAAATGCCGACTTAAGTACAATAAGACTGACTCTTCTAATTGACTATGTTTTGAACCATTCCTGTGACACTAGTTATGGATTTCGATGCTTCACATAATGTTTACTGTATCCCTTGGACCTTCTTATTGACGATGAAACACAGAAATTGCATCGGAATTAAATACAAAGGGCACAATGCCGCCTTAAGTACATGTAGACCGACTCTTCTTTCTGACTATGACTTGAACCATTCCTGTGACACCAGTTACAGATTACGATGCTTCACGTCAGGTTTACTGTATCCCTTGGACCTTCTTATTGACGATGAAACACAGAATTTGCTTCGGAATTAAATACAAAAGGCACAATGCCGATTTAAGTACTGTCTTTGTTTTCAACAATTCCTGTGACACTAGTTATAGATTCCGTTGCTTCACTCCAGGTTTACTGTATTCCTTGGACCTTCTTATTGACTATGAAACACTGAAATTGCATCGGAATTAAATAGAAAAGGCACACTGCCGACTTAAGTTCAAGAAGATTCACTCTTCTTACTGACTATGTTTTGAACCATTCCATTGACACTAGTTATAGATTCCGATGCTTCACTCCAGGTTTACTGTATTCCTTGGACCTTCTTATTGACTATGAAACACTGAAATTGCATCGGAATTAAATAGAAAAGGCACACTGCCGACTTAAGTTCAAGAAGATTCACTCTTCTTACTGACTATGTTTTGAACCATTCCTGTGACACTAGTTATAGATTCCGATGCTTCACTTCAGGTTTAGTGTATCCCTTGGACCTTTGTATTGACGATGAAACACAGAAATTGCATCGGAATTAAATACAAAAGGCACAATGCCGACTTAAGGACAAGAAGACTGACTCTTCTTCCTGACTATGTTTGGAACCATTAATGTGACACTAGTTATAGATTCAGATGCTTCACTTCAGGTTTACTGTATCCATTGGACCGTCTTATTGACGATGAAACACAGAAATTGCATCGGAATTAAATACAAAAGGCACAATGCCGACTTAAGTACAAGAAGACTGTATCTTCTTATGTCTATGTTTTGAACCATTCCTGTGACACTAGTTATTGATTCCGATGCTTCACTCCAGGTTTACCGTATGCCTTGGACCTTCTTATTGACGATGAAACACAGCAATAGTATCGGAATTAAATACAAAAGGTACAATGCCGACTTAAGTACATGAAGACCGACTCTTCTTTCTGACTATATTTTGAACCATTCCTGTGACACCAGTTATAGCTAACGATGCTTCACTTCAGGTTTAATGTATCCCTTGGACCTTCTTATTGCCGATGAAACACAGAAATTGCTTCGGAATTGAATACAAAAGGCACAATGCCGACTTAAGTACTGTCTTTGCTTTGAACCATTCCTGTGACACTAGTTATAGATTCCGATGCTTCACTCCAGGTTTACTGTATCCCTTGGACCTTCTTATTGACGATGAAACACAGCAATAGTATCGGAATTAAATACAAAAGGCACAATGCCGATTTAAGGACAAGAAGACTGACTCTTCTTACTGACTATGTTTTGAACCATACCTGTGACACTAGTTATAGATTCCGATGCTTCGCTTCAGGTTTTCTGTATCCCTTTGACCTACTTATTGACGATGAAACACAGAAATTGCACCGGAATTATGTACAAAAGGCACAATGCCGACTTAACTACAAGAAGACTGACTCTTCTTACTGTCTATGATTTGAACCATTCCATTGACACTAGTTATAGAATCCGATGCTTCACTTCAGGTTTGCTGTATCATTTGGACCTTCTTATTGACGATGAAACACAGGAATTGCATCGGAATTAAATACACAACGCACAATGCCGACTTAAGTACAAAAAACTGACTCTTGTTACTGACTATGTTTTGAACCATTCCAGTGACACTAGTTATAGATTCCGATGCTTCACTTCAGGTTTACTGTATCCCTCTGACCTTCTTATTGACGATGAAACACAGAAATTGCATTGGAATTAAATAGAAAAGGCACAATGGCGACTTAAGTACAAGGAGACTGACTCTTCTTACTGTTTTTATTTTGAACCATTCCTGTGACACTAGTTATAGATTCCGATGCTTGACTTCAGGTTTACTTTATCCATTGGGCCTTCTTATTGACCATGAAACACAGAAATTGCATCGGAATTAAATACAAAAGGCACAATGCCGACAAAAGTACAAGAAGACTGAATCTCCTTACTGTCTATGTTTTGAACCATTCCTGTGACACTAGTTATTGATTCCGAAGCTTCACTCCAGGTTTACTGTATCCCTTGGACCTTCTTATAGACGATGAATCACAACAATAGTATCGGAATTAAATACAAAAGGCACAATGCCGATTTAAGGACAAGAAGACTGACTCTTCTTCCTGTCTATGTTTCGAACCATTCCTGTGACACTAGTTATAGATTCCGATGCTTCCCTTCAGGTTTACTGTATCCCTTGGACCTTCTTATTGACGATGAAACACAGAATTTGCTTCGGAATTAAATACAAAAGGCACAATGCCGATTTAAGTACTGTCTTTGTTTTCAACAATTCCTGTGACACTAGTTATAGATTCCGATGCTTCACTCCAGGTTTACTCTATCCCTTGGAACTTCTCATTGACGATGAAACACAGAAATTGCATCGGAATTAAATACAAAAGGCACAAGGCCGACTTAAGGACAAAAAGACTGACTCTTCTTACTGACTATGTTTTGAACCATTCCTGTGACACTAGTTATTGATTCCGAAGCTTCACTCCAGGTTTACTGTATCCCTTGGACCTTCTTATAGACGATGAATCACAACAATAGTATCGGAATTAAATACAAAAGGCACAATGCCGATTTAAGGACAAGAAGACTGACTCTTCTTCCTGTCTATGTTTCGAACCATTCCTGTGACACTAGTTATAGATTCAGATGCTTCACTTCAGGTTTATTGTATCCCTCTGACCTACTTATTGACGATGAAACACGGAAATTGCACCGGAATTAAATACAAATGGCACAATGCCGACTTAAGTACAAGAAGACTGACTCTTCTTACTGTCTATGTCTTGAACCATTCCATTGACACTAGTTATAGATTCCGATGCTTCACTCCAGGTTTACTGTATTCCTTGGACCTTCTTATTGACTATGAAACACTGAAATTGCATCCGAATTAAATAGAAAAGGCACACTGCCGACTTAAGTTCAAGAAGATTCACTCTTCTTACTGACTATGTTTTGAACCATTCCTGTGACACTAGTTATAGATTCCGATGCTTCACTTCCGGTTTAGTGTATCCCTTGGACCTTTGTATTGACGATGAAACACAGAAATTGCATCGGAATTATATACAAAAGGCACAATGCCGACTTAAGGACAAGAAGACTGACTCTTCTTCCTGACAATGTTTGGAACCATTCCTGTGACACTAGTTATAGATTCAGATGCTTCACTTCAGGTTTACTGTATCCATTGGACCGTCTTATTGACGATGAAACACAGAAATTGCATCGGAATTAAATACAAAAGGCACAATGCCGACTTATGTATAAGAAGACTGTATCTTCTTATGTCTATGTTTTGAACCATTCCCGTGACACTAGTTATTGATTCCGATGCTTCACTCCAGGTTTACCGTATGCCTTGGACCTTCTTATTGACGATGAAACACAGCAATAGTATCGGAACTATTTACAAAAGGTACAATGCCGACTTAAGTACATGAAGACCGACTCTTCTTTCTGACTATATTTTGAACCATTCCTGTGACACCAGTTATAGATTACGATGCTTCACATCAAGTTTAATGTATCCCTTGGACCTTCTTATTGACGATGAAACACAGAAATTGCTTCGGAATTGAATACAAAAGGCACAATGCCGACTTAAGTACTGTCTTTGTTTTGAACCATTCCTGTGACACTAGTTATAGATTCCGATGCTTCACTCCAGGTTTACTCTATCCCTTGGAACTTCTCATTGACGATGAAACACAGAAATTGCATCGGAATTAAATACAAAAGGCACAATGCCGACTTAAGTACAAGAAGACTGACTCTTCTTACTGTCTATGTTTTGAACCATTCCATTGACACTAGTTATAGATTCCGATGCTTCACTCCAGGTTTACTGTATTCCTTGGACCTTCTTATTGACTATGAAACACTGAAATTGCATCTGAATTAAATAGGAAAGGCACGCTGCCGACTTAAGTTCAAGAAGACTCACTCTTTTTACTGACTATGTTTTGAACCATACCTGTGACACTAGTTATAGATTCCGATGCTTCACTTCAGGTTTACTGTATCCCTTGGACCTTTGTATTGACGATGAAACACAGAAATTGCATCGGCATTAAATACAAAAGGCACAATGCCGACTTAAGGACAAGAAGCCTGACTCTTCTTCCTGACTATGTTTTGTACCATTCCTGTGACACTAGTTATAGATTCCGATGCTTCACTTCAGGTTTACTGTATCCCTTGGACCTTCTTATTGACGATGAAACACAGAAATTGCATCGGAATTAGATACAAAAGGCACAATGCCGACTTAAGGACAAGAAGACTGACTCTTCTTCCTGACTATGTTTTGAACCATTCCTGTGACCCTAGTTATAGATTCCGATGCTTCACTTCAGGTTTACTGTATCCATTGGACCTTCTTATTGACGATGAAACAAAGAAATTGCATCGGAATTAATTACAAAAGGAACAATGCCGACTTAAATAAAAGAAGACTGTATCTTCTTACTGTCTATGTTTTGAACCATTCCTGTGACACTAGTTATTGATTCCGATGCTTCACTCCAGGTTTACTGTATCCCTTGGACCTTCTTATTGACGATGAAACACAGCAATAGTATCGGAATTAAATACAAAAGGCACAATGCCGATTTAAGGACAAGAAGACTGACTCTTCTTACTGACTATGTTTTGAACCATACCTGTGACACTAGTTATAGATTCCGATGCTTCGCTTCAGGTTTTCTGTATCCCTTTGACCTACTTATTGACGATGAAACACAGAAATTGCACCGGAATTAAGTACAAAAGGCACAATGCCGACTTAACTACAAGAAGACTGACTCTTCTTACTGTCTATGATTTGAACCATTCCATTGACACTAGTTATAGATTCCGATGCTTCACTTCAGGTTTGCTGTATCATTTGGACCTTCTTATTGACGATGAAACACAGGAATTGCATCGGAATTAAATACAAAACGCACAATGCCGACTTAAGTACAAAAAACTGACTCTTGTTACTGAGTATGTTTTGAACCATTCCAGTGACACCAGTTATAGATTCCGATGCTTCACTTCAGGTTTACTGTATCCCTCTGACCTTCTTATTGACGATGAAACACAGAAATTGCATCGGAATTAAATAGAAAAGGCACAATGGCGACTTAAGTACAAGGAGACTGACTCTTCTTACTGTTTTTATTTTGAACCATTCCTGTGACACTAGTTATAGATTCAGATGCTTGACTTCAGGTTTACTTTATCCATTGGGCCTTCTTATTGACGATGAAACACAGAAATTGCATCGGAATTAAATACAAAAGGCACAATGCCGACTTAAGTACAAGAAGACTGTATCTTCTTACTGTCTATGTTTTGAACCATTGTTGTGACACTAGTTATTGATTCCGATGCTTCACTCCAGGTTTACTGTATCCCTTGGACCTTCTTATTGACGATGAAGCACAGCAATTGTATCGGAATTAAATACAAAAGGCACAATGCCGATTTAAGGACGAGATGACTGACTCTTCTTACTGACTATGTTTTGAACCATTCCTGTGACACTAGTTATAGATTCCGATGCTTCACTTCAGGTTTACTGTATCCCTTTGACCTTCTTATTGACGATGAAACACAGAAATTGCACTGGAATTAAACACAAAACGCACAATGCCGACTTAAGTACAAAAAGACTGACTCTTGTTACTGACTATGTTTTGAACCATTCCAGTGACACTAGTTATAGATTCCGATGCTTCACTTCAGGATTACTGTATCCCTTGGAACTTCGTATTGACGATGAAACACAGAAATTGCATCGGAATTAAATACAAAAAGCACAATGCCGGCTTAAGTACAAGAAGACTGTATCTTCTTACTGTCTATGTTTTGAACCATTCCTGTGACACTAGTTATAGATTCCGATGCTTGACTCCTGCTTTACTGTATCCCTTGGACCTTCTTATTGACGATGAAACACAGAAATTGCATCGGAATTAAATACAAAAGGCACAAGGCCGACTTAAGGACAAGAAGACTGACTCTCCTTACTGACTATGATTTGAACCATTCCTGTGACACTAGTTAATGATTCCGATGCTTCACTTCAGGTTTACTGTATCCCTCTGACCTTCTTATTGACGATGAAACACTGAAATTGCATCGGAATTAAATAGATTAGGCAAAATGCCGACTTAAGTACAAGGAGACTGACTCTTCGTATTGACTATGTTTTGGACCATTCCTGTGACACTAGTTATAGATTCCGATGCTTCACTTCAGGTTTAGTGTATCCCTTGGACCTTTGTATTGACGATGAAACACAGAAATTGCATCGGAATTAAATACAAAAGGCACAATGCCGACTTAAGAACAAGAAGACAGACTCTTCTTCCTGACTATGTTTGGAACCATTCCTGTGACACTAGTTATAGATTCAGATGCTTCACTTCAGGTTTACTGTATCCATTGGACCTTCTTATTGACGATGAAACACAGAAATTGCATCGGAATTAAATACAAAAGGCACAATGCCGACTTAAGTACAAGAAGACTGTATCTTCTTACTGTCTATGTTTTGAACCATTCCTGTGACACTAGTTATTGATTCCGATGCTTCACTCCAGGTTTACCGTATGCCTTGGACCTTCTTATTGACGATGAAACTCAGCAATAGTATCGGAATTAAATACAAAAGGTACAATGCCGACTTAAGTACATGAAGACCGACTCTTCTTTCTGACTAAACTTTGAACCATTCCTGTGACACCAGTTATAGATTACGATGCTTCACTTCAGGTTTAATGTATCCCTTGGACCTTCTTATTGACGATGAAACACAGAAATTGCTTCGGAATTGAATACAAAAGCCACAATGCCGACTTAAGTACTGTCTTTGTTTTGAACCATTCCTGTGACACTAGTTATAGATTCCGATGCTTCACTCCAGGTTTACTCTATCCCTTGGAACTTCTCATTGACGATGAAACTCAGAAATTGCATCGGAATTAAATACAAAAGGCACAATGCCGTCTTAAGTACAAGAAGACTGACTCTTCTTACTGTCTATGTTCTGAACCATTCCATTGACACTAGTTATAGATTCCGATGCTTCACTCCAGGTTTACTGTATTCCTTGGACCTTCTTATTGACTATGAAACACTGAAATTGTATCGGAATTAAATAGAAAAGGCACGCTGCCGACTTAAGTTCAAGAAGACTCACTCTTCTTACTGACTATGTTTTGAACCATTCCTGTGACACTAGTTATAGATTCCGATGCTTCACTTCAGGTTTACTGTATCCATTGGACCTTCTTATTGACGATGAAACACAGAAATTGCATCGGAATTAAATACAAAAGGCACAATGCCGACTTAAGGACAAGAAGACTGACTCTTCTTCCTGACTATGTTTTGAACCATTCCTGTGACACTAGTTATAGATTCCGATGCTTCACTTCAGGTTTACTGTATCCCTTGGACCTTCTTATTGACGATGAAACACAGAAATTGCATCGGAATTAAATGCAAAAGGCACAATTCCGACTTAAGGACAAGAAGACTGATTCTTCTGCCTGACTATGTTTTGAACCATTCCTGTGACACTAGTTATAGATTCCGATGCTTCACTTCAGGTTTACTGTATCCATTGGACCTTCTTATTGACGATGAAACACAGAAATTGCATCGGAATTAATTACAAAAGGCACAATGCCGACTTAAGTAAAAGAAGACTGTACCTTCTTACTGTCTATGTTTTGAACCATTCCTGTGACACTAGTTATTGATTCCGATGCTTCACTCCAGGTTTACTGTATCCCTTGGACCATCTTAATGACGATGAAACACAGCAATAGTATCGGAATTAAATACAAAAGGCACAATGCCGATTTAAGGACAAGAAGACTGACTCTTCTTACTGACTATGTTTTGAACCATACCTGTGACACTAGTTATAGATTCCGATGCTTCACTTCAGGTTTTCTGTATCCCTTTGACCTTCTTATTGACGATGAAACACAGAAATTGCACCGGAATTAAGTACAAAGGGCACAATGCCGACTTAACTACAAGAAGACTGACTCTTCTTACTGTCTATGATTTGAACCATTCCATTGACACTAGTTATAGATTCCGATGCTTCATTTCAGGTTTGCTGTATCATTTGGACCTTCTTATTGACGATGAAACACAGGAATTGCATCGGAATTAAATACAAAACGCACAATGCCTACCTAAGTACAAAAAACTGACTCTTGTTACTGACTATGTTTTGAACCATTCCAGTGACACTAGTTATAGATTCCGATGCTTCACTTCAGGTTTACTGTATCCCTCTGACCTTCTTATTGACGATGAAACACAGAAATTGCATCGGAATTAAATAGAAAAGGCACAATGGCGACTTAAGTACAAGGAGACTGACTCTTCTTACTGTTTTTACTTTGAACCATTCCTGTGACACTAGTTATAGATTCCGATGCTTGACTTCAATTTTACTTTATCCATTGGGCCTTCTTATTGACGATGAAACACAGAAATTGCATCGGAATTAAATACAAAAGGCACAATGCCGACTTAAGTACAAGAAGACTGAATCTTCTTACTGTCTATGTTTTGAACCATTCCTGTGACACTAGTTATTGATTCCGATGCTTCACTCCAGGTTTACTGTATCCCTTGGACCTTCTTATAGACGATGAATCACAACAATAGTATCGGAATTAAATACAAAAGGCACAATGCCGATTTAAGGACAAGAAGACTGACTCTTCTTCCAGACTATGTTTTGAACCATTCCTGTGACACTAGTTATAGATTCCGATGCTTCACTTCAGGTTTACTGTATCCATTGGACCTTCTTATTGACGATGAAACACAGAAATTGCATCGGAATTAAACACAAAAGGCACAATGCCGACTTAAGTACTAGAAGACTGTATCTTCTTGCTGTCTATGTTTTGAACCATTCCTGTGACACTAGTTATTGATTCCGATGCTTCACTCCAGGTTTACTGTATCCCTTGGACCTTCTTATTGACGATGAAACACAGCAATAGTATCGGAATTAAATACAAAAGGCACAATGCCGATTTAAGGACAAGAAGACTGACTCTTCTTAATGACTATGTTTTGAACCATACCTGTGACACTAGTTATAGATTCCGATGCTTCGCTTCAGGTTTCCTGTATCCCTTTGACCTACTTATTGACGATGAAACACAGAAATTGCACCGGAATTAAGTACAAAAGGCACAATGCCGACATAACTACAAGAAGACTGACTCTTCTTACTGTCTATGATTTGAACCATTCCATTGACACTAGTTATAGATTCCGATGCTTCACTTCAGGTTTGCTGTATCATTTGGACCTTCTTATTGACCTTGAAACACAGGAATTGCATCGGAATTAAATACAAAACGCACAATGCCGACTTAAGTACAAAAAACTGACTCTTGTTACTGACTATGTTTTGAACCATTCCAGTGACACTAGTTATAGATTCCGATGCTTCACTTCAGGTTTACTGTATCCCTCTGACCTTCTTATTGACGATGAAACACAGAAATTGCATCGGAATTAAATAGAAAAGGCACAATGGCGACATAAGTACAAGGAGACTGACTCTTCTTACTGTTTTTATTTTGAACCATTCCTGTGACACTAGTTATAGATTCCGATGCTTGACTTCAGGTTTACTTTATCCATTGGGCCTTCTTATTGACGATGAGACACAGAAATTGCATCGGAATTAAATACAAAAGGCACAATGCCGACTTAAGTACAAGAAGACTGAATCTTCTTACTGTCTATGTTTTGAACCATTCCTGTGACACTAGTTATTGATTCCGATGCTTCACTCCAGGTGTACTGTATCCGTTGGACCTTCTTATAGACGATGAAACACAACAATAGTATCGGAATTAAATACAAAAGGCACAATGCCGATTTAAGGACAAGAAGACTGACTCTTCTTCCTGTCTATGATTTGAACCATTCCTGTGACACTAGTTATAGATTCCGATGCTTCACTTCAGGTTTACTGTATCCATTTGACCTTCTTATTGACGATGAAACACAGAAATTGCATCGGAATTAAACACAAAAGGCACAATGCCGACTTAACTACTAGAAGACTGTATCTTCTTACTGTCTCTGTTTTGAACCATTCCTGTGACACTAGTTATTGATTCCGATGCTTCACTCCAGGTTTACTGTATCCCTTGGACCTTCTTATTGACGATGAAGCACAGCAATTGTATCGGAATTAAATACAAAAGGCACAATGCCGATTTAAGGACAAGATGACTGACTCTTCTTACTGACTATGTTTTGAACCATTCCTGTGACACTAGTTATAGATTCCGATGCTTCACTTCAGGTTTACTGTATCCCTTTGACCTTCTTATTGACGATGAAACACAGAAATTGCACTGGAATTAAATACAAAACGCACAATGCCGACTTAAGTACAAAAAGACTGACTCTTGTTCTGACTATGTTTTGAACCATTCCAGTGACACTAGTTATAGATTCCGATGATTCACTTCAGGATTACTGTATCCCTTGGAACTTCGTATTGACGATGAAACACAGAAATTGCATCGGAATTAAATACAAAAAGCACAATGCCGGCTTAAGTACAAGAAGACTGTATCTTCTTACTGTCTATGTTTTGAACCATTCCTGTGACACTAGTTATAGATTCCGATGCTTGACTCCAGGTTTACTGTATCCCTTGGACCTTCTTATTGACGATGAAACACAGAAATTGCATCGGAATTAAATACAAAAGGCACAAGGCCGACTTAAGTACAAGAAGACTGACTCTTCTTACTGACTATGATTTGAACCATTCCTGTGACTCTAGTTAATGATTCCGATGCTTCACTTCAGGTTTACTGTATCCCTCTGACCTTCGTATTGACGATGAAACATAGAAATTGCACCGAAATTAAATACAAAAAGCACAATGCTGACTTAAATAAAAGAAGAATGACTCTTCTGACTGTCTTTGTTTTGAACCATTCCATTGACACTAGTTATCGATTCCGATGCTTCACTCCAGGTTTACTGCATCCCTTGGACCTTCTTATTGACGATGAAACACTGAAATTGCATCGGAATTAAATAGATTAGGCAAAATGCCGACTTAAGTACAAGGAGACTGACTCTTCGTATTGACTATGTTTTGGACCATTCCTGTGACACTAGTTATAGATTCCGATGCTTCACATCATGTTTACTGTTTCCCTAGGAACTTCTTAATGACGATGAAACACAGAAATTGCATCGGAAATAAATACAAAGGGCACAATGCCGACTTAAGTACATTAAGACTGACTCTTCTTACTGACTATGTTTTGGAACATTCCTGTGACACTAGTTATAGATTCCGATGCTTCACTCCAGGTTTACTGTATTCATTGGACCTTCTTATTGACTATGAAACACTGAAATTGCATCGGAATTAAATAGAAAAGGCACACTGCCGACTTAAGTTCAAGAAGACTGACTCTTCTTCCTGACTATGTCTGGAACCATTCCTGTGACACTAGTTATAGATTCAGATGCTTCACTTCAGGTTTACTGTATCCATTGGACCTTCTTATTGACGATGAAACACAGAAATTGCATCGGAATTAAATACAAAAGGCACAATGCCGACTTAAGTACAAGAAGACTGTATCTTCTTACTGTCTATGTTTTGAACCATTCCTGTGACACTAGTTATTGATTCCGATGCTTCACTCCAGGTTTACCGTATGCCTTGGACCTTCTTATTGACGATGAAACACAGCAATAGTATCGGAATTAAATACAAAAGGTACAATGCCGACTTAAGTACATGAAGACCGACTCTTCTTTCTGACTATATTTTGAACCATTCCTGTGACCCCAGTTATAGATTACGATGCTTCACTTCAGGTTTAATGTATCCCTTGGACCTTCTTATTGACGATGAAACACAGAAATTGCTTCGGAATTGAATACAAAAGGCACAATGCCGACTTAAGTACTGTCTTTGTTTTGAACCATTCCTGTGACACTAGTTATAGATTCCGATGCTTCACTCCAGGTTTACTCTATCCCTTGGAACTTCTCATTGACGATGAAACACAGAAATTGCATCGGAATTAAATACAAAATTCACAATGCCGACTTAAGTACAAGAAGACTGACTCTTCTTAATGTCTATGTTTTGAACCATTCCATTGACACTAGTTATAGATTCCGATGCTTCACTCCAGGTTTACTGTATTCCTTGGACCTTCTTATTGACTATGAAACACTGAAATGGCATCGGAATTAAATAGAAAAGGCACGCTGCCGACTTAAGTTCAAGAAGACTCACTCTTCTTACTGACAATGTTTTGAACCATTCCTGTGACACTAGTTATAGATTCCGATGCTTCACTTCAGGTTTACTATATCCATTGGACCTTCTTATTGACGATGAAACACAGCAATTGCATCGGAATTAATTACAAAAGGCACAATGCCGACTTAAGTAAAAGAAGACTGTATCTTCTTACTGTCTATGTTTTGAACCATTCCTCTGACACTAGTTATTGATTCCGATGCTTCACTCCAGGTTTACTGTATCCCTTGGACCTTCTTATTGACGATGAAACACAGCAATAGTATCGTAATTAAATACAAAAGGCACAATGCCGATTTAAGGACAAGAAGACTGACTCTTCTTACTGACTATGTTTTGAACCATACCTGTGACACTAGTTATAGATTCCGATGCTTCACTTCAGGTTTTCTGTATCCCTTTGACCTTCTTATTGACGATGAAACACAGAAATTGCACCGGAATTAAGTACAAAAGGCACAATGCCGACTTAACTACAAGAAGACTGACTCTTCTTACTGTCTATGATTTGAACCATTCCATTGACACTAGTTATAGATTCCGATGCTTCATTTCAGGTTTGCTGTATCATTTGGACCTTCTTATTGACGATGAAACACAGGAATTGCATCGGAATTAAATACAAAACGCACAATGCCGACTTAAGTACAAAAAACTGACTCTTGTTACTGACTATGTTTTGAACCATTCCAGTGACACTAGTTATAGATTCCGATGCTTCACTTCAGGTTTACTGTATCCCTCAGACCTTCTTATTGACGATGAAACACAGACATTGCTTCGGAATTAAATAGAAAAGGCACAATGGCGACTTAAGTACAAGGAGACTGACTCTTCTTACTGTTTTTATTTTGAACCATTCCTGTGACACTAGTTATAGATTACGATGCTTGACTTCAATTTTACTTTATCCATTGGGCCTTCTTATTGACGATGAAACACAGAAATTGCATCGGAATTAAATACAAAATGCACAATGCCGACTTAAGTACAAGAAGACTGAATCTTCTTACTGTCTATGTTTTGAACCATTCCTGTGACACTAGTTATAGATTCCGATGCTTCACTTCAGGTTTACTGTATCCATTGGACCTTCTTATTGACGATGAAACACAGAAATTGCATCGGAATTAAACACAAAAGGCACAATGCCGACTTAAGTACTAGAAGACTGTATCTTCTTACTGTCTATGTTTTGAACCATTCCTGTGACACTAGTTATTGATTCCGATGCTTCACTCCAGGTTTACTGTATCCCTTGGAACTTCTTATTGACGATGAAACACAGCAATTCTATCGGAATTAAATACAAAAGGCACAATGCCGATTTAAGGACAAGATGACTGACTCTTCTTACTGACTATGTTTTGAACCATTCCTGTGACACTAGTTATAGATTCCGATGCTTCACTTCAGGTTTACTGTGTCCCTTTGACCTTCTTATTGACGATGAAACACAGAAATTGCACTGGAATTAAATACAAAGCGCACAATGCCGACTTAAGTACAAAAAGACTGACTCTTGTTACTGTCTATGTTTTGAACCATTCCTGTGACACTAGTTATAGATTCCGATGCTTGGCTCCAGGTTTACTGTATCCCTTGGACATTCTTATTGACGATGAAACACAGAAATTGCATCGGAATTAAATACAAAAGGCACAAGGCCGACTTAAGGACAAGAAGACTGACTCTTCTTACTGACTATGATTTGAACCATTCCTGTGACACTAGTTAATGATTCCGATGCTTCACTTCAGGTTTACTGTATCCCTCTGACCTTCTTATTGACGATGAAACATAGAAATTGCACCTAAATTAAATACAAAAAGCACAATGCCGACTTAAATAAAAGAAGAATGACTCTGCTGACTGTCTTTGTTTTGAACCATTCCATTGACACTAGTTAACGATCCGATGCTTCACTCCAGGTTTACTGCATCCCTTGGACCTTCTTATTGACTATGAAACACTGAAATTGCATCGGAATTAAATAGATTAGGCAAAATGCCGACTTAAGTACAAGGAGACTGACTCTTCTTATTGACTATGTTTTGGACCATTCCTGTGACACTAGTTGTAGATTCCGATGCTTCACATAATGTTTACTGTTTCCCTTGGACCTTCTTATTGACGATGAAACACAGAAATTGCATCGGAATTAAATACAAAGGGCACAATGCCGACTTAAGTACATTAAGACTGACTCTTCTTACTGACTATGTTTTGGAACATTCCTGTGACACTAGTTATAGATTACGATGCTTCACTTCAGGTTTACTGTATCCCTTGGACCTTCCTGTTGACGATGAAACATAGAAATTGCACTGGAATTAAATACAAAAGGCACAAGGCCGACTTAAGGACAAGAAGACAGACTCTTCTTACTGACTATGTTTTGAACCATTCCTGTGACACTAGTTATAGATTCCGATGCTTGACTCCAGGTTTACTGTATCCCTCGGACCGTCTTATTGACGATGAAACACAGAAATTGCATCGTAATTAAATACAAAGGCACAAGGCCGACTTAAAGACAAGCAGACTGACTCTTCTTACTGACTATGTTTTGAACCATTCCTGTGACACTAGTTATAGATTCCGAAGCTTCACTTCAGGGTTACTCAATCCCTCTGACCTTGTTATTGACGATGAAACACAGAAATTGCATCGGAATTAAATACAATAGGCACAATGCCGACTTAAGTACAAGAAGACTGACTCTTCTTACTGTCTATGTTTTGAACCATTCCTGTGACACTAGTTACAGATTCCGATGCTTTACTACAGGTTTTAATGTATCCCTTGGACGTTCTTATTGACGATGAAACATAGAAATTGCATCGGAATTAAATACAAAAGGCACAATGCCGACTTAAGTACAACAAGACTGTATCTTCTTACTGTCTGTGTTTTGAACCATTCCTGTGGCACTAGTTATAGATTCCGATGCTTCACTTCAGGTTTACTGTATCCCTCTGACCTTCTTATTGACGATGAACACAGAAATTGCACCGGAATTGAATACAAAAGGCACAATACCGACTTAAGTACATGAAGACAGACTCTTCTTACTGACTATGCTTTGAATGATTCCTGTGACACTAGTTATAGATTCCGATTCTCCACTTCAGGTCTACTGAATCCCTTGGACCTTCGTATTGACGATGAAACACAGAAATTGCATCGGAATTAAATACAAAAGGCACAATGCCGACTTAAGTACAAGAAGACTGTATCTTCTTACTGTCTATGTTTTGAACCATTCCTGTGACACTAGTTATAGATTCCGATGCTTCACTCCAGGTTTATTGTATCCCTCTGACCTACTTATTGACGATTAAACACAGAAATTGCACCGCAATTAAATACAAAAGGCACAATGCCGACTTCAGTACATGAAGACCGACTCTTCTTTCTGACTATGTTTTGAACCATTCCTGTGACACCGGTTATAGATTACGATGCTTCACTTCAGGTTTACTGTATCCCTTGGACCTTCGTATTGACGATGAAGCACAGAAATTGCTTCGGAATTAAATACAAAAGGCACAATGCCGACTTAAGTACTGTATTTGTTTTGAACCATTCCTGTGACACTAGTTATAGATTCCGATGCTTCACTCCAGGTTTACTCTATCCCTTGGAACTTCTTATTCACGCTGAAACACAGAAATTGCATCGGAATTAAATACAAAAAGCACAAGGCCGACTTAAGGACAAGAAGACTGACCCATCTTACTGACTATGTTTTGAACCATTCCTGTGACACTAGTTATAGATTCAGATGCTTCACTTCAGGTTAATTGTATCCCTCTGGCCTACTTATTGACGATGAAACACAGAAATTGCACCGGAATTAAATACAAAAGGCACAATGCCGACTTAAGTACTAAAAGACTGACTCTTCTTACTGTCTATGTTTTGAACCATTCCATTGACACTAGTTATAGATTCCGATGCTTCACTCCAGGTTTACTGTATTCCTTGGACCTTCTTATTGACGATGAAACACGGAAATTGCATCGGATTTTAATAGAAAAGGCACAATGCCGACTTAAGTTCAAGAAGACTCTTCTTACTGACTATGTTTTGAACCATTCCTGTGACACTAGTTATAGATTCCGATGCTTCACTTCAGGTTTACTGTATCCCTTGGACCTTCCTATTGACGATGAAACACAGAAATTGCATCGGAATTAAATACAAAAGGCACAATGCCGACTTAAGGAATAGAAGACTGACTTTTCTTCCTGACTATGTTTTGAACCATTCCTATGACACTAGTTATAGATTCCGATGCTTCACTTCAGGTTTACTGTATCCATTGGACCTTCTTATTGACGATGAAACGCAGAAATTGCATCGGAATTAAATACAAAAGGCACAATGCCGACTTTAGTACAAGAAGACTGTCTCTTCTTACAGTCTATGTTTTGACCATTCCTGTGACACTAGTTATTGATTCCGATGCTTCACTCCAGGTTTACTGTATTCCTTGGACCTTCTTATTGACGATGACGATGACGATAGTATCGGAATTAAATACAAAAGGCACAATGCCGATTCAAGGACAAGAAGACTGACTCTTCTTACTGACTATGTTTTGAACCATTCCTGTGACACTAGTTATAGATTCCGATGCTTCACATCCGGTTTACTGTATCCCTTTGACTTTCTTATTGACGATGAAACACAGAAATTGCACCGGAATTAAATACAAAAGTAACAATGCCGACTTAACTACAAGAAGACTGACTCTTCTTACTGTCTATGATTTGAACCATTCCATTGACACTAGTTCTAGATTCGGATGCTTCACTTCAGGTTTACTGTATCTTTTGGACCATCTTATTGACGATGAAACACATAAATTGCATCGGAATTAAATACAAAACGCACAATGCCGACTTAAGTACAAGAAGACTGACTCTTCTTACTGTCTATGTTTTGAACCATTCCTGTGACACTAGTTATAGACTCCCATGCTTCACTTCAGGTTTACTGTATCCCTCTGACCTTCTTATTGACGATGAAACACAGAAACTGCACCGGAATTAAATACAAAAGGCACAATGCCGACTTAAATAAACGAAGACTGACTCTTCTTACTGTCTATGATTTGAACCATTCCATTGACACTAGTTATAGATTCCGATGCTTCACTCCAGGTTTACTGCATCCCTTGGACCTTCTTATTGACGATGAAACACTGAAATTGCATCGGAATTAAATAGATTAGGCAAAATGCCGACTTAAGTACAAGAAGACTGACTCATCTTACTGACTATGTTTTGAACCATTCCTGTGACACTAGTTATAGATTCCGATGCTTCACTTCATGTTTACTGTATCCCTTGGACCTTCTTATTGACGATGAAACACAGAAATTGCATCGGAATTAAATACAAAAGGCACAATGCCGATTTAAGTTCATGAAGACTGACTCTTCTTACTGACTGTGTTTTGAAACATTCCTGTGACACTAGTTATAGATTCCGATGCTTCACTTCAGGTTTACTGTATCCCTTGGACATTCTTGTAGACGATGAAACACAGAAATTGCATCGGAATTAAATACAAAAGGCACAATGCTGACTTCAGTACATGAAGACCGACTCTTCTTACTGACAATGTTTTGAACCATTCCTGTGACACTAGTTATAGATTACGATGCTTCACTTCAGGTTTACTGTATCCCTTGGACCTTCTTATTGACGATGAAACACAGAAATTGCTTCGGAATTAAATACAAAATGCACAATGCCGACTTAAGTCCTGTCTTTGTTTTGAACCATTCCTGTGACACTAGTTATAGATTCCGATGCTTCACTCCAGGTTTACTGTATCCCTTGGAACATCTTATTGACGATGAAACACAGAAATTGCATCGGAATTAAATAGAAAAGGCACAATGGCGACTTAAGTACAAGGAGACTGACTCTTCTTACTGTTTTTATTTTGAACCATTCCTGTGACACTAGTTATAGATTACGATGCTTGACTTCAATTTTACTTTATCCATTGGGCCTTCTTATTGACGATGAAACACAGAAATTGCATCGGAATTAAATACAAAATGCACAATGCCGACTTAAGTACAAGAAGACTGAATCTTCTTACTGTCTATGTTTTGAACCATTCCTGTGACACTAGTTATTGATTCCGATGCTTCACTCCAGGTTTACTGTATCCCTTGGACCTTCTTATAGACGATGAATCACAACAATAGTATCGGAATTAAATACAAAAGGCACAATGCCGATTTAAGGACAAGAAGACTGACTCTTCTTCCAGACTATGTTTTGAACCATTCCTGTGACACTAGTTATAGATTCCGATGCTTCACTTCAGGTTTACTGTATCCATTGGACCTTCTTATTGACGATGAAACACAGAAATTGCATCGGAATTAAACACAAAAGGCACAATGCCGACTTAAGTACTAGAAGACTGTATCTTCTTACTGTCTATGTTTTGAACCATTCCTGTGACACTAGTTATTGATTCCGATGCTTCACTCCAGGTTTACTGTATCCCTTGGAACTTCTTATTGACGATGAAACACAGCAATTCTATCGGAATTAAATACAAAAGGCACAATGCCGATTTAAGGACAAGATGACAGACTCTTCTTACTGACTATGTTTTGAACCATTCCTGTGACACTAGTTATAGATTCCGATGCTTGGCTCCAGGTTTACTGTATCCCTTGGACATTCTTATTGACGATGAAACACAGAAATTGCATCGGAATTAAATACAAAAGGCACAAGGCCGACTTAAGGACAAGAAGACTGACTCTTCTTACTGACTATGATTTGAACCATTCCTGTGACACTAGTTAATGATTCCGATGCTTCACTTCAGGTTTACTGTATCCCTCTGACCTTCTTATTGACGATGAAACATAGAAATTGCACCTAAATTAAATACAAAAAGCACAATGCCGACTTAAATAAAAGAAGAATGACTCTGCTGACTGTCTTTGTTTTGAACCAT